>NC_083316.1:155850571-156193610 GCF_963455315.2 Globicephala melas | reverse complement strand
CTGATTATTGGGGTTCATCATTTTTATCTTAGGTAAGTCATATTAGTCTCTTAATATTTATTAGTTTTGCTTATGAAATTTGAACTCCAGAAAATCCACAGTTTTACCACTTTCTCTATATAGTGTTACAAATAAAATTCATTCTATTATCTATCCTACAATCTGAAGAACTAAAACGTAAGTTAGCTGACACAGCCATCAGGTTAAAACGCTTGTAATAACATGTCAGTGCAATCAAATAAATTATTTGACTGTTACTATTTTATTTTTTACAGAATAGATAGATTAATCATCCAAGTATCCTGGGGGAAAAGATTTATAGTTTCCTTGTTAAGTGAGGGCAACAGGGATCAGAAAAACATAGAAAGAAAAATTATAGACAGTATTCTATGCTTACTCTATGAGAAAAGAAGAGAGGATATATTTGTGCCTTCTGATAGCATTGTGAAAGAGATGGGTTTGTAATTTAAAGATATCACAATGTAGCACAATTCTAAGTGCAAGACTGTGGAGACAGAAGAAAAGACAGAAACTCTCTACTGTTCTGAAACCATAGTGAAGAAAAAAGAAGAAAATATTTATTGGTACAGTACTAAATATTCCTTTTCGTACACTAGAGTAGAGCTTTTTTTCTTCCACTTAATGTCACTGTACATATTTTATTTGCAAGATGCGTTAATTCCCCATTTAAAAGTTTCACCACCCTTTGTTTCCATAGTCAATTTTGTTAGAAATTATTCCTTAGAATCCTCTTTGCATATGTTTACAAACATTCTAATTAGTGGCAAATAGTCTCACTTATGTGATGTGAAAATATAGACAGGAATTTTAATTAAACAAATAATAAAACACTATTACATCTTAAGAAAATGTAATTACCTACCACTCATTTTGACACATTTAGTTGATCTTTCCATTAAAGAATCTAAACACTATTAGTATATGAACTAGTCAGTTATATTCATGATGACTGATTGTTTTTATACATTTATTTCACCTAAAAAGAAAATGCATAGATATATCACTTAGGTCCATTGAAAAGTTGAGATAATGATTTCATATTTGATAAAATACTTAAACACAAGTGGAAACTTCATAATAAGAAAATGTATTTTATAAACTGATAATTCATGTATGTTGTAATTACTATTTAAAAACACAAAAAGCTCTCTTGTATGATATAAGCAAAAATTTAGCTCAAATTTTAATATTTGTATGCTATCTATGTTTACCTTCTGAAAATTAAAAACAATTACCATGTGTTAACAAAAATCCCATTGTACTGATACGTAAATACCCAACAGGAGTGGAAGCAACACAAATATCCAAAATGAAATGAATTAATGAGTAAAATGCATGCAAAGGAATATCATTCAGCCTAAAAATGGAAGAAAATTCTGAGACGTTTTACACCTAGGATAAACGTGGAGGACATTGTAAGTAAAATAAACCAATCAAAAAACATAAAAAGCCCCCACAAACACTGTGTGATTTCACTTATTTCATGTTCCTAGAATAGTCAAATTTACAGAAACAGAAAGTAGAATAGTGGTTTTCAGGGCCTGGGGAAAGGGGAGTTACTGTTTAATAGTTTCAGTCTGAGTAAATGAAGAGTCCTGGGGGTTAATATTGGTGGTGCTTGCACAATAATATGAAAATATTTAACACCACTGTATTGACAGCACACTTAAAAATGGGTGTATCAACCAATTTCAGTGTGAACATCTGATGTGAATCCTGACTCATACAAACTTTCATGAAGTAAAAGCACTTTTATAAGACAGTTGGGAAATATGAAACCTGACTGGATATTTAATATTAAGAATTGTTAATTTTTTACATATGATAATGATATTGTGGTTGTCTTTTTCCTAAGTTCTTATTTAGAGATATAAATAGAAATATTTACAAATTAAATTGTATAATATTGGATTTGTTTCAAAATAATGTCAATGGGTGGAGGTATTTATAAAACAAGATTTGTCATATGTTGATAACTGCTAAAGCTGGATGATTGATAGATACATGGGAGTTCTTTATACAATTCAATCCATTTTGTACGTATTCAGTTTTTCCATAATAATTATTAAATGGTTAAGTTAAATATAAGATGTTCTATTGCTATTGTACATTTTCCATTATAACTTCCACTGGTAATTACTGGTATGTAAAAAATGATTTTTGTAAATTTACCTAGGGTCTGCAAACCTGGTAGAATACTCTTATTAGTTCTAACAGTTTCTTGGTTGATTCTGACCGGTTTTTTTTAGTAAATGATCACATTTGAAAAAAATGAGTTTTATCTATTCCTTTAACATGTAAACCTCTCATTTTTCTTTCTTTAAGTCATTTGCCTGGAACTTCATACAGTATTAAACAGTCCCAATGTTATTAGGGAACTTTATCTTGTTCTTGATTTTAAAGTTTCCCCATCAAGTATATAGCATTCATTGTATAAGTTTTTACTGAGTTAAGGAAGTTCTCATTTATTCCAAGATTGTGAAGATTTTGTAATCATAAATAGATGCTAAACCTTATCAAATATTTTCTGCACAATTAAAATATTATATTTTTCTCCTATTTTATATTAGGTCATGAATTACATTTATAGAGTTTTTCTGATGTCAAACTATCCTTACATTCCTTGGCAAAACAAAGGTGATCATGATTTATCAGGTTTAATGGACTGTTGCATTCAGTTAGCTACTATTTGTTTGAGGACTTCTGCAGCTATGCATAAGTGAAATGAGCCTATAATTTTCTTTCCTTTCTGCCTTATCTGATTTTGGGATCAGAATTACGATAGCCTTATCAAATTTGGTGGACAGGTTTTGTTCTTTTTCTCTTTTCTGAAACAACTTGAATACGATTAAAATTAACTCTTCTTTGGAAATTTGCTTGGATTCACCCATAAAGCCCTCTGGGGTTGGAATTTTTGAAGTGAAAGTCTGTGGTTAGTTACCATTTTGATTTTTAAATCTTTTCTTGAACCAATTTTGGCATTTTATAGTTTCCTTAGGAATTTATCCACTTCATGTAAGTTATGAAATTTATTAACATATTGTTACTCATAATACCCTCATATTTTAATCTCTGGTTTACCTTTCTATAGTCATTTCCCATTTTACATTCTGTGTATTGCTTATTTGCCTCACCTCTTTTATTCCTTGATCAGTCTTGCTAATCAAAATTTTAAAGTGTTAACCTTTTCAAAGAACAAGACCTTAGTTTTACTTATTTAGTATATTTTTTGTTCTCTATCTGATTTCTGCCTTTATAGGTTTTATTTCCTTCCTTTTTTTTAGTGTTTATCAATCTCTCTCAAACTTTTTGAGTTGGTAGCAGAGCTTATTTAATTTTTTTCGTGATTTCCTTACATGGATTTAGTAATATGTTATCTATTTCCATACCTGGGAATTTTTAAAATCTAGCTTTGTTCACTTTTCATTTTAGTGGGAAATATAGCCTGAATAATATAGATCACCCTCTGTTTGTTGATTATATATTTCTGTTGATGCCTGATAGTTCATGATTATTAACTGTTCATGTTTTGGCTATGTCCGCTTATTTTTTCCTGCTTGACCCAGCTGTTTCTAAGATTAAAATCTTCAACAAGAGTTGTCAGTGTATTCTGGGAATTCCCTGGTGGTCCAGTGGTTAGGGCTCCTGGGTTTGATCCCTGGTTGGGGAACTAAGATCCCACATGCCGTGTGGTGCAGTCAAAAAAAAAAAAAAAGACTTGTCAGTGTATTCATTTCCTCCTGCAGTTCCATCTGTTGTTGCTTGATATACTGTGATACTGAATTAATAGTTTTATGATGCTAGTGTGCAGTGTCCTTCTTTGTTCGTTATATTTTTGCCTTACATTTTTTTTGATAGATACTAAGATTGATGATCTATTCTGCTCATTATTGTCAGATGGTATATGCTGTCCACTTTGTTGTCTCTCTCTTAGTTATCAGGTGTCTATTTCTTTTAACCTGTGTACTTATGTTATCCCAGGAGTATGAGCTGCTTTGTCTGGTACCGTGCAGGAGGAAAGGACCAAAGACTGGCTCTAGTCTTTGTCAGTCTCCACAAGTTCAAAGACAGATCAGAGGGGAGCCAATAAACCCCAAAGCACCACACAAGTCACTGTTGATTGTTCTGGTTGACTCACCAGCAGCTCTTCTGGTCCAGCTTTACCTTTAAACCCCTTAGGAAGCAACAGCACTGGGAGAAGTCCACCTCCCTAGATATACTCTACAATCCCTGTGATGTTGGAGGCGAAGAGAGTCAAGGACCCCATACATTGTCCTGTATTTGCCTGTTTTCATCAGGACTCTAGTACTAAGTTGTTGACACCAGTGACCAGGCTGTTATGACTGGTTTCTGTGGGCAAGGGAAAAGCAATGATTGTGACAAAGTAACACATGATAGAGGCAAGAGTAAGCTTTCACCTGATGCCTCTCCCAGAAGCCTCCTAATGAAACTGGTATTTCTGACATCTTCAGTCCCACATACTTTCAAAATAAAAGTCAATAGGTAGCTCTTTCATTAGTCCTTTATTCCCTCGGCTCTCCAAGGCATTCCAACTTTCTGTGACCCATCATCTGGGGAATTCCCTCTCATACTCAACAGCTGATCTTGACTCTAACTCAAAATGTAAATTCCTCTGCTTTCAATACCCCATTTATATAGTTATATCCATCTATATTCTTATTTCCCTTAACCTCATAGGAAGATTTTATCTCTCCTCTTATTTTGGGAAAAGAGGAAGGCTCAATCTAGTTTAACATATATTTATGAAATGCCTGCTATATGCCAAAATACATGGTCTATGGGCCCCTTGTGGATATTACAATCTATTTTACAATCTCTCCGGATAAAGGAATTTAAACAAGAAGTTTAAATTCTGTCATGGGGGTTAGAAGAGGAGAAGCACAGCGTGTAAAATGAAGAATGGAATATTCTCTCTTCTTCCCTCCTACTTCTTCTTTGCTGTATCTGAAAGAATGGATCATGATTTATGCGTTGTGTTTAACTTCCAAGGAGGACATATTAGCTACTCTGACCTTGCTCACAGGGTATGAAGATTTCAAAGTTTACATTTTGAGCACTGGAGAATACGGACCTTTTAATCTTTCAATCTCTTCTTTCCCCAAGGCTACACTGAAAAGATTTCTGAGGCTGCTCCCAATTATTAGCATCATTTTCCTTCACAAAACTATTTTACCCTCCTCTTAATGTAGCTTAGCCTGGTTTGTGAGGCCTGGGATCTGTTGGAATTGGCATGGACACAAACACTACCTTGATAACTCCTCTCCATGGCTTGAAATACTTGGCTCTTTCAGCTACTCTGATGCCCCACTTCTTTCATTTTCCCCCTCCCTCACTGGCTGCTCCATTTTAGTCTCTTTTCCTGGAATGACGGAAACATTGGAACTCACTCCCTTGCATAGCTGTGAAAAGCTAAAACTTGACACTTGGTGCTGCCTTATCTGATTTCAGTGAAACACACATATACAGTTGAAAGGGAAAACTTTCCTGTTTTCTCCCTACTCACTGAATGCTTTTGACACAAAATGTGTGATTTTTTCCCCACACTAAGCAATTCTCCCATTCTTTGAAGAAACCAACTTGGTGTCCTATAATTCAAGTCATTTTTGACACTATCTACCTGGAGTTACTGTCAGGTCCCAAAGGTTAAAGGGCTCAGTACCTCAAGACTGCCTCTCATGTCACAAGCCAATCAAAAGTCCAAGTTGTCCCTGTGCTATAGATCATTACAATTTTGAAATAGGCAACTATTAAACTGGTGAATCAATAACTATTAAAGGGTATAACTGATTCACTTTGTTATAAAGCAGAAACTAACACACCATTGTAAAGCAATTATACTCCAATAAAGATGTAAAAAAAAATTAATTAAAAAAAAACACTATTAAAGTGAAGCAAAAACATAGACTTCCAAAGTGATTTAAATGCAGAATCCTAGCTATTTAAAATGAGCTTTCCCCAAATCTTTTACGTCTTTCCCATGTCTAAAAAATACAAATAAAATGATAGTCCCAAGACCAAAAAAAAAAAGGATATAAGTCAGAAACAGCCAGATAGAAGAGGTGCATAGGACAAGGTATGTGGGAAGGCATGTGGAGCTTCCATGCCCTCTCCAGCACCTCCACATGTTTACCAACGAGGAAGTTCTCCAAACCCCTTTGATTAGGATTGTTATGGAGGCTTTATCACATAGGCATAATTGGTCATTAATGATTAGGTCCATTTCCAGCCCCTCTCCCCTTCCAGAAGGGCTGGAGATTGAAAAAAAAAAAGAAATTCCCTTCCCCAAGGTTTTGGCTCCTGCAGAATCTCACTGGGGCCACTGCACTGCCACAGTGGTGTTCCTTGGGTGCACAGTAGAACAAACAAAGGGGGAATTGCTACATTCTCTGAGTGTTAGGAGTCCCCACCTGTTCTTTGAGCCTGAACTAAAGAGATTCTCCTGGTGCTCTTTTTTTTACTGTATCTTGGCGCCCAATGCCAGGAGATACCAGGAAGAAAATGGTAAACTCATCATCAATTCAGTGTTAGTTTAAATTCTGGTCTTCCTTCTGACACCACCTGCTATTATTTAGTTCTCAAGTCTTCAAATAGCTGCTCTATGCACTCTATCCAGGTCTCAGACCTGGACTAAATATAATATGAAGTCCATCTTCCAGTAGTGTGTGTTCACTGATATCTCTGCTCATTTTTTTTTTATTGTTTTCATTTTTAAACTTGATTCCCTAGGGGTCACCCCTGTGTCTACTTAGCTTAGTGTTCAGCCATAGGTTGGTCAGAGGTTGTGTCCAACACCTTGAGCAGGAAAGGTTTCCACTTTCTGCCAGTGGATCTGAGTGTGGACAGGGAGCACACCCAAACTTCAGGCTATTTTCAAATCAGTCCCAGCATTGACTTCCACATGTGCAGACGCCATCAGCCACGTGTTTGTGGGTGGCCTGGAATCCCTCTGGTGCCTGCCGTGTATACACACAGCCTCCAGTGAACCCAGGATGTGTGGAGAAACTTTCAGGCCCCCTGTGGCTATCTCACCTCCCAGATCTCTGTGTTAAATCTGCCAGTTCACCTGCCAGTCCACTGTTTGCCCCAAACAGCTCCAGAAGCTCCCTGTTTCTTTGCCACCAAGATCACACTTACCCTGACTACACTCCAAATCAAGTGAGCTGCCCCTGGCAGAGGCAGTAAAACTTAATGTTTTCATGGGGGTAGGGAGAGCAGCATACAGGAGAGGATGGAAACAACCCCAGCTACCCAGTCTTCACAGACATAGAAAACAAACTTATGGTTACCAAAGGGGAAAAGGGGGGGGAGGGGGGCGGTGGGGTAAATTAGGAATTTGAGGTTAACAGATACACACTACTATATATAAAACAGACAAACAACAAGGGCCTACTCTACAGCACAGGGAACTATATTCAATATTTTATAATAATGTATAATGGAAAATAATCTGGAAAAGAATATATATATATGCATAACTGAATCCCTTTGCTGTACACCTGAAACATTGTAAATCAACTATACTTCAATTAAAAAAACAAAAACAAAAAACACCCAGACTCAGCATTCTTATCCAGAGTCCAGGAGTTTTCACCCACCAGTAGATACTTATCAATTGTCATGTGCCTTTGATTGAATTGCAGAGCTTGGAAATGTGTGTGTGTGTGTGTGTGTGTGTGTGTGTGTGAACGTGCTTTACTTCATCCAGCTCTCATAGAAGCTTTCTGGAGAGAGGATTTGTCAGCCTTTCCATTCCATTATGCCAGAAGCCAGAACTTCTGGTAGCTACAAAGAATTTTTTAAATGGCCTCCAGGATTTCAGACCTTATTCCTGGAACCTGTGAATATGACCAAACAGCACTCTTCTGATTATGATGTTAAGCACAATTGACCTTAAGATAAGTTTATCAAAAAACAAAAAAAGGTTCTGCAGAGCCTATGGGCAGGACAGGAATAAAGACGCAGATGTAGAGAATGGACTTGAGGACATGGGGAGGGGGAAGGGGAAGCTGGGATGAAGTGAGAGAGTGGCATGGACTTATATATACACTACCAAATGTAAAATAGATAGCTAGTGGGAAGCAGCCACATAGCACAGGGAGATCAGCTCCGGGCTTTGTGACCACCTAGAGGGGTGGGATAGGGAGGGTGGGAGGGAGACACAGGAGGGAGGGGATATGGGGATGTATGTATATGTATAGCTGATTCACTTTGTTATAAAGCAGAAACTAACACACCATTGTAAAGCAATTATACTCCAATAAAGATTTTAAAAATAAAATAAAATAAAAATAATAAAAAATTTTTTTTTGAAAGATAGAAGTTTATCAGAGTAAGCCTAATGTAATCACACTAACCCTTTTAAAAGCAGAGTTTGGGGCTTCCCTGGTGGCGCAGTGGTTGGGAGTCTGCCTGCCGATGCAGGGGACACGGGTTCGTGCCCCGGTCCGGGAGGATCCCACATGCCGCGGAGCGGCTGGGCCCGTGAGCCATGGCCGCTGAGCCTGCGCGTCCGGAGCCTGTGCTCCGCAACGGGAGAGACCACGTCAGTGAGAGGCCCGCGTACCGCAAAAAAAAAAAAAAAAAAAAAGCAGAGTTTTCTTTGGTGGCAGAAAACAAAGTCAGAGATTAGAATCTTGAGAGGGCCGGACACACCGTTGCTGGCTTTTGAGGTGGGGGAGGATGTAATGAGAAATGGGGCAGCCTCTAGATGGGAGAGCAGCCAGCCAATGACCAGGAAATGAGGGCTTCTGTTCTATAACACAGGAACTGAATTCTGCCAACAGCCTTGGAAATGGATTCTTCCTCTGATACTCCAAGTAAGAGCCTAGCTGGCCAGCACCTTGATCTCAGCCCTGGGAGACCCTAAGCAGAGAACTCAGCTGAGCCCAGACAGAATCCATCTGCAGAAGCTAACAAATCTATGTTGCTTTACACCACTATGTTGTGATAACTCTTTATGCAGCAATAGAAAACCAATACAGGGATGGGTTGGGGGTCCACTTGGGGGTCCACTTGGGGGTCCAGTGGTTAAGACTTTGTCTTCCAATGCAGGGGGTGAGGGTTTGATCCCTGGTCCGGGAGCTAAGATCCCATACGCCTCGTGGCCAGAAAAACCAAAACATAAAACAGAAGCAATATTGTAACAAATTTAATAAAAATCTTAAAAATGGTCCACATCAAAAAATCTAAAAAAAAAAAAACCCAATACATAACTCATAAAAAACAATTTTCATTACTCATCATACCCACATGGGGTCTTGATCCCCTCTTCAGTACCTTCCTTGACAAGTACAGCCAAAATACCTTACCCAGACTGGTAACAGTAGTCATAAAATCTGATTAAAGTCAGAAGTGTCCTGCCAGGATCTTATCACAGTTGTACTTTGTTTATAAACTTATCTCTAAAATTATCCTTTGAAGATTAAAGGTAATTATTACAATTATTTTTATTATAAACTCCTCCTTGCTGACCTCCTAGGGGTGGAGAGGAATTACAACAAACCTAGTAAGACACAGATTAGGCCAAAAGGTTGGGCAATGAGAAAAGTTAAGAAAACCTATTCAACCAAGACAGGAGCTTGCTCAGCAAGGATGTGGAAGCCAAGAGATCAGCTGATCCTGGGAGAGCCCTTGTTTCAGTCTTCTGGACAAAGGAATCTATCCTGACCTGAGGCTGGCCACTGGCGAGATCCCAGCGATAAACCCCAACGAAGATGCTTCACTCCCAATGTTGCTTCCCTGATGCTCTGAATGGGACTCTGCCTCGTAATAACTGGCTCTTCTTTACTAAATCTGTAGTCATGAACCCTGCTGAGAGCAATTAGAAGGACAGGCATTTGTTCACTCTAAGTGGGTAGTCTGTTAGCCACTTGCCCCAAACTGAGGTCAGCCTGTTCCCTAAGAGATTCACACAGCGATTTCATCATAGATGCTCGCTCTAATCTTCTCAGCCTTGTGGGAAAATCCTCCCCAATAGGTCATTGTCAGCCCTTATTTGCCTTTCCTTTGCCTCAGATTCTCCAGAGCAGAGCTAGCCATGAATGTCCTGGTGCTCAGGCGGGAGCTCGCCACTGTGCTCACATGAGTCATTCAGGCTGAGCAATTATAAATTAGCAGAGGAGTGAACAGCAGTGTGTCCTGGAAACCCTTCTTCTAACTTGCTTTTAGTAATCTGAGTGATACTAATGTCAGCTAATTATTTGAAGAAAGAAGAACTTCAGGATAACTATTTTAAAACCAAAAACCAAAGGTGTCACTTTGAGTAAATATTCCTCAACTTTCAGTTGTACTATAACTACATTTCCCATACAAACTTAACTTTTAACTCTTGAGATTTTGTTGTTTTATGTACAATTAAAGCCAACCTAAAAGTTTTGGAATAAAAATGAAAAAATTTAGCTTAATTTCACTTAATGCACGGAATTAATATGAAGAAATTCTATCTTCCTTTACCGTCCCTTTTCCTCTACCCCATATCCAGCCCATTAGATAATCTGTTGAATTCATTTTCAGAATATATCTAGAATCCTACCATTTTTACCATCCCCACTGCCACCTTCCTGATGCAAGCCTGCCTCATCTCTCACCTGTAGAATTACAGTAGCTTTAACTGGTCTGGGTTCCCTAGAGCCTGCTCTACTCTGCAGTCAGAGTGATGATGTCATATAACATCCCTCCTGTGTTCAAACTCCTCCAGCATTACCCCGCCTCACTCGGAGCAAAAGCCAACGTCTATATAATCTGGACCTTTACTCAAAAGTAACCTCAGTGAAGCCTTCCTTGGTCACCCTACTGACAATGCTTACTCCCTCCCCCACCAGTTGTTCATAATCTCATCCCTATTTTGTGATTTTTTTCTGACCTAACATACCACACTTTATATCTGTCAAATTACCACCCACGTAAGCTCCAAGTGGGACATAACCTTCGTGAAGGCGGGGAATTTTGTTCCCTACCCTATCCTGAAGCTCTAGAACATGCTTGCCACATAGCATGTGCTGAAAAATATCAGTTGGATTGGTGGACGAATGCATGCAAGGATGGATGGTTGGAAACGGAAACGAAACAGCTTAATTGGTAGTAACACCAAGCACTGCCACAAGATGGAGACCTTCCTTAATAGAAGTTTACCCCCACTTTTCCCTTCTGTTTCTATTTGCATTTTTTCCCCTCTGTATTTGCATAGGTGCCTCCTTTACCTACAGACTTGCCTGGGTGTCTCTCTAGCTGTTTGTGTGTGTGCACGTTCATGTGCATCCTCTCTTCTCTTTTGGATTTTGTGTCTTTTCTTGTATATTTGTATACTTTTTCTCTGTATACATAGTCTCCATTTGCAGTATGGGGGAAACAACTTAGAACTGAAACAGATACCTCATTTTTGGAGAGACCTTCAAGATGGCGGAAGAGTAAGACGCGGAGATCACCTTCCTCCCCACAAATACAACAGAAATACATCTACTTGTGGAACAACTCCTACAGAACACCTACAGAACGCTGGCAGAAGACCTCAGACCTCCCAAAAGGCAAGAAACGCCCCCCCCCACGTACCTGGGTAGGGTAAAAGAAAAAAGAATAAACAGAGACAAAAGGATAGGGACGGGACCTGCACCAGTGGGAGGGAGCTGTGAAGGAGGAAAAGTTTCCACACACTAGGAAGCCCATTCACTGGTGGAGACGGGGGGCGGGAGGGGTGATGGGAGGGAAGCTTCAGAGCCACAGAGGAGAGCACAGCAACAGGGTTGCAGAGGGCAAAGCGGAGAGATTCCTGCACAGAGGAACGGTGCCGACCAGCACTCACCAGCTCGAGAGGCTTGTCTGCTCACCGGGATGGGTGGGGGCTGGGAGCTGAGGCTCCAAATTCGGAGGTCAGGTCCCAGGGAGAGGACTGGGGTTGGCAGCATGAACTCAGCCTGAAGGGGGCTAGTGTGCCACAGCTAGCTGGGAGGGAGTCCGGGAAAAAGTCTGGACCTGCCTAAGAGGCAAGAGACCATTGTTTCGGGTGTGCGAAGAGAGGTGTCCATCGACAGATGAATGGATAAAGAAGATGTGGCACATATATACAGTGGAATATTACTCAGCCATAAAAAGAAACGAAATTGGGTTATTTGTAGTAGGTGGATAGATCTAGAGTCTGTCATACAGAGTGAAGTAAGTCAGAAAGAGAAAAACAAATACCGTATGCTAATACATATATATGGAATCTAAATAAATAAATAAATAAATGGCCATGAAGAAGCTAGGGGCAAGACTGGAATAAAGACACAGACCTATTAGAGAATGGACTTGAGGATACGGGGAGGGGAAAGTGTAAGCTGAGACAAAGTGAGAGAGTGGCATGGACGTATATACACTACCAAACGTAAAACAGATAGCTACTGGGAAGCAGCCGCATAGCACAGGGAGATCAGCTCGGTGCTTTGTGACCACCTAGAGGGGTGGAATAGGGAGGGTGGGAGGGAGGGAGACACAAGAGGGAAGAGATATGGGAACATATGTATATGTATAACTGATTCACTTTGTTATAAAGCAGAAACTAACACACCATTGTAAAGCAATTATACTCCAATAAAGATGTTAAAAAATAATTAAAAAAAAAAACATTGAAAAAACAAAAAGAATCCGCCTGCCAATGCAGGGGACACGGGTTCGAGCCCTGGTCCAGGAAGATCCCATGTTCCGCGGAGCAGCGAAGCCCGTGCGCCACAACCACTGAGCCTGCGCTCTAGAGCCCATGAGCCACAGCTACTGAAGCCCGTGTGCCTAGAGCCCGTGCTCTGCAAGGAGAAGCCACCGCGGTGAGAAGCCCGTGCACCGCAACTAGAGAAAGCCCGCGTGCAGCAACAAAGCCCCAACACAGCCAAAAATAAATAAATAAAATAAAAAAATAATTTTAAAAAAAAGCATTGGTTGGGGGGCAATGGGGAGTTAAGGATTAGGAGTAAAAATTGAGACTGTCAGGAAAGAGGTGTGTTCCGGGTGTGTGTGAAGGTTTGGACTGAGTGACATAGGTCAGATCACAGTGATTCTTATAGATGTTATCTGATATCTCATACCTCCTCTGACATGTGCTACTTTGGGTGAAGAAAGAACCCCTTAGAAGAATGAATAGGATTTTTTTCCCCTGAAGTACAAGTAATTACCCACACACTTAAGTATCAGCCCTTTAATTCTGCAATGTCTGGGGAATGTTGGGGAGGGGAGCCGTCCAAGGACTCCAACTTTTTCAGATTTGTAGGAAAATGGCTTGGTAAGGCCTGAAAAATCAAAGCAAAACTTTGAGTAGAAAGAGACCAGTCAGGATCGATGAGGTGATGGACGTCACCTGGGGTGTCCCATTGCTTTCTACACAATATGTATGGAGTTTTATGTTATTCAATAAACTTGTATTCTTCAAGTTGCAGGCAGTTTCTGTAGCACAACCCATGGCAAAAACTGCAAGAAAAGGACCGGCTGCCAAGAGAAAGATCCAAGAATTAGTCTTCTCTCATCTTTCTCACCTCCTCACCTACATCCTATTCTATCTGCCTTCCTTGAGGAAGAAAAGGGTGCTCAGAGTGCCCCGGAACCTGTGGTTTCTGTCCTCTGTGAGAGAAGCAACAACCACAGCTCTAGCTCTGTTCAGGGACCAAGACTTGTTTCCCTCTGACCCCAACATCTTCCCAGTTTAGGAAGGACCCCGAAGGACCCCTGCAGTCTCAGACACACGGCTAAGACTGGAGCCCCTGTGTCCTGACTAGGGGAGAGATGGTTGATCTAGGGAAGAAGGCTGAGGTCAGAACTCATGTATTCAACTAAAATGTCCCTGTGGTGCCTGTTTTCTTCCTTACCTTTGCCTCCTTGAGTAAACAAGAGGGAAGAAATACAGATTCCCCTTGGGATCAGATTCCTTCTCCCCAGGGCTATGAATTTAATGGGATGGTAGCACTGTGGAACCTCATTTCATGTCTATGCTTTCCATGGCAAGTTGGAGTAGACAGACTGCCCCATTATCACAGCCCCAGCCCTCCCTTGTGTCCTTTGTGATATCCCATTTTCCTCACTCATCTCCAATTCATCTGAGAGCCCTAGGTCCTCCTTCAAAATCTTCTCAAAAAAGGAAAAGGCATAACTTGCCTCCATTCCCACCACATTCTCTCTCCCATCATTTAATCATCTCCTAAAATACCACTAATTTCATGAAACCTTTTATAAGTTGTTCAGAAAAGACCTGATGCTGCCCCTTCTAGCTGTACAGTCCAATACTATGGTTATTCTCCCAATTCTTATCTGAATGGTACATTTGCTCTTTATCACAAATATATACTTTTATCCTACTCAGGAAAATTACAAATCCTTTTACAGATTTCAGAATGACACCATGTAAAAATTAAGTGTTTGATTATGGTTGTTTGGTAATAGCCATAATGGTAGTGATGGTGAAAAGCCAGAACTGAAGTGTCACCCTCTTCATTGCCAAAGAGTCAAGGCCCAATTCCAGGAGGTCATGATATGACATATTCCCAAGTCTCAGACTCTACTATGGGAAACAGTTGTGTTATCCTCTCCTCTCCTGACAGATGGCTTCCTCCAAACCCTGAAGGGATAACCAGCACTTGCCCCTGTACCAGTCCTTGCTGTCTATGGTATTTAGCCTCTAGGATGGCCCCCAATGTTTTCCATTTCCTGGTGTTCACGCCCTTGTGTAGTTTCCTCCATTGCTGTATCAGGGTTAGTCTGTGAAACCAGCAAGATACAGCAGAAGTGATGATAATGTCACTTCTGAGATTAGATTACTTAAAAACTGCACTTTTGCCCACCCTCTCTCCCCTTCTTCCTCCTTTTCCTCCTTCTCTTCCTCCTCTGCATCCCCCTCCTTTTCCTTCTTCTTTTCCTTTTTCGAACGATTGTTTTGTTTTAGGCTGCCAAGTTTTGGAGTAATTTGTTACACGGCAATAGATATTTAATACAATATAAAATTTAAGAAGATGAACACCAAAACACCTGGCAAAATATCCATACCTTGGCCAATAACGGTGAGACATTTTGTCTCTGCACCAGTACAGGTGAGTAAAACTGGTTCACAGGAAATGTCATCCTCATTGTAGCATGCAGGACATTTAATGCCATTGGGGTTTGGGGATTTCTGAGGCACTGAATAAAGAGAAAATTTTCATCTTAAAGAATAAGTTTTAAAAAGAGCTGAAAACATTAGCCCCTCTCCTTGAGTCATGGTTATTCAAGGATTCCTCCCCCGCAAAATCAAAATTATTTACAACTAAGATGGCATGGAGGGTGCAGGGGAGGTAGGTATTAAGTGGGAAGATGTAGCCAAAAGGATCTTCTAGTAATTTGGTGTTATCTGTTCTTCTCTGCCTTGGCTGGAGAAAAGTGCTCAGATAATGGAGAGAAGATAAGCTATGGTCTAAAAAGTACTGTTAAGGGAGTGAGGAATTAAACAGGTGAGGAAAGACAACTTTTCAGCTGGAATGGGAAAGTAAATAATTTAACCTCTAATCACACTTAGAGTAAATCCCCAAGACCAGTTCCAGCCACCTAACTGTCATTCAGTCTCCTGTGCAGGAGAAGGGCTTGTATCCATCCCTTCACAGGGAGGAAAGGCAATCAGTGAGCAAAATCACTGAGCAGCTCAGAAGCAGAGAGACATGTCACAGGAAGGTATTTGGAAGGCAGAGACTTAAGGCAGTGAGTTGGGAACAGGGTTGGGAAGGGAGAGAGAGTGGAGATGTGTTGGCACTCACCTTGTAATTCCCCTCGGTTACACAGCTCATCTTGGCAGCACTGGCGCTTGTACCCAAATGTTTGATTATCCCCCAGTGATGCTGACAAGACCAGTGGGACACACGAACTTGAAGAACAGCCTTTCTCCTCAAAAAATTGTAAGAGTTGCCCTGCAAAGAACCAGTCACAGAGGGAATTTTCCCTCTGAACCATAGAGAGAGTGATGCCCAAATGGGCAGCAAGGATTAAAGAATTCCGTGCCTCCAATCACTTTGTTTTTAGTCTTTTCACTTCTTCAAGGGTCTTTCTGCATTGGTCCATGGAACGAAACATGGAGGGATGATTTGTTAGTGTAACCGAACAGGACCCTGTGGAACCTTCCTGGGACAAATCCCTCCCCCATAACCTCTGCTGGAACTCCTCTTGGAAGTGCCCAGATAATAGTATCTCATACATATTTCCTGAGTTTTTCAGATGCTAAAAAAACATTACCAAGTGGAAGAAATTAATTACTTGATGATCATGAGCACATAGCACCCAGACCTTCTGGCACCAAAAGATTGATAACATTAACCACCCTGTTGCCTCCACATCAACCAATCGGAGAATTGTGCATGAGCTGATCACATACCTCACGGATACCCCTCCCTCACTGGGCCTTTAAAAATATTTTGCTGAAACCTTCTTAGAGTTCAAAGTGTTTTGAGCACAAGCCACCATCCCTCTTGCATAGCCCTGCAATAAACTTTCCTCTGCTCCAAACTCTGACATTTCAGTTTTTGTGACTTCACTGTGTGTCAGGCACATGAACTTGCATGGGGTAACATTAGCATTTGTTAGAATGGGAGTGTCATATCCCAGTGAGGTTCATGATGAACCGGGATGGTCTATCCTTTTTCCTGGAGCCTCCCTCCCTGCCACCTCACACCCACCCCACACTTCCAGCCCCATCCTGGTAGGGCATGGCATAAGGAAGCAAGGTAAAATAGAAGATTCACAGGAGTAGCAAAGAAAAACAAAGCCTGACTCCATATTGGATCTATTCCTTTAGCTCTAACCTTTGTGCTCTGTTTCCTGTGTTCAGTCATGCTGGCTCTGCACCTTTTGTAAAAGAATGTCGCCTATAGCCTGAAATATATATGATAGCCCATTCTGAGGGCCTCCCAGTCTTGACCTTTAAAGGTATAAACACTTTTCCATTCACCTAGAGATAAAAAGTTGCAGAACAGAAAATAAAATTTGTCTTGTTGGAGGTTTACAGGAGCATGTCACGAGACCTACATGGACAGCTGCAGGAACAAAGGATCATCATATCCACTCCAGAATCTGGCCGGCACCAAGAAGTTTGCAACTACCAGCTACACCCCCTCCCCTTTTAGTATAAAAGAAGTCTGAATTCTAACTTGGGTAAGATGGTTTGGGGGAACACTAGTCCCCATCTTCTGCTGGCTTTCCAAATAAAATCATCATTCCTTGCCCAACACCTAGTCTCCCGATTTATCAGTCTGTCATGTGGTGAGCAGTATGTTTGAACTCTGTTACACAGGGAAGTGAGAAGCTCCGTCAAGCTGGGGAACACAGCAACCTCCCTCACTCTAAACACCTTCCTTGTCTGTCCCACATGCCTAGCAGCACGGGCAGGGGCCTGGCACAGCATACCTGATGTCCGCAATTCTTGCTTGTAGCTGAAGCAGCTTTGAGACGTTTCACAAGTTGTCTGTGGGTTGGTACTACATGTATAAATAGAGCAGTTTACACATTGGTAACCCTCTACGAAAAAGAAATTTAAGTTGTTCAGAAAGTAATTCAGGAATGAAAACTGTCAAGAATCATAATTGATGTTTCCAATAGCCAAACATTCCTGAGAGTCAAAGTGCCATGAAACCTGTTCCCTGTGGGGCTGGATGCCTGCCTTCCTTCACTCAGTCCACAGCTCTTCCCCAGGGCCACAAAAGACCCCACTCCTACTGAGCCACCACCCTCTGCACAGGCTCAGGCCCTCTCAGCTGCCCATGGCCTGGGATGCTAATGAGGGTCTCCATCTCTGAAGTGTTCATCACTGCACTTGGAGCTGAACCTGGTCTCTCCTAAGCGGGCATTCCTCTCCTGTATTGCCACCTTACCCTTACAGTCTATGAGAGAAAGGGGCCATTTGTTTATTCTTACCTACAGAGCTGAAAACCAAGGTGGTGAGGACACAGGTGGTGAGGAGGCTCTTCGGGGTTGAAGATAGAGGCATGGTGGCACTGCAGAAGGCCCAAGTGAGAGCATAAGGGTCAGGGCTATGGGGTCCAGGTCTCTTGTCAGACAATCCGAGCACTATACAGGGTCCCCATGTGTTCATTCATTTGTTTCACGAGTGAGAATTTGTCAAGCCCTCGCTTTATGCCAGATATGCCTCTTTTGGGGGATGTAAAGGTGAAAAGGATGCTATCTCTGTCATCAAGAGGCCCACAGGAGAAGGACCTTCCTTCCTTAAGAAGAATTCACATGAGGGATTTCTTTCTTGGATGGATATGGAAGGTGCTGGAGCTCCCTCCATAGCTGAAATAGGATTATTTAGCCAAGAAGAAGAAACCACTCTAAGGTCTGAGCCTGTCGTACTCTGAGACATATAGCCCCTTAGCCAAGGACCCCGATTTCTCAATTCCAAAGTCACCTTCCCCCAAAGAGCCAGTTCCCGCTGCATCTGTTACTCACCATCTCTCAAGACACATAGGTTCTCTAACAAAATGACAGAGCCAGGATTTGCTAGACGAATCCGGATATTCTTTCTAACCTTGTGTCATCAATGCTCCTTTCCAAAAGCCCATTTGAATTTTGCCAACTTAGGAAGGAAATTCAGCTTCCACGTCTTGTGGAAATCACAAGCCCCACTTACCTTCAGACTCGTCCTCCCAGGGGTCCGAGAAAAAGTCTGAAACATCACAGTGTAAGGACCAAGGAGTAGTTGGGGCCCCTCTACCTTTTCCTTCCTGAAGGCAGGTTTTCAGGAAATGACAAAACCTATTTCACACTCTGAATTCCAAGTCTCAACTTCCATAATTATCATAAGCTGACCTAAATAGTCTTAGAGACAAAAATATATATACGAAACCTGTTTAAGAACGACCTCTAACCTCATTCTGGTTGACCAGATGCCCGGAAACCCCCAAAGTCTTGGACTCTGGAGCTGTGAGGTGCAACACAGGGTCTTCCCATGCTTGGATAGGAAGAAGGATTGCCTCTTTTTTCACTATCCTCTAACTGAAATTTAGCCTTTCCTTCCATAAATGGAGTCCACAAACCACAGCAAAACCACCCACCCTTAGAAATTTCTGAGGTTTTCCTATCACATGACATCTGCAGACATAGAGTATTCTTTGCCTTCATCGACTACTTCCAGATTATGTCCTTATCAGTCCCCTGCTGGAGCCTGGTGTCTGATACATTAATAAAGAAGCATATTGCCTACTATTCCATACATTAGTAGAGTTATATAACTGTATTTCAGTGTACAGCTGACCCTTGAACAGCAGGGGTTTGAACTGCACATGTCCACCTATATGAGGATTTTTTTCAGTAGTACTTGCTACATGATCAGCAGTTGATTGAATCCATGGATATGGAAGAGTGGAGACGGAAGAACTAAGGACAGGGAAGAATCGCATATAGAGATGACCAACTATAAATTGTAGGCAAAGTTTTGCACGGAGAGGCAGCACCCTAACCCCTATGTTGTTCAAGGGTCAACTGTAATTATAATCCTATGTGGTTATATATGGAATCTAAAAATAAAAATAAAAAAGGTTCTGAAGAACCTAGGGGCAGGACGGGAATAAAGACGCAGATGTAGAGAATGGACTTGAGGACATGGGGAAGGGGAAGGGGAAGTTGGGACGAAGTGAGAGAGTGGCATGGACATATATACACTACCAAATGTAAAATAGATAGCTAGTGGGAAACAGCCGCATAGCACAGGGAGATCAGCTCCGTGCTTTGTGACCACCTAGAGGGGTGGGATAGGGAGGGTGGGAGGCAGACGCAAGAGGGAGGAGATATGGGGATGTATGTATATGTATAGCTGATTCACTTTGTTATGAAGCAGAAACTAACACACCACTGCAAAGCAATTCTACTCCAATAAAGATGTTAAAAAAAAATCCTATGTGGTTTAATTGTTTTCATGAGAAGGGGTCCGTGGTTCCACCAGGCTGCCTGGGCCCCCTGTCACAGACGGTTGCCACCTCGCTTCTGGAAACAGTAAACGCACCGTCTGCCTCCCAAAGCAGAGCTCTGCCCTAACGCCCAAGAAGAAGGTGTAGCTCAAAGCTGTACATTTTATGATTCTCTTATTTCCTCTGCCCATCAAACTTTTCCCTTTCTCCTCATGCTACTTGCTTATGAATTCCTGACCAACTGAGGTGCTGGAGACAAGGATAATTTCTGGCAGAGAAAGTGTGAGGCTGGGAGACCAAACTTATAGTGTGGTCTGGGATTAGAAGTTCACCAGTTAAATCCAACTACTGCTGTCATTCAGTGATGCTGGCCACCCACTCGGCCTGGCTCACAGTGTGGCCTGGAACTTGAAGCACAGGCCAGGCTCAGGAAAGCAGAGATGGTTGGGTGAAATGAGCCAGTTTTGTCATCACTGATGGAGAACCTTGGCCCCATCTCTCAATTCCAGGAGGACAGAGCAAGGCCTGGGACCACCTGACTCTGTGCCAATGTCCTGCTTCTCAGGGTGGGTCCTCAGCAAACCCTTCAGGGCTGTGGTTACTGTGGGAGGGTGCCATAGGGCACACCATTCCTGGGGGGAACTCCTAAAGCATGGGAGTGTCCAGGTGTTCACTATCTTTGAGTTGTGGCCCCCACTCACCCTTGGTTTCAGAATCATCCCGCCACTTGACTTGAGAGAGAGAGCCACTGTCTTGAGAGAGAGAGCCCACTCTCTCAAGTCAGCTGTGCTCATTCTTGTTACCAGAAATGATGTTTTGTACCGTGTCCCAGATAAAAACCATGTCATGAGAAATTATCCCCCTCCTATCAGCTCAGCTCCTGGGCACAGTTCTGAGAGGTACCCACTCCCTTTTCTCCCTGCCATGTGCTGGGCTAAGCATACACACGTGGGAGCCACTCACCCACCTTTTTGGCCCTCAGTTTCCCCCTCTGGAAAGTGGAGATAAGACCGAACCCCACTTCTTAGGTTAGTTTGGTGTGAGGGTGACATGAGCCCACTGTACTGAGAACAGCTGTTGATACCGTCATCAACTAGTATCTCCTTGTTTGTTCTCTTTACTCTCACAGATCAGTCAGCATTTCTTATGGAGCATTTGCTTCCTGACTAGGTCCCTGGACTGTTCCAGGGGTCAAAGTCTCCAAATCAGACCAGTTGGTTGCATGGCTACAGGGCGGCCTCTCTTACAAAGCCAGTGAAGGGAAGGTGGCAACCCCTTTATCCAGACATGCTGTGGGAGCCTCAAGCTGGAGGGGAGGTCCTGGCCTACAGTGAACCCCAAGAAACCCCTTCCTGGGATAAAGTCTTTCCTATCTTGAGAGATTTCTTCTGGTCAGAGGAACTGGGCACCTGAGCCACGAGTCCTCAGTGGTCTGAGTCAGAGGGACAGGGGGAGTATTGTCGTCCATCCCAAGAGGCACCTGACTTGTCGGAGCTGAGACCGACAAGGGCTGGGTGGTGAAGTGCTGATGCTCGTTCGGAGTTTGTAGTGGAAGCCTGGATTCCCCACAAGGCTGAGCACTAAGGAAGGGAACAGGGACAGTGACTATGTCCCATTCCAAATAAAAACTAGACCCTGAAGAAGGGCTGGAGGAGAGGTGGAGGGAGGAACAGAGCATGGGGACCAGCCCAGTCAGTGACTGACCAAGAGGAGTTGACCCTCTATTTTCACTTGGGCTGGATTCTACCCTTTCGGTTCAGTGAGGGGCTAGCACCCAGACCCTGGTTAAGCCTTCAAGATTTGAGACAGAAATGCCCAGGGCAGGTGGAGACAGAAGCTACAGAGGAATGGGGCTTCTGACAACACAAGGTGCAGGCAGAGAGAGTGGGCGTTGTTCTGGGGGGAGGGACAACTTCAGCAGGAATCGAACATCCTGTCCACCTTCCTGGTTTCTAGCTCTGCATTGCTCAAGGATGCTCGGTGTGACCAGAGGCTTGGGACACTGGGTGTCAACTCACCTTGTTCTTTCTTGGCATTGTCTTGCTGTGTGGTGTCTTTGCTCCAGTGTGTGACCCTCTGTGAAGAATTACCCCTGGACCCAGCCCTAAGCCCCTTGCTGACCACAGTGTGCAGTCAGGCAGCACGGGGTTGGTGTGGTCACAGTGATGCAAGACAAATGGCCACTGCCCCCAGAGCTTGAGCCTCAGGGCAAATGGCACCCGGGTTTGACCATCACCCCATGCATGAGAAGCCATCGTCATAGTCAAGTGAGATGTAAACACAGTCTCAGCCCTCAGATGCCCCCTCACCAGCCTGCCCTTCTTCCCATTACTGCCCTTGCTCTCATTCTTTATTTTCTGGCTTCTTCTCTTTCTCCAATCTCGGGGGATATCCGAGGTATCATCTGATCCTTTGATGAGGAAAATGCTGAAGTGAACATGTTAAGATCCCAGAGAGGAGGCCATCTGTGTGAGGCAGCTGGAACCTGCCAAAAGATCAGAGTTTCAACATGGCGGAGAACCCAACCAAGCAGGAGGGGATAGATGGATGGAGTTCCAGGGCTGCCACCTGGGACCTGTTTGACTTTATACTTTCTAGAGTCATCCAGGGTGCTTTGTCACTTTTGTTGCTTTCGGTGCCAAGAGATTTGCCCTTAGAAGCCCTGTCTCTATCTGCTGGCCATGAGGCCGGTGCGGAGTGGAACGAGAGTGGGAGGCCCAGGTGTGAATCTTGCTTATCCCTCACCACTCCCCGAGTCCACAGTGTTAAGGAAGATCAGAGACCATCCTACTTCCTGGTCTAAGGACCTCAGAGTCAGACAATCTGGGTTTACATCCTGGTTCTGCTGTGTGACCCTAGTCTAGTGACTCAACCTCTCTGTGCCTCAGTTTCCTCAATTATAAAATAAAGATAATATGGGAGTGATCTCATGGGGTGGTTGTGAAGCTTACATGAATTAACATATATACTGTACTTAGAGCAAACGGTGCCTGTTTCACCGAGCAGCTAATGTTATCATTTATTAAGCAACTATTTTGTGTCTGAAATGCTAAGCAACATGAATAGGCACAGGCCTTATCTTCAAAGAGGGAGGGTGAGAGGGAAGAAGGAGAGGGAAGCAGGTGAGGAGGTTCCCTGGAGATGAGGGACACCATAAAGATGATGCTCACCCAGCCCGGGCACTGCCCAAGAATAGCTAAGCCTGGTTGTAACAGGAAAGAACAACTCTCACTCCATATTAGATCTGTTTCTTTTACTTTAAACTTTGTATTCTATTGCTTTTGCTTTGAGTTAAGAATGTTGCCTAGGACTTCCCTGGTGGTGCAGTGGTTAAGAATCTGCCTGCCAGTGCAGGAGACATGGGTTCAAGCCCTGGTCCAGGAAGATCCCACATGCTGCAGAGCAACTAAGCCTGTGTGCCACAACTACTGAGCCTGCGCTCTAGAGCCCATGAGCCACAACTACTGAGCCCACATGCCACAACTACTGAAGCTTGCACACCTAGAGCCTATGCTCTGTAACGGAGAAGCCACCACAATAAGAGGCCCTCACACTACAATACATAATAGCCCCCCCTCACCGTAACAACAAAGACCCAACACAGCCAAAAATAAATTAGTTAATTAAAAGAAAAAAAAAAAGAATGTTGCCTATAGCCTAAAATATACAGGATAGCTTAGTCTTAAGGCTTTGACCTTTAAGAGTATAACATTTTTCCATTCATATAGAGATAAAAAGTTGCAGAACAGAGAATAACATTTGTCTTGTTAAAGGTTTACAAGAACATTGTGACAAAACCTATGTGGACAGCTTCAAGAACAAAGGATTCCTGCACCAAGAAGTTTGCAACAGCCAACTCCCCCACCCTCTGCCTTCCCCTTTTTAGCATAAAAGAAGCCTGAATTCTAACTGGGGTGGTTCTCTAGGACATTGGTCTGCCATCTTCTCAGTCTGCTGGCTTTCTGAATAAAGTCATTATTCCTTGCCCCAACACAGCTCATCTCCTGATTTATTGACCTGTCATGCGGTGAGCAGAATGAGTTTGGACTCAGTAGCATGGTAGGAGGAGCAGTGGGTCTTTCATGGGGCCCATGAGGCCTGACAAAGCCCTCCCCAAGAAGGAAGCAGGAGGGCACCTAGAGAGAACTGCTGTCTACTGCCCACAAGCCCAAGGATGTCTGGAGGCCAGGATGAGCCACAGGTAGCACTGGGCTCAGGCCACCTCTTGGGAAGACCAGAGCTGACCCAGGAGGGGATAGTGGCATATTCACTATCCAGGTTTTAAACCTGTGGCTTCCTCATCTGGGAAAAGTGGTTGGGATGGGGACACTCATGAGTGCAGGTCCCTTAAAGCCAGATGCAGGAGCTGAGAGAGCACAGAAAGCAAAGCCAAACCCAGCTGAGACATCCTGGAAACAGTGGTCTGCAGAAGGCCCCGTCTCCACTATCCTCCCTGTCTGCTGTTCTCACCTCTCTCCTTTTATGACCCAGGCATATGAGGCTTCACCTGTAGGTTCTGAACAATGGCCTATTCTCTTCAGAAACTAAAAGCCAGATATCAGCAAGTCATATGCAGGTCAAGGCAGTGAGCAAGTTCTGTGAGGTTTCACATTTCTTCAAGCTCTTTGATCATTTATATATTAACACCTTGACATTTTTGCTAAAAGTTTATGACAGTCTACATAAAACATATATATGTATAAAATTCATAAAGATATTGATCTTTATCATATTATGTTTACGTTATGTGGTTCAAAGTCTATTGTTTAACAATACATTTAGGAGAATATTTTCCCATCACGATACCATTTTTGGTTTGTTTTTTTGTTTAAAACAATACACATTTATTATCTTATAGTTCTGAAGGCTAGAAGTCCAAAAGAAGTTTCTTTTTTTAATTAATTTTTTTATTGGAATAAAACTGATTTACAATGTTGTGTTAGTTTCTGCTGTACAGCAAAGTGAATCAGCCATACATATACATATATCCACACTCTTCTAGACTCCATTCCCATACAGGTTATTACAGAGCACCAAATAGAGCTCTCTGTGCTATACAGTAGGTTCTAATTAGTTATCTTTTGTATTCAGTAGTGTGTATATGTCAATCCCAATCTCCCAATTTAAGCCCCCCTTTCCCCCTTGGTAACCATAAGTTTGTTTTCTACATCTGTGACTCAATTTCTGTTGTGTAAATAGGTTCCTTTGTACCATTTTTTTAGATTTTACATATAAACAGTATCTTATGATATTTGTCTTTCTCTGTCTGACTTACTTCACTCAGTATGACAATATCTAGGTCCAACCATTGGATGCAAATGGCATTATTTCATTCTTTTTTATGGCTGAGTAATATTCCATGTTATATATGTACCACATCTTCCTTATCCATTCCTCCATCGATGGACATTTAGGTTGTTTCCATGTCCTGGCTATTGTAAATAGTGCTGCAATGAATATTGGGGTGCATGTGTCCTTTCAAATTATGGTTTTCTCTGAATATATGCCCAGGAGTGGGATTGCTGGATCTTATGGCAGTTCTATTTTTAGTTTTTTAAGGAACCTCCATACTGTTCTCCATAGTGGCTGTACCAATTTACAGTCCCACCAAAAGTGTAGGAGGGTCCCCTTTTCTCCACACCCTCTCCAGCATTTATTGTTCGTAGATTTTTTGATAATGGCCATTTTAACCAGTGTGAGATGATACCTCATCGTAGTTTTGATTTGCATTTCTCTAATAATTAGTGATGTTGAGCATCTTTTCATGTGCCTCTTGGCCATCTGTATGTCTTCTTTGAAGAAATGTCTATTTAGATCTTCCGCCCATTTTTTGATTGGGTTGTTTGTTTTTCTAATATTGAGCTGCGTGAGCTGTTTTTATATTTTGGAGATTAATCCCTTGTCAGCCACTTCATCTGCAAATATTTTCTCCCATTCTGTGGGTTTTCTTTCTGTTTTATTGATGGTTTCCTTTACTGTGCATACAATGCCTTCAATTGTTACATAGACAAGTCACATAGCTTCCTTTCTGCAAGCTCCATGGGATGGGATTTCCATCTGCCTTGTTCACTTTTGTATTCTCAGCATCTTTGATGCTAGTGCCTGGTTAGTGCTCAGTAATATTGGTGAATGACTGCTCCTGTTATTCTTGATCTAAGAACACCAGTTTTCTATTATTTGATGCTTCCTATTTAATTCTTGAAACATGTGGGAGACGTACTATGATGTGATGATACATTTCAACTTTTCAAATGTAAATAGGGCCACATTTCCTGAATTTAGCCTTTTCTTCCTTTAATAAACATTGATATTTCTCTGAAAGAAATACAAAATAAAATCAGTTTCCTGAATTCCTGAAAGGGATTGCAATTACCTTTTTACAATAAGGTTTTCCCTAAAGGTCCTGACTTTGTAAGTAGAACCCAGGCTGCATCCACTATAGAAGTGGCCCAGGTCTCCTTCTACACTGAGAGAGTCACAAACACAGAGCTGTTCAGCTCCAGCTGTTCAGCTCTACCCAATGACCACCTCCAGCTTGAATTCTCTTAGTAAACACACTCCTACACCCGTGACAGATGGGCCTTTTTTCTGGCAAAGCAAACACACAAATCTAAAATCTCCCCTCTCCTTTCATCAGAGTCTAGAAAATCGAAAAGGGCAGGTGCCATCTTATTCCAGACAGAACCCAAAGGAACTCAGGTACTTCATGGAAAGACTTCTCTCTATAGAGATATAAGAAAGCAGAGGCAATACACACTCTCACATGCACTCATGCACACTCACATTCACACACTCATACACAGTCAGAAGATGAATTGGAAGGTAGGACTTGAGGAAGTCAGGGAAAACAGACCTTATGAAACAGGAAAACTTCATGAGATGAGAGAAAATCAATAGGAATAATGAGATGTAAAATGAGATGTTAACATATATATATATATGAAAGAGGGTGGGATGGGGTGTGGAAGCAGAGGGAGGGAAAGAGGCATCAGGAGGACCAGCCTTGCCCAACTATTATTCTTGACCACAGTACCAGCAAGGTGACTGGTAAAGAGGAAAATGCCTGACTGAAAAGATAAGTACTATTTCCATCGAGGCCTAGAATTACCCACTGTGCAAGTAGGTCCAATCAGACAATATCCAAATGGTTCAGAAAGCCACCAAGTTGATCTTTGGGTCCTTATAGGTCCTACAGCAAAATGTTCTGAAGCATCTGTGGCTATAGTAGCCAAGAGCATGTTATGGATAACAATATCCAGGCTTCCCCTTGGGAAAGTAACTAGCCTGTTTGTAGAGGAGACCCATATGTCACAGTTGGCTTTGAAATGTATGGTCTACACAATCACATGACTTTTCTCAACCTAGACATGTAGTCTCAGAATGATGACCACCATGGACAAGAAGGAAATGGAAAAAGGAAGTAGGATTTGAATATGCAGCATCATTGATAGGCAACTTCAAGGTGGACAGTCCCATAGTGAATGATTTTAGCAGGAACCACAGACAGCAGCAGCTCAAGTTCCCCAAGGCATTAAGGTTTTTAGAATGTCCAGTCTACCTGGTGTTTCAAATTTGGTACCATATCTTAGATTTTACTCAGGCAGCTAAAGAATCTAGCCTTCCTCAACAAACTCCCAGATTCAATCCCATTATAGTAACTTCAGCCCCAAATATCCCAGCTGACCATAGTGCTCCAACATATTTGCACATAGATGGTATCCTTCCATCTGTGATAAGAGTATGGAGGGAAATTTGATTTTATTAACACAACTGTATAGAACCAGCTGCATTCTGGTTGGTGTCTCAGTTTAATTGCTTGCACCCTCAACAAGTCTGTCTACCTTTCCAGCCTGAGGTGTAGACCCTTTGTCCTGCATTTAACCCAACAATCCAACAGCCAGGTCAGCAGGGCCACCAGAATTCTCATCTGTGTCCATCAGCTCACCATTTAGGCTACAACCATGAAGAGTTCATTCATCTGGTAGGTCACAATCATCTATGCATTAGTCAATATAATATTCAGAATATTTCAACAGAACCTTCAAAAAACAGATTGAAATTCAACTTGAACTTTTGTGAAGTTTCAAGTTGAAAATAATAATTGAAAATAAATAATTCTTTGACCTGTTGTATTAAAAAATAAATTAAAAATTGAAAATTGAAAAATAAAGAAAGAATTCTTTGAAATGGCATTTTTCTGGGCTTTGAACCTGCAGCACTTCCTCTTTTGTTGACAGCCAGACTTTACTAGAAATCAGCCAACTATTTACATAGCTGCCAGTCCCCAAAACACGAATGAGGCAATGTCCCATATTAAACATAAAGTCTATATTTCAGCTAAAGACATGAAGAAGATGAACAGGTTATGCAGAATCAGCCCACCCTTCTGATATCTACAAAATGTGGACCATCTGCTGGCTCCAAAAATATGTCTGAGCAAGTGATCACAGACTCTACACTTATTTGTTGCAATACTTCCAAATATCAAATAATGGGCAACCGCTCTACAACTTCTCCTCAAGCAGTGGTCTCCCAACCCAACATAAAGCATCCTTTAAAAACTGCAGTTTCTGACCTGAAGTTTTACCAACTGGTGTCCTCAATCTTTGAACTTTCTGAACTTTCAAGTCTTCTAAACCTTCCTGACTGTTGTATACAGACAGAGTGTATTCAGCAGCTCATAGGCCAAATTTTCACACGAGGCTAGACTAATACAAGCATGGAAATTGAATGTTATTAGCTGTTATAGACTGTGTTGTGTCCCATAAAAATTCATATGTTGAAGACCTAATACCCATTACTTCAAAATGTGACTGTATTTGGAGATAGTGCCTTGAAAGAGATAATTAAGTTAAAATGAGGTCATTAGAGTGGGCCCTAATCCAACATGACTGATGTCCTTATAAGAAGAGGAGATGAGCACACAGACACACATAGAGGGACCACCATATGAAGACACAGGGAGAAGATGGCCATCTACAAGCCAAGGAGAGGGGCCTCAGGAGAAACCAACCCTGCAATCAAGAATTTGATCTCACACTTCCAGCCTCCAGAATTGTGCAAAAATAAATTTCTATTGTTTAAGACTCAAGACACAAAATATGGCAAAGGAGATCATTGAATTTGTGCTGTCTCTACTTATTTGGTCACCCAGCCTTAGTCTATTGTGAGCAGTGAGAACGGCTAAGGCATTTCTGAGCCAAAAGGCTCACTATGTTCTCTAAAGCCAAACCCAAATTTAGGAGAAGTAGCATCATTACCATGGCAGAATAAGAGTTCTACTGTCTTCTCTCAAAGAACACTAATTTTGACAAATACCTACAGAGAAGGGTGCCTTTGTGGAAGTCTGGGAGCCCAGCAAAGAAATTCTAGCACAGAGTTGGAGCAAGAAAAATTCAAAAAGAAAGAAATGGAGATCCATGATTTGGTCTGTGATTTTCCCAATAAAGGACTCAAAATAGTTGTTTTAAGGAAGCTAAGTGTTCTACAGGAAAACACAGAAAGACAAGTCAATGAAATCAAGAAAATTATGCACAAACAAAATAAGAACTTTAACAGAGAAACAGGAATTATTAAAAAGAACTAAATAGTAATTCAGGAACTGAAGAATACAAAGATGAAATAAAACCTGCAATAGAAAACATCAGCAAAAGATTGGACTAAGAAGAGAAAAGAATCTAAGAGGAAGAATACAGGTCATTTAAAATTATCCATTCAGAGAAGACCAAAGAAAAAAAAAGAATGAAAAAGAGTGAAGAAAGTCTAGTGAAAAATGAGATATCACTAAAATAAGAAACCTATGCATACTGGAGTGCCAGAAGGAGAAGATAGGGAGAAAGGGACATAACGTTTATTGAAAACAATACTGGCTGAAAATTTCTCAAATCTGGGAACAGATTTGGACATCAAAGTTCATGAAACTCATAGACCTCCCACCACTAAATTTCAACCCAAAATAATCTCCTACAAGACACATTATTTTAAAATTGTCTAAAATCAAAGACAAAAAGTGCATTTTCAAAGCAGCAGGAAAAATAAAGTTCCTCACATACAAGAAAACCCCCATGAGGCTACCAGCAGATTCCTCACCAGAAACTTGCAGATTAGGAGAGAATAAGATGATATATTTAAAGTGCTAAAAGAAAAAACTGCCAATCAAGAATACTTGGCCCAGAAAATTTGTCCTTCAGAAATGAAGATGAAATACTTTCAGAAACAAAATATGAGGGAGTTCATAACAACTAGACCAGACTTTTAAAAATGCTGAAAGTCCTTCAAGTTGAAATAAAAGGAACCTAATAAGTAAGATGAAAACATAAAACACACTGGTAAAAGTAAGTATGTGGTCAAATTCATAATACTTTAATACTGTAATATGGTGGTTTGTTAACCACTTAACTATAGGATAAAGGTTAAAGCAAAAAGTACTTTTTAATTACAACTATAGTAATTTGTTAGTTGATACACAATGTAAAATTGCATATATTGTGACATCAAACATAATTGTTGGGGTGGGGAATAAAAGGATAGAGTTTTGTATGTAATTGAAGTTAAGTTGTTACCAGCATAAAATAGACTGTAGGGCTTCCCCGGTGGCACAGTGGTTGGGAGTTTGCCTGCCGATGCAGGGTACACGGGTTCGTGCCCCAGTCTGGGAGGATCCCACGTGCCGCGGAGTGGCTGGGCCCGTAAGCCTATGGCCGCTGAGCCTGCGCGTCAAGGCCACAACAGTGAGAGGCCCGCATACTGCATAAAAAAAAATAAAATAAAATAAAAATAAATAAATAAAATAGACTGTATATCAATAAAATGTTTTATGAAAGCCTCATGGTAACTACAAAGCAAAAACCTTCATTAGATACACAAAAGATAAAGAAAAGAAAAGCACACCACTCTAAAAATCATTAATTTACAAAAGAAGAGAGAAACAAAGGAAGAAGGGAATTACAAAATAGCCAGGAAACAAATTATATGAAATTAGTAGGTCCTGGCCTATCAATAATTACTTTAAATGTATATGGAATAAATTATTCAATCAAAAGTCATATAATGGGCCACCGCTGCTGCTGCCACCCCTGCACAGGAGCCGTCGCCATGCTCATGAAACCACTTCTGCCGCCACCGACTGAATCCAGCCGTGTGGCTGACAGGGGCTAGGTGCTCCAGCCTGGTGTCAGGCCTGAGCCTCTGAGGTGGGAGAGCCGAGTTCAGGACATTGGACCACCAGAGATCTCCCGACCCCATGTAATATCAATCGGTGAGAGTTCTGCCAGACATCTCCATTTCAACACTAAGACCCAGCTCCAATCAACGACTATCAAGTTCCAGTGCTGGACACGCTATGCCAAACAACTAGCAAGACGGGAACACAACCCCACCCATTAGCAGAGAGGCTGGCTAAAATCGTAATAAGTTCACAGACACTGCAAAACACAACACCAGACACTGTCCAGCCCACTAGAAAGACAAAATCCAGCCTCATCCACCAGAACACAGGCACCAGTCACCTCAACCAGGAAGCCTACAGAACACACTGAAACAACCTTACCCACTAGGGGTTGACAACAAAAACAATAGGAATTATGAAACTTCAGCCTGTGAAAAGGACATGCCAAACACAGTGAGTTAAGCAAAATGAGAAGACAGAGAAATACACAGCAGATGAAGGAGCAAGGTAAAAACTCAGCAGACCAAAAAAATGAAGAGGAAATAGGCAGTCTACCTGAAAAAGAATTCAGAGTAATGATAGTAGAGATGATCCAAAATCTTGGAAATAGAATGGAGAAAATACAAGAAATGTTTAACAGGGACCTAGAAGAACTAAGGAGCAAACAAACAGTGATGAAGAACAAACTAAATGAAATTAAAAATTATCTAGAAGGAATCAATAGCAGAATAACTGAGGCAGAAGAATGGATAAGTGACCTGGAAGATAAAATACTGGAAATAATTCCCACAATGCAGAACATAGAAAAAAGAAAGAAAAAAATTGAGAACAGTCTCAGAGACCTCTAGGACAATATTAAACACACCAACATTCGAATTATAGGGGTCCCAGAAGAGGAAGAGAAAGAGAAAGGGACTGAGAATATATTTGAAGAGATTATAGTTGAAAACTTCCCTAATATGCGAAAGGAAATAGTCAGTCAAGTCCAGGAAGGACAGAGAGTCCCAGACAGGAAAAATCCAAAGAGAAACACACCAAGACACATATCAATCACACTATCAAAAATTAAATACAGGGCTTCCCTGGTGGCACAGTGGTTGAGAGTCTGACTGCCGATGCAGGGGACACGGGTTCGTGTCCCGGTCTGGGAGGATCCCACATGCCGCGGAGTGGCTGGGCCTGTGAGCCATGGCCGCTGAGCCTGCACGTCCGGAGGCTGTGCTCTGCAATGGGAAAGGCCACAACAGTGAGAGGCCCGCGTACTGAAAAAAAAAAAAAAAAAATTAAATACAAAGAAAAAATATTGAAAGCAGCAAGGGAAAAGCAACAAATAACATACAAGGGAATCCCCATAAGGTTAACTGCTAATCTTTCAGTAGAAATTCTGCAAGCCAGAAGGGAGTGGCAGGACATATTTACAGTGATGAAAGGGAAAAACCTACAACCAAGATTACTCTACCCAGTAAGGATCTCATTTAGAAAGGACAGAGAATATAAAAAGGAACTTTTCTAGGCAGAAAACACAAGGGAAGGAAAAGACCTATAATAACAAATCCAAAACAATTAAGAAAATGGTAATAGGAATATACATATCAATAATTACCTTAAATGTAAATGAATTAAATGCTCCAACCAAAGGACATAGACTGGCTGAATGGATACAAAAACAAGACCTGTATATATGCTGCGTACAAGAGACCCATATCACACCTAGGGACACATACAGACTGAAAGTGAGGGGATGGAAAAAGCTATTCCATACAAATGGAAATTAAAAGAAAGCTGGAATAGCAATTCTCATAACAGACAAAATAGACTTTAAAATAAAGACTATTACAAGAGACAAGGACACTACATAATGATCAAGGGATCAAATCAAGAAAAAGATATAACAATTGTAAATCTTTATGCACCCAAAATAGGAGCACCTCAATACATAAGGCAAATGCTAACAGCCATAAAAGGGGAAGTCGACAGTAACACAATAACAGTAGGGAATTTTAACACCCTGCTTTCACCAATGGACAGATCAACTAAAATGAAAATAAATAAGGAAACACAGGCTGTAAATGACACATTAAACAAGACAGATTTAATTGATATTTATAGGACATTCCATCCAAAAACAACAGAATATACTATCTTCTCAAGTGCTCATGGAACATTCGCCAGGGTAGATCATATTTTGGGTCACAAATCAAGCTTTGGTTAATTTAAGAAAATTGAAATCATATCAGGTATCTTTCCCAAAAACAATGTTATGACTCGATATTAATTACAGTAAAAAAAATACAAACACATGGAGGCTTAACAATACACTACTAAATAACCAAGAGATCACTGAAGAAATCAAAGAAGAAATCAACAAATACCTAGAAACATGCCACTCTATCACTTCGTCCCAGCTTACCCTTCCCCCTCCCTATGCTCCTTGCTTTGTGACCACCTAGAGAGGTGGGATAGGGAGGGTGGGAGGGAGATGCAAAAGGGAGGAGATATGGGGACATATGTATATATATAGCTGATTCACTTTGTTTAAAGCAGAAACTAACACACCATTTAAAGAAATTATACTCCACAAAAGATGTTAAAAAATAATAGCTAGAAACAAATGACAATGAAAACACGATGAACCAAAACCTATGGGATGCAGCAAAAGCAGTTCTAAAAGGGAAGTTAATAGCAATACAATCCTACCTCAAGAAACAAGAAAAATCTCAACTTTACACCTAAAACAATTAGAGAAAGAAGAACAAAAATACCCCAAAGTTAGCAGAAGGACAGAAATCATAAGGAGGAGATCAGAAATAAATGAAAAAGATATGAAGGAAACAATAGCAAAGTTCAATAAAACTAAAAGATGTTTCTTTGGGAAGATAAACAAAATTGATAAATCATTAGACAGACTCGTCAAGAAAAAAGGAGACTCAAGTCAACAGAATTAGAAATGAAAAAGGAGAAGTAACAAATGACCCTACAGAAATAACAAGGTTCATGAGAGATTAGTATGAGCAATTATATGCCAATAAAATGAAAAACCTGGAAAAAATAGACAAATTTTTAGAAAAGCACAACCTTCCGAGACTGAACCAGGAAGAAATAGAAAATATAAACAGACCAATCACAAGCACTGAAATTGAAACTGTGATTAAAAATCTTGCAACAAACAAAAGCCCAGGACCAGATGGCTTCACAGGCAAATTCTATTAAACATTTAGAGAAGAGCTAACACTTATCCTTCTCAAACTCTTCCAAAATATAGCAGAGGGAGGAACACTCCCAAACTCATTCTATGAGGGCACCATCACCCTGATACCAAAACCAGATGTCACAAAAAAAGAAGTCACAAAAAAGAAAACTACAGGCCAATATCACTGATGAACATAGATGCAAAAATCCTCAACAAAATACTAGCAAACAGAATCCAACAGCACATTAAAAGGATCCTACACCATGATCAAGTGGGGTTTATCCCAGGAATGCAAGGATTCTTCAATATATGCAAATCAATCAATGTGATACAGCATATTAGCAAATTGAAGGAGAAAACCATATGATCATCTCAATAGATGCAGAAAAAGCTTTCAACAAAATTCAACACCCATTTATGATAAAAACCCTCCATAAAGTAGGCATAGAGGGAACTTACCTCAACATAATAAAGGTCATATATGACAAACCCACAGCCAACATCATTCTCAATGGTGTAAAACTGAAACCATTTCCACTAAGATCAGGAACAAGACAAGGTTGCCCACTCTCACCACTATTATTCAACACAGTTTTGGAAATTTTAGCCACAGCAATCAGAGAAGAAAAAAAATAAAAGGAATCCAAATCAGAAAAGAAGAAGTAAAACTGTCACTGTTTGCAGATGACATGATACTATGCATAGAGAATCCTAAAGATGCCACCAGAAAACTATTAGAACTATTCAATGAATCTGGTAAAGTAGCAGGATACAAAATTAATGCACAAAAATCTCGTGAATTCCTGTTCAGTAACAACAAAAAAACAGAAAGAGAAATAAAGGAAACACTCCCATCTACCATTCCAACAAAAAGAATAAAATACTTAGGAATAAACCTACGTAAGGAGGCAAAAGACCTGTATGCAGAAAACTATAAGACACTGATGAAAGAAATCAAAGAAAATACAAACAGATGGAGAGATATACCATGTTTTTGGATTGGAAGAAACAACATTGTGAAAATGACTATACTATCCAAACAATCTACAGATTCAATGCAATCCCTATCCAATTACCAATGGCATTTTTCACAGAACTAGAACAAGAAATTTTACAATTTGTGTGGAAACACAAAAGACCCTGAATAGCCAAAGCAATCTTGAGAAAGATAAACAGAGCTAGAGGAATCGGGCTACCTGACTTCATACTATACTACAAAGCAACAGTAATCAAGACAGTATGGTACTGGCACAAAAACAGAAATATAGATCAATGGAACTGGATAGAAAGCCCAGAGATAAACCCACGCACATATGGTCACGTTACCTTTGACAGAGGCAAGAATATACAATCAAGAAAAGACAGCCTCTTCAATAAGTGGTGCTGGGAAAACTTTACAGCTACATGTAAAAGAATGAAATTAGAAAACTTCCTAACACCATGCACAAAAATAACCTCAAAACGGATTAAAGACAAAATGGATTAAAGCCAGACATTATAAAACACTAGAGGAAAACATAGGCAGAATAATCTATGACATAAATCAAGGCAAGATCTTTTTCAACCCACCTCCTATAGAAATGGAAATAAAATCAAAAACAAAAAAATGGGACCTAATGAAACTTAAAAGCTTTTGCACAGCAAAGGAAACTAAATAAGACAAAAAGACATCCCTCAGAATGGGATAAAGTATTTGCAAACAAAGTAACTGACAATTTAATCTCCATAATATAGAAGCAGCTCATGCAGCTCAATATGAAAAAATCAAATAACCCAATCCAAAAATGTGTGGAAGACCTAAATAGACATTTCTTCAAAGTAGACATACGGATTGCCAACAAACACATGAAAAGATGCTCAGCATCATTAATCATTAGAGAAATGTAAATCAAAACCACAATGAGATATCACCTCACACCGGTCAGAATGGCCATCACCAAAAAATCTACAAACAGAAGTGCTGGAGAGGGTGTGGAGAAAAGGGAACCCTCTTGCACTGTTGGTGGGAATGTAAGTTGATATAGCCACTATGGAGAACAGTACGGAAGTTCCTTAAAAAACTGAAAATAGAACTACCATATCACTCAGCAATCCCACTACTGGGCATATACCCTGAGAAAACCATAATTCAAAAAGAGACACATACCACAGGGTTCATGGCAACGCTATTTATCCAGGACATGGAAGCAACATAAGTGTCCATCAACAGATGAATTGATAAAGAAGATGTGGTACATATATACAATGGAATATTACTCAGCCATTAAAAAGAATGAAGTTGGGTTATTTGTAGTGAGGTGGATGGACCAAGAGTCTGTCATACAGAGTGAAGTAAGTCAGAAAGAGAAAAACAAATACTGTATGCTAACATGTACATATGGAATCCTGAAAAATGGTACTGATGTACCTAGTGGCAGGACAGGAATAAAGACACAGACGTAGAGAACAGACTTGAGGGAGGGAAGGGTAACCTGGGACAAAGTGAGAGAATAGCATTGACATATATACTTTACCAAATGTAAAATGGATGGCTAGTGGGAAGCTACTGCATAGCACAGGGAGATCAACTCGATGCTTTGTGACAACTTAGAGGGATGGGATAAGGAGGGTGGGAGGGAGGCTCAAGAGGGAGGGGACATGGGGATATATGTATACATATATCTGTTTCACTTTGTTGTGCAGCAGAAAGTAACACAACATTGTACAGCAATTGTACTCCAATAAAGATGTGAAAAAAATAAAAAGGGGAATTCAAAAATATCTCAAAACCAATGAAAATGGAAACACAACATGCCAAAATGTATGGTATGCAACAAAGCAGTAAAAGAGTGAAGTTTATAGCAATAAACACCTACATTTTTAAGAGAACCACCTAACTTTTCTCAACCACCTAACTTTTCATCTCAAGGACCTAGGAAAAGAAGGACAAACTAATCTCAAACTTAACAGATCAAAGGAAGTAACAAGGGTCAGAGCAGAAATAAATGAACTAGAGACTATAGAAACAATACAAAAGATCAATGGAAATGAGTTGGGTTTTGAAAAGACAAACAAAATTGAAAACACTTTAGCTGGACTAAGAGAAAAAGAAGAAAGAAGACTCAAATAAATAAAATGAGAAAATGAAGAGGAAATATTAGAGCTGATAACCACAGAAATACAAAAGATCATGAGAGACTACTATGAAAGATTATATGCCAACAAAATGAATAATCTATAAGAAACATAAATTCGTAGAAACATACAACTTACCTACAGTTAATCATGAAGAGAAAGAATATATGAACAGACCAATAATAGGTAAGGAGATTTAACTAGTAATCAAAAATCTCCCAAAACAGAAAAATCCAGGACCACATGGGTCACTGGTGAATTCTTCCACACATTTAAAGGAGAATTGACACCAATCTTTCTCAGACTCTTCCAAAAAACTGAAGAGAAAGGAACATTTCCAAACTCATTTTATGGATCAGATACCAAATCTAGATAAGGACACTACAAGGAAAGAAAACTGCAAACCAATATCCTTGATGAATATTGATGCAAAACTTCTCAACAAATACTAACAACCCAAACAGCACATCAAACGATCACATACCATGATCAAGTGAGATTCATCCCTGAGAAGCAAGGATAGTTCAGCATACACAAATCAATAATGTAACATCATATGATCATCTCAGAAGACACAGAAAAACATTTGACAAAATTTAACCTTTAAAAACAACTCAACAAATTCAGTTTAGAAGGAATGTACTTCAACATAATGAAGATTGTATATGACATATCATATTCAACAGTGAGAAATTGCACGTTTTTCTCTAAGACAAGGAATAAGACTAGTGTGCCCATTATTTCCATTCCTATTCAACATAGTACTGGAAATCTTAGCCAATAATGGCAATATAAAGAAATAAAAGGTATCCAAATCAGAAAGGAAGAATTAAAATTGTCTTTTTTTGCAGATGATATGATCTCATATATAAAAAAACCCTAAAGACTCAAAAAAAAAAAAAGCCCTTAGAACTAATAAATGAATTCAGTAAATTTGCATTATGGAGTTTCCTCAAATGATTAAAAATAGAACTACCATCTGATCCAGCCATCCCACTTCTGGGTGTATATCCAAAGGAAATGAAATTACTATCTCAAAGAGATATTTTCACCCCCATGTTCATTGCAGCATTATTCACAATAGCCAAGATATGGAAGCAACCTATGTGTCCATCAACAGATGAATGTATAAAGAAGATGTGAGATATATATATACACAATGGAATATTACTCAGCCATGAGAAAGAAAGAAATCTGCTGCTAGTGACAGCATAAATGGAATTTGAGGGCATTATGTTAAGTGAAATAAGTCAGACAGAGAAAAGCAAATATGTACCATTTCACTTATATGTGGAATCTAAAAAAAGTGAAACTCAAAGCAATAGAAAGTAGAATGGTAATTACCAGTGGCTGAGGGATGGGGGGGATTGGGGAGATGTTGTTCAAAGGGTAGAAAATTCAATTATAGGTTAAGTTCTGGGTATGCAATTATATACAGCATACTGACTATAGTTAGTAATACTCTACTGCATACTTGAAATACAATAGGAGAGTAGGCTTTAATGTTCTCACTACACAAAAAGAAAAGTAATTATATGAGGCGATGGATGTGTTCACTAACCTTATTATGATAATCATTGCACAATATATACATGTATCAAATCACGTTTACACCTTAAACTTTAACAGTGTTATATGTCAATTATATCTCTATAAACCTAGGGGGAAGCTTAGGAAACTAGGTGAGAAAATGGATACTAGGATTTTGCCAAGTCGAAAAGGTAACAAGACAGTGCTATGCTAGTATGAACTGTCAGCCCCAGGGCTGCTAACACTTCAATGTAGTGTTATGGGCAGCTGGTACACACAGTTGATGATCTCTTGAAGGGCTTGGCAGGTGGAAGTAAAGGAGAGGAATATCAAGGGGGCAGAGTAAAAGGACACTGGGCTCACCTCCCCTCATGAACTGCAACTACCTATAGAGCAACTCTTACTGAAATTGACTTGGGGACTAGCAGAACGGCTCTTCTAAAACCGAGGCTGTAAAGAAAGGTCCACACAGAGTCTGGTAGGAAGGGAGGAGAAGTGATACGGTCAGGATCTGCACCCCTAGATGGAAATACAAAAGTGGAGGGGATATCACAGATTTGGGAATCCTCTCTGGAGAGTAAAGGGTTCAAGCCCCATATTAGGCCCCCACCCCTGAGGTCTGACACTGGAAGGATGAGTTCCCTTAGCTGCTCTGAAACCAGTAGGGCTTACCAGAGGGATATAAGAAACCATGCTCCACACTTCAAGAGCGCACACACAGACTTGCTTACTTCCAGTCACAGAGTGGAGGCAGCAGATTGAAAACTGCCTGGGCCCCTACCCAGCTTGCCAGGATCTCCCAAGCATGTCCCTCAGCCTGAACTGGGCTCCTTCCCTAGCCCCTCTTGCCCTGGCACAGATTCCCACTAAGGCAGAGGCTGCCATTGCCAATGAAAGTGTGTCTACTTGGAGGGAACAGAGCCAGCTTGGACCTTGGCCCTGCCTCTCACTGAGGCAGAGACAGTCATTACCAATGTGCACAGCAGTGCACACACTTGGCAGGGAGTGAAACTAGCTCCAGGGCAGAGACTGCCATTTCCGAAGCTGTGTGCCCATGCACTCTTGGGAGAAAGTGAAACCAGCTCAGTAGGGTGGCACTAACACCTCCAGCCAGGGAAGCCTCTAACCAGGGCAGTTGCACGAAGGAATGTGTGAAAACAGCACAGAAGTGCAGACCCAATCCCTCAGGCACTGGCCGTGCCCCCAAATGAGGCAGAGACTGTTTTCACACCTGGAAGAAACCCAAAAACTTCAGGTTCCTGCTCCAGTCCCTCAAGCCAAAACCCTTTCCCCAATAGGGTCATGACAGTAATTGAGCATAGAAGACCCAGCTTTCACATGGCTCTGGCTCTAGAATCCCCAACTCCAGCCCTACCTCCCACAAAGGTGGTGGTTGCCAGCACATCCTGGGGAAAGACCCAACCCATGCGCATTTCGGATCCAGTTCTCCCACTAAAGCCACTGGGCACATGCAGACTACATAGGGATGCTCCCAAACAAGGACACACTCTCGACACCAGGATATGGCTCTGATCAGAGGATAGGTTTCACCTAATTTCATAGAGACAGAGGGAGTTAAACAAAATGAGAAGACAGAGGAATCTGTTTCAAATGGAAATTTAAAAAAAACAAGAAAAACAACCTGAAGAAAACAATTAATGAAACAGAGATAAATAATTTACCAGATAGAGTTCAAAGTGTTAATAATAAGAATGCTAATTGAACTTGGGAAAAGAATAGATGAACACAGTGAGAATTTTAATAAAGAACTGGAAAATAGGAAGAAAGGAGCTGAAGAATACAATAAATGAAAAGAAAAATACACTAGAGGGAATTAAGAGCAGATTAGGTGATACAGAAGAATGCATAAGCGATCTGGAAGATAGAATAACAAAAGTCTCCCAATTTTTTAATGAGGACAACTTAAGAGACCTCTGGGACTACATCAAGCATATTAACATTCAAATTATAGGGGTTGCAGAAGAAGAAGGAAAGAGAATTTGATGAAATTATGGCTGAAAACTTCCCAAACTTGAAGAAGAAAACAAATGTCCAGGTACAGGAGTCACAGAGAGCCCCAAAGAAGATGAACCCAAAGAGACCCACACCAAGACATATCATAATTAAAATGGAAGAAGTTAAACATAAAGAAATAATTCTAAAGGCAGCAGGAGAAAAACAAAGAGTCACATACAAGGGAACTCCCATAGGCTAACAGCTGATTTTTCAGTAGAAACTTTGCAGACCAGAAGGCAATGGTATGATATATTTAAAGGGATGAAGGGGAAAAACCTACAATCTAAGATATTCCACTCAGCAAGGTTATCATTCAGAATTGAAGGAGAGATAAAGGGCTACTCAGACAAGCAGAAACTAAAATAATTCATCAATACTAAACTGACATTACAAGAACTGTTAAAGGGTCTTCTTAAGTGGAAAAGAAAAGGTTATAACAAGAAGTAAGAATTTATAGGAAAAGAAAAATCCCACTAGCAAAGGCAAATAAATAGTAAAGGCTGTGAATCAGCCACTTAAACAACCTAGTACAAAAGTTAAAAGACTAAAAGTGTAAAATCAACTACAAATACAATAAATTTTAAAGAATAAACATAAAAATGTAATATATGACATCAAAAAAAAAAACCAACCCAAAATGTGGGGGAAATGTTCAATCTTTTAGAATACATTTGAACTTAAAAGACTATCAGTTTAAAACAAGTAGATATAGTTACAGGTCAACATATATGAACTCCATGGTACCACAAAATAAAAATCTGTAATAAGGCTTCCCTGGTGGCGCACTGGTTGAGAGTCCGCCTGCCGATGCAGAGGACACGGGTTCGTGCCCCGGTCTGGGAGGATCCCACATGCCGCCGAGCGGCTAGGCCCATGAGCCATGGCCGCTGAACCTGCGCGTCCGGAGCCTGTGCTCTGCAACGGGAGAGGCCACAACAGTGAGAGGCCCACGTACTGCAAAAAAAAAAATAAGAATCTGTAATAGACATTCAAAAATTAAATAGAAAGGAACATAGCATAACATTTAAAAACTCACCAAACTACAAGGGAAGAGACTAAAAGAAGTAAAGAATAGAGAAACTTCACAAGGGAATTCTATCAAGCTTATAAAGATTTAATACCTGTCCTTCTCAAACTATTTCAAAAAATTGAAGAGGAGGGAACACTCCCAAACACATTCTAAAAGATCACCATTATCCTGATACCAAAGGCAAAGACACTACAAAAAAAGAGAGAAAATTACAGATCTATATCTCTGATGAATATAAATTTAAAAATCTACACCAACATATTAACAAACCAGAGTCAACATATATAAAAAGGGATCATACATAATGATCAAGTGGGATTTATTCCATGAAAGCAAGGATAGCTCATTATCTGCAAATCAATGTGATACATCACATTAACAAAATGAAAGATAAAAATCACATGATCATTTCAATAGACACAGGAAAAGTACTTGATAAAATTCAATACCAGTTCAAGGTTAAAAAAAATGTCAACAAAGTTGGTATAGAGGGAACATATCTCAACTTAATAAAGGTCATAATGACAAACTCACAGCTAACATTATACTCAATGGTGAAAAATTAAAAGCTTTCCCTCTAAAATCAAGAACAAGACAAGGATGCTCACTCTTGCCATTTCTACTTAACATAGTATCAGAAGTCTTAGCCCCAGCAATCAGACCAAAAAAGAAAAAAAAAAAAGAAACAAAAGTCATCCAAATTGGAAGGGAAGAAGTAAAACTGTCACTATTTGCAGATAACTTTATATTATATATAGAAAACCCTAAAGTCTCCACCACAAAAACTATTAGAACTAATAAATGTATTCAGTTAAGTTGTAGAATACAAAATTAATATAAAGAAATTTGTTGTTTTTCTATACACTAATAAAGAACTACCAGAAAGAAAGCAAGAAAACACATTTAGATGCAATTGTAAATTCACATTTTGTGTTTCTTTTAGATGCAATTGTAAATTCACATTTACAATTGCATCTAAAAGAAATACCTAGGAATAAACTTAACCAAGGAAGTGAAAGACTTACACTATGAAAACTATAAGACATTAATGAAGGAATTTGAAGATGATACGAAGAAATGGAAAGATATTTCATGTTCATAGACTGGAATAATTAATATTGTTAAAATGCCCATACAACCCAAAGCAATCTACAGATTTAATGGAATCCCTATCAAAATACCCATGACATTTTTCACAGAAGTAGAACAAATAATTCTTAAATTTATATTGAATCACAAAAGACCCTGAAGAGCCAAAGTAATCTTGAGAAAAATAATAAAGCTGGAGCTATCATGCTCCCTGACTTCAGACTATATTACTTTATAACTATAAGGCTACAATAATCAAAACAGCATGGTAGGCACAAAAACAGACACATAGATCAGTGAAACAGAATATAAACCTATTCACATATGGTCAATTAACCTATGACAAGGAGACCAAAATACACTATAGAAAAAGACAGTCTCTTCAATAAGTGGTGTTGGGAAAACTGGACAGCTACATGTAAGTGAATGAAATTAGAACATTTTCTCACATCATATACAAAAATGAACTCAAAATGGATTAAAGACCCAAATATAAGACCAGAAACCATACAACTCCTAGAAGAAAATGTAAGCAGTACACTCTTTGGTATAAGTCTTGGCAATATATTTTTGGATCTATCTCCTCAGGCAAGGGACAGACAAGCAAAAATAAACAAATGGTAATTCACTTTGTTATAAAGCAGAAACTAACACACCATTGTAAAGCAATTATACTCCAATAAAGATGTTAAAAAAAATCAATAAACCAAAATACAAATTGAAAAAATAATAATAAAAAATAAACAAATGGGATCTAATTAAAATTAAAAGCTTTCACACAGCAAAGGAAATCATCAACAAAATGAAAAGTCAGCCTACTGAATGAGACAAAATATTTGTAAATCATATGACTGATAAGGGGTTAATATCCAAAATATATAAAGAGCCCATACAACTCAATATCAACAAAATAAACAACCCATATCTTGGCTACTACTCTTTACAGTACCCAAGATATGGAAGCAACCTAAGTGTCCATCAACACATGAATGGAAAAGAAAATTTTATATATATATATATATATATATATATATACACATATATACAATCAAATGTTACTCAGACATTAAAAAGAATGAAATTTTGTCATTTGTAACAACATGGATGGAGTGTATTATGCTCAGTGAAGTAAGTCAGACAGAGAAAGACAAACACAGTATGTTATCACTTGTATGTGGAATCCAAAAAATAAAACAAATTCATGAATATCAGAAACCAGAAATAGACTTATGGATGCAGAGAACAAACTAGTGGTTACCAGTGGGGGAAAGCGATGTGGAAAGTGGTAGATAGGGGAAGGTGTTTAAGAGGCACAAACTACTATGTATAAAATAAATAACATACAAAAATGTAGAGAACCATGAATATAACAAATATTTTATAATAAGTTTAATATGGAGTATAGTCTATAAAGATATAGAATTACTATGTTGTACACCTGAAACTAATATAACATTGTAAATCAACTATACTTTGATTTAAAAAAAAATTTTAAGAATGGTAGCTTTTCTATTTGTGAAACTTTTAGTGAAACTCTATACATATAACAAAAAGGAAAAAGTTCAACTATTTAAACTGCTGCCAAATGTACCAGTCGGCAGGGAGGAACCTCCCAAATCTGTGAGACTCTTGGCCTTGCCTTTGCCTTCCTTATAATGGCCTCCATTATTTGATGCCATTATTGAAAGTGTACAGTTGGCAAGAAAGGGGCATGCATCACTTGTGCAGTCTGCAGCACAATGCTCCAGTGCTTCACTTACTGTAAAGTCTGCTTTAGGAGACTTCTTTTCTTCTATATTATTTTCTTATCTCTCTAAAGATATAAAATAATAGTCTTTTTTAAAGAGTTTTATTGAGATGTAATTCATATATCATACAATTCACCCATTTTGAAGTATACAATTCAATGGTTTTTAGTATAGTCTCAGAGTTGTACAATCATCACTACTATCAGTTTTAGAACATTTTCCCCACCCCAAAAGAACTGTGCACCTTTAGTCATCACCACCCTGTCCCCCTACCCCCCACCACCAGCCCTAGACAAACATTAATCTACTTTCTGTCTCTATATATTGGCCTGTCTGGACATTCCACATAAATGGAATTATACAATATGTGGTCTTTGTGTCTAGTTTCTTTCACTTAGCATAAAGTTTTCAAGATTCATTTATGTTTTAGCACTTATCAGGACTTCATTTCTTTTTATAACTGAATATTATACCACTCTATGAATAGACCAGATTTTATTTATCCATCAATTGATGGACATTTGGGTTGTTTCCACTTTTTGACAATTACGAATGTTTTTATGCTGTTATGTTATGAATGTTATATTGTTAGGTTGTTATGAACATTCATGTACAAGTTTTTGTGTAAATATATGTTTTCAAATATCTTGAGTATATACGTAGAAAAGGAGTTGCTGGGTCATGTGGTGACTCTATGTTTAACAGTTTATGAAACTGTAGACTGTTTTCCAAAGTAGTTGTATCATTTTCAATTCCCACCAGCAGTGTATGAGGGTTATAATTTCTCTACAACCTCACCAACACTTCTTATTCTTTGTCTTTTTTATTATAGCCATCCAAGTGGGTGTGAAGTGGTATCTCATTGTGGTTTTGATTTGTATTACACTAATGGCTAATGATGTTGAACATCTTTTCACAGGCTGATTGGCCATTTGTATATCTTTTTTGGAGAATGTAAAAGTATTTTGTTAACTAATTTTCTCTTTGTTTATTTTAATAGTTAAACATAATCATGTTTTTAAAGCCTTACGTCAGAAAAGCAATGCCTTAAAATCACACATCAATAATGAAATGAAACAATGCTCTGAATAACTTTACTGATATTGTTCTTTGCACTCAGAAGTGCCAGTGTTCTGTGAATGTCTACAGACACTACACAGTGAAGTGCAGAAAACACAGGAATAATGTGTTTAGGTCACATTGTACACTGAGTTTTGTGATGGGTGACAAGAACACAATTTTGTGTCTTATTTGGGGAAGTTTAAAACAAAAGATAAGATCAGTCTACTGACCGAGTGGCAACTTAGTCTTGCTTCATCTGCCAGGTGTCCTGCAGAACTTTCACAATAGATTATAAGGAAATACTTTCAAGACCAGCAACAGCAGCAGTACCCACAGCCTTTTTGGAGGGAATTTTAAAGGCTTTCCTTTTTGGGCAATCAATTTTCAAAACTGAATTGGTGACAATATTATATGCATTTCAAAAAGAAGGCTAGCTACATTTAGGGTAGTGGAAGAAAAGCTGAAAAAAAGAAAACAAGCAAACCTGAACAACTGAAGCAATCTCAAGCAACTCTTTATTTTGGTGATATATTTTATAAGTAAACAAATATCCAGGGGATCAGAAATGTATATAACTGGGTGAAATCAGGCATGAGAAACAATAGAAATTTTTAGTGTGCGTAACATTTCAGTTTGAGATGATGAAAAAGCTCCAGAGATGAACAGTGGTGATAGTTGCACAGCGCTGTGAACATACTTTATGTCACTGAATTGTTCACTTTAAAATGGTTAAAATGGTAAGTTCTATGTTATGTATATTTTACCACAAAAAAAATTTAAAGAAATAATATAATTCATTTTATTTTATTTTTTAACATCTTTGTTGGAGTATAATTGCTTTACAATGGTGTGTTAGTTTCTGCTTTATAACAAAGTGAATCAGTTATACATATACATATGTTTCTATATCTCTTCCCTCTTGCGTCTCCCTCCCTCCCACCCTCCCTATCCCACCCCTCTAGGTGGTCACAAAGCACCGAGCTGATCTCCCTGTGCTACGGGGCTGCTTCCCCCTAGCTATCTATTTTACGTTTGGTAGTGCATATATGTCACAGACCTACTAGAGAATGGACTTGAGGATATGGGGAGGGGGAAGGGTAAGCTGTGACAAAGTGAGAGAGTGGCATGGACATATAACTCATTTTAAAAGACAGTGTTAATGCTTAGAATCAAAGCTAAAGGGAGAGCTGAAATACAGCCAAGAATGAGAGAACAGAATGTCCCCTACTGGAAACGCCTGGCATGGACACTAAGCATGAATAAGACGGTCGTAGTCATCTGTGAGTGGCAGATCCTTGACTATAAGCTTTGCATGTTGTAAAAGGGAGGAAACGGCTCAATCCCAGTCAGTTCAACCACAGACCAAAGTCTTTGTTTTAAAAAATAGACCTTGTGTTTCAGCTTCATCTGCCGTTCTATGTGAAGACATACAAATAAGCTATGACATGTTTTATGAATAAAATCTATTTGGAGTTCTTGAATATATATATTTTTACGTATAACCAAAACTTAAGGAAATTGGAAGACCTGGGATATTAAAAGACCTGGAAGTTTAGAAAATTTGAATCAGAAATCAGCTTATTGGAATTCAAGAGTCTGTGGGTGGAAATAGTACACAGGAAAATAGACAAATAGCAGAGAATGTGAGAATGTGGAGGGACCAAATTGAGAGGAAAACACTAAGACACCAATGGATGGAGGGCCAAGATATGAGCAGAACAAGAAACCCAAGGGTGGGGGTGAGGGTACAGGGGGGAAACATTTACATCCAACCCAGTAAAGGCCTGGAGATTTAAACCATGTGCTACTTCCTTCCGCCAAATGAGTGAAGCTTGCTAGTGTTGCTGTTAAATTGTTACTCTACTAGAAGCCTTACTACTGGTTCAGGAGCTTCCAGACCCTGCTGAGAGCAGAAATTGAACAGACAGCCTATAAATCAAGAATCTTAAAAGGTTTCTACATTCTAATTAAATATTCCCACTTCAGGGAATCTATTCTATGCAGAGAAAGCTTGTGCACCACTGTTTATCCCAGAACTGCATGGTTGTCACCCAAGACTGAGGGGTCACAGAAGGAAAACTATGGGCATGGTTGAAGGATGCAAAGTGCCTTTAACAGCAAAGGTGGCAGGACATCTAGGGAAGGTCATGCAAAGCAGGAGCTGAGAGCACCTGAGCTCAGGCAGAGATCCCCATGCCAGGGTCCCTAAAGCACCCCAGGAGCTCAGATACTGAATACATGGCCCTTGTCAAGTAAAGATCCCAGCAGAATGAGAGGTCTTGGAAAATGGAGCCATGTGCCTGCCTCCTAGCCAGGTGCAAGTACCTAGTGCCAAACTACCCTGCCAGATGGTTAAGACCTACTTCAGGAAGGGGAAGATGTCTCTCTCCAGCAGTCCACTGTCTGGAACCCACTCTGGGAAGCATCCCTGTCATGACCAGTAATTAAGAGCAACCAATATTCCCAATCAGAAGATAATGAGTAAACTACAGGACACCTATGTGATGGAATTAATACCATCATGAGGAGGTACTAATATGTATGCAGCAAAGCTCATGGGACATTATTAAGATTAGAGGTCAGGATACAAAACTATTTAAACAATTGAAGTCAACTGATTCAAAAATAAGTAGAAGAGACTAAAAAAACATACTGAAATTTCAGGAGTGATTATCTGAGCTTATGGTAGTTATTTTCTTCTTTTAGTTGTCTATTTCATTTTTAAAGTTTAAAAGAATTTTGCAGAACTTACATAAGCTTAATAAAGCAATTTATTTTTAAAATATTTGTAAATAATTCATGTTTTTGAAAGTAAAGGCTATTTCCAAGAAAGCATTCTCGATGGTGACAAATGTTGAGGTACACTCCAGGATGGGTTACTGGGGGTGAGACCAGGACTGTCTGTACATACCCAGGGCAGAGCTCCTGGGCACACGATACCCTCATCATGCATGGCTGTTGTGATGACTATTATAGGGGAAAACTGAAGGTCAGTGGAGATTGGAAGATGAGAAGGCTTGGAGGGCTAGCTGGGTGCAGATTGTGTGGTGTATCTGCCCAAAGGTAACAAGGGTTTAGCCATATGCATAGCAAACCAAGGAAGAACATTTGCGAAGGAGGTGGGTGGAGGCTGGGCAGGGCTCACACACCAAAGGAGCCCTGAGGCAAGGAGAGGCGCAGGAGTCATTGCAGGAACCTGGATCTGGTGCCTATTTCAGAGCATCTGAGGCAGCCCTGAGCAGACCACTCCAGTGGCAGCATAGGGAAGTGGCCAGAATGAGTTCAGACGTGGGAGAAGATCCAGGTTGGCTGGTGGGACTGAGGGAAATGCACCGGTGGGAAGGACAGAGGAGCAGGGGCCCTCTTCCCTGTCTAGAAGTGCACACTGGCCAGGCTGGAATCAAGGGGGAGGAGAAGAGAAGGGAGAGAAGCAAAAGGGTGACCAAACCAGGCCTCTGTGAGCTGCAGCAGGCCTCTGCCTAGCATCCTCCCCTCTCCTGCCCCTTTCATCACTCTGGTCAGAAAACTATAGTGCCTATGGATAAAAATACTACATTATACAGTTAACATTTGCAAAGAGCATAGATCTTATGTTGTGTTGTTACCACACATAAAAAATAATAATTTTGAAGGGGGCAGGAAGAAACTTTGGGAGGTGATGTGTATGTTTATGACTTTGATGTTGGTGACGAACCCTAAACTCACAGAGTTGTATATGTTAAATACACATAGCTTTTTACATGTCAATCATACTTCAATGAAATGATTTTCAAAAAAAAAGAGGAAGAAGAAAGAAAGAAAACCAGTTCTTCAAGAATCCACAGGGCACATACAACCTGCTGGAGGCCTGCAGCTCTCCCTGTCCCCTCCCAGGACTCAAGGGACACAGATCCATGCATGCCCACACATGCCCCCACCCAAGCCCTCCCACAATAGGTGGTCTCCACTGCGGAGCTCCCCCACTTGGTGTGTTTCAAACTCTGCCTCCCCACTGCCTGAGCTGCTGCTTTTCTTTCTAGTCTTTCCTCTTCTTTATTCCTGTCTCTCAGCCATCTAGGCCCAGCTGCTCTTGCCCTTTCACCTCCAAAATCACCTGTCTTTACATCTAGGTCTGGGGATGAGCTCAGGAGCTTTCAAACTCCCTGAAATTATACGTGTAAGTGTGTGTATGAGAACAACAGGCACTGAACAGGGTGGTCTTGCCATTCCCCTCAGGTTGACTAAACTTTAGCAGGTTTCCTCCAGACCCTAGGCCCCTGACCTCCCTTTTCTCAGAGCATTTACTTTAGAAAACTTGCCATTGTAAATCATTTCTCTTTACAAGAGATGTACATCTTTTTAAAAGCCTACTGACAATTTTACAACCCAGAAAAGTTTTTCTCAAGGTTTGGAGCCATCCCTTTGAAATGTCATCATCGATGGAGACAGCACGCCTATTTCCCAGTCTCTCTGGTGAGTGGGTGCCTTGCTCGGAATTGCAAAACTACCTCCTGACACAAAGGCAGAAGTTTATTTTACCTCAGGATAAAGCCAATTAGCAAACACAAATGGCTCTGGCTTCTCTCTAATGTACTCCAGTACTTTCCCACTAAGTCACCCCAGCACTTAAAAACTCTTCCCCCTCTGCCTCAATGGAGTTGAGTTCAGACTGAGTTCTGGCCTCTCTCCCCTATGGTGATAGCTATGAATAAAGTATTGGTTGCCTGTTTAACCTTCTCTGATGCAATTTTTGCTTTGAAAATACATAGATGCCTTCTTCTGAAGAGAAGAGCTTGGCTTCCACCAGACTCTCCCATGGGCAGTGACAATAGCCGGGTTCTCCAGTACCCACTGGCACCACTCCTGGGATAAATAACAAACTCTGTTTCAAGTCCATGCTTTATTCTGCAGGTTTGGGAAGTAAAATGTGCTGTCTTTTCTCTAGGTGTCCATTCATTCAACATTCATTCCTCCCACCTGTTGTGGGCCAGACATACCCCAGGGATAGTGGAGCTCAGGCTATGAACACAGAAGCAAATGCACACCTGATACACTGGAGGCTGACCAGTGTAGGGGAAGGAAACTGAGTGAGGGAAGTGGGGGGAGGGGGTCCCCTAGACCATCCCCTTTCTGTCCCTGCCTCTCTGAAAGGGACATTAGAGCCAACCTACAGAAATGGAGAGGTGAGCCCTGCAGACACGTGGGGAGGAATGTTCTGGCAGAAGCACTCTGAGTACAGAGGGTCTGAGGAGGAAGCAAGTGTGGTGTGTTCTGGAGATGTCAGGAAGACTGGGGCAGAGTGGGGTGAGGCAAGGTGTGGTCTAAGAGAGACTCGTGGGCAGCAGTGCAGGGCCACATGGGCCAAGGAAGGAGCTGTGGATTTTATTTTGAATCTCTGGGAGGTTTTGAGCAAGGGAGTGTTCCTGATGACCAGAGGCTTTAGAAGGATCTGGGTGGTCTATGCAGAATGCATTGCAAGAGGAAAAGCATGTGAGAGGATAGGTGGTGATGGCAAATGGAAAGGGCATTGTTTTTTAATGCCCTAACTTGGTGAAACAAAAAGTTGGCAAATTAACAATGATTCTCATAGTTAACATTTATTGAGCATCTGTTATATGCCGAACACTGTTCCAAACACTTCCATGTATTAACTTCTTTAATCCTCATATTAACACTATTAGGTGGGTTCTACTGTGACTCACATTCTATAAATGAGGCTAGAGAAGTTACAAGGCTATGAAGCTAGTACATGGTAGAGTTTCTAACAGACGGCACAAGCAGACCCTGATATGCATTCATTGGGAAACACCAGTGGGAGAAGTCAGGAGTGACACAGGGAAGGGAAAGTCACTGGTAAAGTGTGGGTTACTGAGCCAGCTACTACTCTACAGAGCCCACTTGAGACTTAGGCCTACCGAGGGGCACTTCTCTACCAGCTCTCATCCCACAGTAATGGAGGCTGGTCTCAGTATGAAGTCCCCAGCACCTCCAGCTGGCCCTGACTATGTGTGGAATGGGCCTGCTGAGCTCTCAGGTAGAGAGCCACATGGAGAATCTAGGTGGGTAGTCTTGGAGATGTGGCACCACATTCTCACTCTTTGTTTATTTTTCCCTGCAGCTCTTCCTCAAAGTTCTTTTTACTGGTCTCTAAAACCAAGAATCTGGGAACTTCCTCTCCATCATTGGGTCCCATCTCCTTCTTTCTTGGCCTCTGTCTGCCTCAGCTTTCACCAAGAGTCCAAAGGATGCAAAGGAAGCAAAAGTCCAAGGCATCTCCGCAGAAGGTGATGACTACATCATGTCTCACTGAACAAATCCCTGAAAAGAGTGGAGGGCAAAGGCACCCAGCAAGGAGCACTTGAGTGTTTGGTGTGTGTTATATAAATGGGTCAAAGATGGCCTCTGTGTATCAGCTCCTAGGTTGTTTATTTCTTCACAGCAGGCTGCTACCCTTAGCTTAGAAGCCTGTGATCACGAAATTCAAATTTTTAATTATTTTTAAAATAGCCCAAACAAGCAAAGTTTTAGACATTCAGAGATTGTCTTTGTATACCTCCTTGAAACCTCATCCAACATCATTTAGATAAGGTCTTGTAGTTATAAGGCCCCAAGCTACTAAGGCACTTCAGAGTTCTCTGACCTAGAGACTCTCTATCGTGTTGCTAAGTGACATCACCTAAACACATAAGTCCCTCCTCTGATCCCCTTCCCCCCAGGAGTTCCTTTGTCTTCCTTCCCTTCTGGATAGGGGCCCCCATGCCATAAGCCTTTGGACAACCTCATACTGGGAGAGATTCCCCCTTGCATGTGGCCCTATTCATCCACTGTCAATAAAGCCTTTTATGTGTTACTGCTTCCCCACGGTCACCTTTTTCCTTGATCAGCCCCAAATCTCTTGAATGTTCTGAAGTGTGGGTAGCAGAAAGGATACATATTTTGCTGGAGGAGAAGTGGGAAGGACAGACCCCACTCCTTTCCCTATCTTTCCATCCACCATAGCAAGGGATGGGAGCCCCTCACAAATGGGAAGGGAGGCAGAGTTAGGGTCTGGTCCCCGGCCTCCCTACCAAGAAGGAGAGCAAAGCAAAGAGTTCAGACTCCAGCCATATGTCCGACTGACTTTCGCTGATTGTATGTGATGAGATAAATTACTGTGTGTCCTGGACAATACCCCTGAGCGTGTGCGAAAGGCAGCAACAAGTTTACAAGATGGATGGCTCAGTAAGTATGGAAATGTAGGGTTGCCTGGAGGGAAACAAAATGTTCACATAAGCAGACATTTGATCATAAAATTATCATGTCCAATAATGTTGTTCCAGGGAAATCTGGAGCAGAACACCCCAAAATCCAAGTGTGTTGACTACTGATCAAAAGTCAAAAATAATATACCATAAACAAATGATTGTGTGCCCCTGTATAATGAAATGAATGAACCTCTGCTACATGTAGCAACATGGATGAAACTCAAAAACATTATACTGAGGAAAAGAAGCCAGACACAAAACAGTACACAATGTATGATGTCATTTATATAAAGCCCCAAAACAAGCCAATTTATCTAAACCAGTTGTTTTCAATTGGGACAACTGGCCTCCCAGGAGATATGTGACACTGCCTAGAGATAGTATGGGTTATTACAACTGGGGGTGCTACTGGCTTCTAGTAGGAAGAGGTCAGGGATACAGCTAAACATACTAAAAGACACTAGACAACAGGACAGCCCCCCACCACAGAGACTCATCTAGCGTCACATATCAATAGTGTGAGGTTGAGACCTCCAATCTAATCCATAGTGTCAAAAAGCAAATCAGGGTTGTGTGGGTTGATGATTGACTGAAAGAACATCAAGATCCCCTCTGGGGTGTTGGATATATTTCACTTCTTGATTGTGGTGGTCATCACACAATTATAAACACGTGTCAAAATTCACTGAACTGTGTATCTCATTTCACTGTATGCAAAGTATAACTTAATAATGTTGATTTTTAAAAATAATATAGACTTCTGTATAACTAAAGACAGTGAGGCCACCTACCTAGGTGTCTCCCAGTATATCTTCCCAAATCAATACAAAAAAAGGAAAAATTAAATCTACACAAAACCATGCCATCAGCATAATTTAAAGGCAGAGAATGTCAAAATTTCAAAGGAACTGTAAACTAAAAGAAGAAAATATTAGAGTTGATAAATGAATTCAGCAAAATTGCAGGATACAAGACCAACATACAAAAATCAATTGTATTTCTACACACTAGCAAAAAACAATCCAAAAGAAAAGAAAAGAAATTAAGAGAACAATTCCATTTACAATAGCATTAAAAAGATTTAAAAACCTATGAATAGCCAAGGCAATCTTGAGAGAGAAAACTGAGCTGGAGGTATAATGCTCCCTGACTTCAGACTATATTACAAAGCTACAGTAATCAAACAGTAGGATACTGGCACAAAAACAGATACATAGATCAATGGAACAGAATAGAGAGCCCCAAAATAAATGCACACACTTATGGTCAGTTAATCTATGACAAAGGAGGCAAGAATATACAATGGAGAAAAGACAGTCTCTTCAATAAGTGGTGCTGGGAAAACTGGACAGCTACATGATAAAGAATGAAATTAGAACATTTTCTTATACCATATACAAAAAATAAACTCAAAATGGATTAAAGGCCTAAGTGTAAGACCAGAAACTATACAACTCTAGAAGAACACATAGGCAGAACACTCTTTGACATAAACTGTACAAATATTTTCTTAGATCTGTCTCCTAAGGCAAAGAAACAAAAGCAAAAATAAACAAATGAGACCTAATTAAACTTAAAATATTTGCACAGCAAAAGAAACCATCAACAAAACAAAAAGAAAACCTACCACATGGGAGAAAATATTTGCAAGTGATATGATCTATAAGAGGTTAATATCCAAAATATATACAGTTCACACAACTCAATATCAAAAGAAGAAAACAACCCAAATTAAAAAATGGGCAGAAGACCTGAATAGACATTTTTCCATAGAATGCATACAAATGGGCAATAGGCACATAAAAAATGCTCAACATTGCTAATCATCAGAGAAATGCAAATCAAAACATCAATGAGGTATAACCTCAAACCTGTCAGAATGGCTATCATCAAAAAGTCTACAAATAACAAATGTTGGCAAGGCTGTGGAGAAAAGGGAACCCTAGTTCACTGTGGGAATGTAAATTGGTGCAGCCACTATGGAAAACAGTATGGAGGTTTCTCAAAAAACTAAGAATAGAACTACCATATGATCTAGCAGTTCTACCACTGGGTGTATATCCAAAGGAAAGAAAAACATTAATTCGAGAAGATACATGCACCCCAATGTTCATAGCAGCATTATTTACAATTGCCAAGATATGAAAGCAACCTAAGTGTCCATGAACAGATGAATGGATAAACAGTAAAATACTGCTCAGCCATAAAAAAGAATGAAATTCTGCCATTTGCAACATGGATGGACCTGGAGGGTATTATGCTTAGTGAAATAAATCAGACAGAGAAAGACAAATACCATATGTTATCACTTGTATGTGGAATCTAAAGAATAAAACAAACTAGTGAATATAACAAAACAGAAACAGACCCACAGATACAGACCCACAGATATAGACCCACAGATATAGAACAAACTAGTGGTTACCAGTGGGGAGAAGAAGGGTGAGAGGGGCATGAAAAGGATAGAGGATTAAAAGGTACAAACTACTATGTATAAAATAAATAAGCAACAAGGATATATATTGTCCAGCACAGGGAATATAACCAATATTTTATAAAAATTTTAAATAGAGTATAACCTATAAAAATTTTGAATCACTATGTTGTACACATGAAACTAATATAATATTGTAACTCAACTATTTTTCAATATTAATTAATTAATTAGTTTTTTAAAAAACCTCGGAATAAATTAGGCAAGGCAGAACAAGACTTGCACACTGAAAACTACAAAATATCACTGAAAGAAATTAAAGAAGGCCTAATAAATGGAAATACATTCTATGTTCATGAACTGGAAAACAATATAAGATAGCAACACTTCCCAAAGTGATGTACACATTCAATGAAATTCTTATCAAAATCCCAACAGCCTTTTTTTTCAAAAATGGAAAATCCAATACTAAAATCCATCTGAAGTAGTAAGAGAGTCAAATAGCCAAAGAAGTCTTGGAAAAAAATAAAAGTTGGAGGCTCACACACCATCTAATTTCAAAACTTTCTACAAAGCTATTACTTATTGTCACTTACTACAAAACTTACTACACATCAAAACAATATGGTACTGGCATAAGGATAGACATATAGATCAATGGATTAGAATTGAGAGTCCAGAAATATGCTCATAAACTATAGTCACTTGGTTTTTGACAAGACTATTTAATGAGGAAAGAATAGTCTCTTCAACAAATGGTTCTGGGATCACTGTATATCCCAAACAAAAGAATGAAGTTGGACCCCTACCTCACACCTTATACAAAAATTAACTCAAAATAGATCAGAAACCTAAATATAAGACCTAGAACTATTAAACTCTTAGATGAAAACATAGGGGTAAATTTTCATGACCTTGGCAATGGTTTCTTAAATATGACAAAAAGGCACTAACAACAAAAGGAAAAGGTGATGAATTGGACTTCATCAAAATTAAACACTTTTGTGCATCAATGGACAGTATCAAGAGAGTGAAAAGACAACCCACAGAATGGCAGAAAATATTTGTAAATCACATATCTGGTTAAGGATCTAATAGCTAGAATAAATAAAGAACTTTTACAACTGAACAACAAAAAGACAACACAATTTAAAAATGAGCAAAGGACTTGAACAGACATTTCTCTGAAGAAGATATATAAATAACCAACAAGCACATGAAAAAATGTTCAACAACACTAATCATTAGGTAAATGCAAATCAAAACAACAGGGAGATACTACTACATACCTAATACTTAGAATGACCATAATTTTAAAAAAATAAGTGTTGGCAAGAATGTTGAAACATCATGTTTCAAGTGGGAATGTAAAATGGTGCAGTCACTGTGGAAAACAGTTTGGTGGTTCCTCAATAAGTTAAAAATAGAATTGCCATATGACCCAGAAATTCCCCGTGTGGGTATATACCGTAAAGAATTAAAAACAGGGGTTTGAACTTGTGCCTGATATGTGCATAATAACACTGCCATGATAGTCATAAGTGTTACTGAACCAAACTTGGGTCCACTCATCCACACATAGTTAAGCCAATCTACTGACAACGGCTTATGGTGAAGGAAAGTGCAGCATTAATTGTAAGGCACCAAACAAGTAGTCCGCACAGCTGATTCTCAAAAGACCTGAACTCCCCAATGGGTTTCAGGGAAGTTTTTTTTTTTTTTTTTTTTGGCTGCATTGGCTCCTAACTGCTGTGTGAGAGCCCTCCTCAGCTGTGGCAATTGGGGGCCACTCTTCATTACAGAGTTCAGGCTTCTCACCGCGGTGGCTTCTCTTGCTGTGGAGCATGGGCTTCAGTAGTTGCAGGCTTCTGTAGTTGTGGCTCACAGGCTCAGCCGTTGTGGCGCACAGGCCTAGTTGCTCCATGGCATGTGGGATCTTCCCGGACCAGGGCTCAAACACGTGTCCCCTGCACTGGCAGGCAGACTCCCAACCACTGTGCCACCAGGGAAGCCCCCAGGGAAGCAGTTTTAAAGGCAAGGTGAGGGAGGGGAGTCTCAGGGTGTGTGATCAGCTTATTCACAATTCTCTGATTGGCTGATGGTGGGGTAACAGGGTGGTGTCACAGAGGTTAACATTATCAGGCTCCAGCCAGTCTGGGAGCTATGTGCTCATGGGCATCATGCAATTAACTTCTTCCATTTGGTGGGGGCTTTAGTATCTGAAAAACAAGTCAGGAATGTACATCAAATACTGTTATATATGTACTTCAGGGAGAAACTAAAGATTCTGCGACTCCCATATGGCTGATTTACTGTTTAAATTGTCACCAGTTCTCCTGGCCCAACTGCTATTTTTGTCACTACATATTCACATCCTTTCAATCTTTAATTCTTGAACCAGGCTTTGGTGACTAAAGGGAGGCTTTGGTGACTCAGGGGAGGCCTGGGAGATTTTCTACAAACGAGAGGAAGGCAGAGGATTTGGCGGGGGCAGGGGGGTGGTGGTCTGTCTCAGGAAAGCCTCTTAGGGTCCTGCTCGGTTACAAAAGGTGGCAAAAACTCAAATGTCTGTTAACAGAGGAATGGCTAGACAAAATATGTTATAACCAGACAATGGAATATTATTCAGCCATAAAAAAGAATGACACACAGGTACATGCTACGACATAGATGGATCTTGAAAACACTATGGTAAGTGAAAGAAATCAGATACAAAAGACCACATAGTAAATGATTCCATTTATATGAAATAGCCAGAATAGGCAACTCCATAGAGACAGAAGACAGATTTGTAGTTGCCAGGGGCTAGGGAAGGAGGAGAATGAGCAATGACTGCTTAATGAGTATGGGTTTTCTTTCTGGGGTGATGAAGGTATTCTGGAACTAGATAGTGGTGACAGTTGCACAACATTGTGAATGTACTTAATAGCACTGGCTACAATGGCTAATTTTTTAAAATTTGTTAATGCAGAGTTCTTGACTATAGGATTTTATCCATATATCTATTCCTACATTAGTTATAGAAAGAGAACTATAGTTTTCATTTAACTGATTAGGAAAACACAGTATTTCAAAAAATAGAAACAAATGACTCACATAATATGGGATGTTAAAAACACAAATATTCTAATTTCCCAAAGTTTACCTTTTGCTAAAAGATTATTAGAAATATTAATATTATAATAATTAAATTGACCATTATTGGCATTTATTTAATGTTTAGTAGCTTGTTAAGTTGTGCAGATTAGTGACCAATTGTGCATTATTTCATTTAATCCTCACAAATCCCCAATAATGTAGATTTTTAATTAATTGTATATCACAATCATCTTATGAAGATTGAATGAGATAAAATATGTACTGTACTTTTGTAAACTTAGAAGTGAAAGATATACTCCTGATATTATTATAAAATTTGTTTCTGCACCTATTAAATCAAAATGAAAAAAACAATTTAAAAACAAAGAAACAAAATTTCCTAGAAAAGTAGAAAAAGGACATGAATGGACAAAATATGTGAGATCTATATAAAATCTTAGTGGTCTTTAAACATTTGAAAAAATATTCATCCAACTCCATAATTAGAGAAATGCACATCAAAATACCACTGAGGGGCTTCCCTGGTGGCGCAGTGGTTGGAAGTCCGCCTGCTGATGCAGGGGACACGGGTTCGTGCCCCGGTCCGGGAGGATCCCACATGCCGTGGAGCGGCTGGGCCCATGAGCCATGGCCGCTGGGCCTGCGCATCCGGAGCCTGTGCTCTGCAACGGGAGAGGCCACAGCAGTGAGAGGCCCACGTACCGCAAAAACAAACAAACAAACAAACAAAACATCACTGAGATACTATTTCTCACCTGTAGACTAGCAAACATTAAAATGTAAGACAACACATTCTTTGGTGAGGCCGTGGTGAAACATATCCCCTCATAAACTGCTGGTGAGGAGGCAGAATAACACAGCACTTCAAGAGCAGAATTCAGTAAACCTAACAAAACTATTATATGCAGTTACATTTCTTTGACTCACTTCCAGGAATCTACCCTGAAGATGTACCTCTAGCAATATAAAAATACATATGGACAAAGGTATTCATTGAAACATTGTGATTTCAAAATATTGGAACAACCTAAATGCCCATACAGCATGAAGAGGTTAAAAAGACACACTCTGGAATCCTGAGCACCCCTAGAACAGGATGGGAGACTCCATGAACAAGTGCAGAGCGATTTCCAGGATATATTGTGAGGTGAGAAAATCAAAGTTGCAGAAAAGTAATTTATAATAGGCTGCTCTGTGTGGGCTGCTCTTAACTGGTTGGTGTCTATTAATCCAAGATGACCAGATGGGGTGCCCTGGACAAAAGACAGGTCCAAGAGAGGCCTCAGTCCCCAAGGAGGTCCTTCACTGATGGGGACTGTGCCCCCTCCAAAGTGCAGACAGGCTTCTTCTGGAAGGGCACCCTGGGCCCTCAAGCAGGCCACAAACCCTCTGTAGCTCAGCCTGAACCATTTCCATGCTCCCGGGTGTGCTTGGGTCTCAAAAGGGGTGGTGTTTGGGTGGGGGGACAGAGAATCCTTTTGCCAAGAAGGTCTCTGACCCTCAGGAGGAAAATACATAATAAACAAGCAAACAAACAAATAAAAGCTTAATTCATCCAGATAAAACAGTAAATAATTTACAGAGAAACCATAGAAATTATTCATTTTAAGAAATGAAAAAGTTAAACTTTAGTTCTGTTCTGTGTCCAGTTCAGAGGGGAAGAAAGTGGAAGCAAGTGAGATGGGCTGGGGGAACACAAATTACACAGTGAACTCCAAGAAAAAAGGCAAAAAGTGAAACGAAGAGCTGAAGGCAGGAAGAAAGACAGCTGGGAGTATGCTCTTAGCCGACACCAGGACTGAGTGCCCCAGGGCAGGGACACTGGGTCTCAAGCCGGCCCCTCAGTTGAGGAAGAAGCTTGGCCTTGTCCAGGCTCCCAGGCCAGTGTGCTCACTTGAGACCTCAAGTTCTTCCAAGATCTCTGTTGCCCCTTCACACCCGCCTTGAAGCCTGAAGAGGATGATGCCTGAACCCAAGCCCTCACCGTGGATATAACGTTCTAAAGGGACACAGATGGGAAGGAATCTGAGGGATCCTGAAGCCAGGAGAGTCGACTTGCTCAGGAACCCAGTCACCCACACCCAGTCAGTAAGAAAGCAGTAAGCTCACCTTGGCTCTTCCTTGACTTCCGATTTTCGTGGTCAGGGAGAACTTGATCCAATCCCAGGACCTATGTAGATAGCTGTGTGTAAGGCATCTGGCCTTTGCAAGTCTCAGTCTGCTCAGCTGGACAAATAATACCCTAGCTCCTGAAAATAAAGTGTGACACAAAGCCAGCTGCTCAGAGGGAGCTTTGACTTCGGTATCATCACCACTGTTACCATCCTTGTGGCTTCTGATATTGAGTTGATGCCAAATCACACAGAAGTGGGGTCTGGGCTTATTGGTGTGTCTCAGGGACCCTCGATCCCCTGATTTAGTCTTCATATCTACCTCTGTCACAGACTCTTGCTCGTTTTCTCACCTACCATCTGGTTCATCTTCCTCACAATCTCCACATCTAGGCAGCATCTCCAATAAGGTGTAAAGTGATGGTCATTACAATTAGTTCATGGGAAATAGGTGGCTCTTAGCACCAAGAGAGTGGCTGCACTTGAGACTGTGACAGTCCCTGGGGAAATATGGGCAGCAGGGGACCCTGCTTCCTCTGTGTCAGCCAAGCCCTGCCACCACTATTAATCTACATATGACTTCCACCTCTGAAGCCAGGGTCAGGGACCTACCTCCAGCTTCAGGGTTGATGTTCAAGGAAGTCCACCCACCTCATCCTTTTGGAATTGTGAATCACTACATTGTACACCTGTAACTTACATAATATTGTACATCAACTATACTTCAATAAAAAATAATAATGGAAAGCCACTTCTGGGAATGATTCACTGTGAGACCCTGGCATCAGAGATCCAACTGGTCACTATTCCCTTTCCTGGGATGCTGTGCTTGACCTTACTTCTCTTGGTAACTTGGCTGATGGGAGCACTCTTTTGTTTGAACATTGTTGTTTTTTTTTTTATTGGAGCAAAATTCCTTTACAATATTTTGTTAGTTTCTGCTGTACAATGAAGTGAATCTGCTATATGTATACCTATATCCCCTCCCTCTTGGACATCCCTCCCAACCCCCAATCCCACCCATCTAGTTGTCACAGAGCACCGAGCTGAGCTCCCTGTGATATACAGCAGGTTCCCACTACCTATCTATTTTACACATGGTAGTGTATTTATGTCAAAACTAATCTCCCAATTTGTCCCACTCTCCCCTTCCCCCTCTGTGTCCACATGTCTGTTCTTTACATCTACGTCTCTATTCCTGCCCTACAAATAGGTTCATCTGTACCATTTTTCTGGATTCCACATATATGTGTTAATATATGATATTTGTTTTTCTCTTTCTGGCTTACTTCACTCTGTATTACAGACTCTAGGTCCATCCACATCTCCACAAATGACCCAGTTTCGTTCCTTTTCATGACTGAGTAATATTCCATTGTATATATGTACCACATCTTCTTTACCCATTCATCTATTGTTGGACATTTAGGTTGTTTCCATGATCTGGCTATTGTAAATTGTGCTGCAATGAACATTGGGGTACCTGTGTCCTTTTGAATTATGGTTTTCTCAGGGCATATGCCCAGGAGTGAGATAGCTGAGTCATATGATAGTTCTATTTTTACCTTTTTAAAGAACTTCCATACTGTTCTCCATAGTGGCTGTATCAATTTACATTCCCACCAACAGTGCAGAAGGGTTCCCTTTTCTCCATACCCTCTCCAGCATGTATTGTTTGTAGATTTTTTGATGATGGCCATTCTGACCGGTGTGAGGTGATACCTCATTGTAGTTTTGATTTACATTTCTCTAATAATTAGTGATGTTGAGTATATTTTCATGTGCCTCTTGGCCATCTGTATGTCTTCTTTGGTGAAATGTCTATTTAGATCTTCTGCCCATTTCTTAATTGGATTTTTTTTTTATATTGAGCTCCATGAGCTGTTTGTATAATTAGGAGATTAACCCTTTGTTTGTTGCTTAATTTGCAAATATTTTCTTCCACTCTGAGAGTTGTCTTCGCATCTTGTTTATAGTTTCCTCTGCTGTGCAAAAGCTTTTAAGTTTCATTAGGTCCCATTTGTCTATTTTTGTTTTTATTTTCATTACTCTAGGAGGTGGGTCAAAAAATAACTTATGGTGGTTTATGTCAAAGAGTGCTTTTTCCTATGTTTTCCTCTAAGAGTTTTATAGTTTCTGATCTTACATTTAGCTCTTAAATCCATTTTGAGTTTATTTTTGTGTATCATGTTAGAGAATGTTTTAATTTCATCCTTTTACATGTAGCTGTCCAGTTTTCCCAGCACCACTTATTGAAGAGGCTGTCTTTTCTCCATTGTATGTTCTTGCCTCCTTTGTCATAAATTAGGTGACCATATGTATGTGGGTTTATCTCTGGGCTTTCCACCCTGTACCAGTGATCTGTATTTCTGTTTTTGTGCCAATACCATACAGTCTTGATTGCTGTAGCTTTGTAATATACTTTGAAGTCAGGGAGCCTGATTCCCCCAGCTCCATTTTCCTTTCTCAAGGTTGCTTTGTCTATTCGGGGTCTTTTGTGTTTCCATACAAACTGTAAAATTTTTGTTCTAATTCTATGAAGAATGCCATTGGTAGTTTGATAGGGATTGCATTGAATCTGTAGATTGCTTTGGATAGTGTAGTCATTTTTACAATATTGATTCTTCTAATCCAAGAACATGATAAATTTCTCCATCTGTTTATGTCACCTTTGATTTCTTTCATCAGTGTTTTATAATTTTTTGAGTACAAGTCTTTTGCCTACTAAAGTAGGTTTAGTCCTAGGTATTTTATTCTTTGTGTTGCAATGGTAAATGGGAGTGTTTCCATAATTTCTCTTTCAGATTTTTCATCATTAGTGTATAGGAATGCAAGAGATTTCTGTGCATTAATTTTGTATCCTGCAACTTTACCAAATTCATTGATTAGTTCTAGTAGTTTTCTGGTGACATTTTTAGGAATCTCTACGTATAGTATCATGTCATCTGCAAACAGTGACAGTTTTACTTCTTCTTTTCCAATTTGGATTCCTTTTATTTCTTTTTCTTCTCTGATTGCCGTGGCTGGAATTCCAAAACTATGTTGAATAATAGTGGTGAGAGTGGACATCCTTGTCTCATTCCTGATCTTAGAGGAAATGCTTTCAGTTTTTCACCATTGAGTATGATGTTTGCTGTGGGTTTGTCATATATGATCTTTATTATGTTGAGGTAGGTTCCCTCTATACCAATTTTCTGGAGAGTTTTTATCATAAATGGGTGTTGAATTTTGGCAAAAGCTTTTTCTGCGTCTCTTGAGATGATCATATGTGTTTTTTTCCTTAATTTTTTAATATGGTGTATCACATCGATTGATTTGCATATATTAAAGAATCCTTGCATTCCTGGGATAAATCTCACTTGATCATGGTGTAAGATCCTTTTAATGTGTTGTTGGATTCTGTTTGCTAGTATTTTGCTGAGGATTTTTGCATCTATGTTCATCAGTGATATTAGCCTGTAATTTTCTTTTTTTGTGTGATGTCTTTGTCTGATTTGGTATCCAGGTGATGGTGGCTTCATAGAACGAATTTGGCAGTGTTCCTCCTCTCCAGTTTTTTGGAAGAGTTTGAGAAGGATAGGTGTTAATTCTCTAAACGTTTGATAGAATTTGCCTGTGAAGCCATCTTGTCCTGGACTTTTGTTTGTTGGATGATTTTTAATTACGGTTTCTGTTGCATTACTTGTGATAAGCCTTTTTATATTTTCTAATTCTTCCTGGTTCCATCTTGGAAAATTGTACCTTTTCAAGAATTTGTCCATTTTATTGGCATATAGTTGTTTTTAGTAGGCTCTTATAATCCTTTGTATTTCTGCGGTGTCAGTTGTTATTTCTCCTTTTTCATTTCTAATTTTATTGATCTGCGTCCTCTCTCTTTTATTCTTGATGAGTCTGGCTAAAGGTTTATCAATTTTGTTTATCTCCTCAAAGGACCAACTTTTAGATTTACTGAGTTTTGCTATTGTTTTCTTCATTTCTATTTCATTTATTTCTGCTCTGATCTTTATGATTTCTTTCCTTATACTCATTTTGGGTTTTCTTTGTTCTTCTTGTTCTAGTTGCTTTAGGTGTAAGGTTAGATTATTTATTTAAGTTTTTTCTTGTTTCTTGAGGTGAGATTGAACTGCTCTAAACTTCCCTCTTATAACTGTTTTTGCTGCATCCCCTAGGTTTTTGGTCATCTTGTTTTCATTGTCATTAGTTTCTATGTATTTTCTTTTTCTTCGTTGATTTCTTTGGTGATCTCTTGGTTATTTAGTAGCACACTCTTTAGCCTCCATGTATTTGTGTTTTTTACAGGTTTTTTCCCTGTAATTGATTTCCAATTCATAGTGTTGTGGTCAGAAAAGATGCTTGATAGGATTTCAATTTTGTTAAATTTTCCGAGACCTTATTTGTGACCCAAGATGTGATCTATACTGGAGAATGTTCCATGTGCACTTGAGAAGAAAGTGTATTCTGCCACTTTCAGGTGGAATGTCCTATAAATATAAATTAAATCTATCTGGTCTATTATGTCATTTAAAGCTTGTGTTTCCTTATTTATTTTCTGTTTGGATGATCTGACCATTGGTGTAAGTGGAGTGTTAAAGTCCCCTACTGTTATTGTGTTACTGTCAATTTCCCCTTTCATGGTTGTTAGCATTTGCCTTATGTGTTGAGGTGCTCCTACATTGGGTGCATAAATATTTACAATTGTTATATCTTCTTCTTGGATTGATCCATTGATCATTATGTAGTGTCCTTCCTTACCTCTTGTAACAGGCTTTATTTTAAAGTCTATTTTATCGGATACAAGTATTGCTACTCCAGCTTTCTTTTGATTTCCATTTGCATGTAATATCTTTTTCCATCCCTTCACTTTCAGTCTGTTTGTGTCCCTAGGTCTGAAGTGGGTCTCTTGTAGACAGCATATATATGGGTCTTGTTTTTTACCCATTCAGCCAGTCTGTGTCTTTTGCTTGGATCACTTAATCCGTTTACATTCAAGGTTATTATTGATATGTATGTTCCTATTACCATTTTCTTAATTGTTTTGGGTTTGCTTTTGTGGGTCTTTTTCTTCTCTTGTGTTTCATGCCTAGAGAAGTTCCTTTAGCATTTGTTGTAAATCTGGTTTGGAGGTGCTGAATTCTCTTAGTTTTTGCTTGTCTGAAAAGCTTTTGATTTCTCTGTCAAATCTGAATGAGATCCTTGCTGGGTATAATAATCTTGGTTGTAGGTTTTTCTCTTTCATCACTTTAAGTATATCCTGCTACTACCTTCTGATCTGCAGAGTTTCTGCTGAAAATCAGCTCAAAACCTCATTGGGATTCCTTTGTATGTTATATTTTGCTTTTCCTTTGCTGCTTTTAATATTTTTTCTTTGTATTTAATTTTTGTTAGTTTGATTAATATGTGTCTTGGTGTGTTTTTCCTAGGATTTATCCTGAATGGGACTCTGCACTTTCTGGAATTGCACACCTATTTCCTTTCCCATGTTAGGGAAGTTTTCCACTATAATCTCTTCAAATATTTTCTCAGACCCCTTCTTTTTCTCTTCTTCTTCTGGGACCCCTATAATTCAAATGTTGGTGTGTTTAGTGTTGTCCCAGAGGTCTCTGTTATTGTCTTCAATTCTTTTCATTCTTTTTTCTTTATTCTGCTCCTCGGCAGTTATTTCCACCATTCTGTCATCCAGCTCATGTATTCGTTCTTCTGTCTCAGTTATTCTGTTATTGATTCCTTCTAGTGTATTTTTCATTTCAGTTATTGTGTTGTTCATCTCTGTTTGTTTGTTCTTTAGTTCTTCTAGATCTTAGTTAAACTTTTCTTGTATTTTCTCAATCTGTGCCTCCATTCTATTTCGGAGATTCTAGATCATCTTTACTATCATTACTCTGAATTCTTTTTCAGGTAGGTTGCCTATTTCCTCTTCATTTATTTGGTCTTGTAGGTTTTTACCTTGCTCCTTCATCTGTGACATAATTTTTGTCATCTCTTTTTTTTTTTTTTTTTTTGTGGGTGGGATTGTGTTCCTGTCTTGCTGGTTGTTTGGCCTGAGGTTTCCAGCACTGGAGTTTGTAGGCTGTTGGGTAGAGCTGGGTCTTGGTGCCAAGATGAGGACCTCCAGGAGACCTCACTCCAGTGAATATTCACTGGGCTCTGAGGTTCTCTGTTAGTCCAGTGGTTCAGACTCAGAGCTCTCACTGCAGTAGCTCTGGCCCAGCCCCAGGCTTGTAAGCCAAGATCCCACAAGGTGCACGGGGCAGCAAAAAAAAAAAAAGAAAAGGAGAACAATAACAAAAGTAAAAAATTAAATTAAATTAGAAAGCAAACATGTATGTTAGAAAGAATAAAACATATAGATAGATAGATAGATAGATAGATGAAACAACAACTGGAATGTAAAACAGAACCACAATAGTAAAAAAAGAAAAGAAAAAGAAAAAAAAAGCAGGGAAAAAGGCCTTGGCTGTGGGGGGTGGGAAGGCGGGGCTTAAGTAGGGGTAGGATTTAGGTGGTGGATGGGGCCTATGCTTAGGACCCACAGGGCCAGAAAAGGCCCTGAGGGGGTGGGGGTGGGGCTTAAGCTCAATGCAGCCAGAGGGAACCAGGTGTGCCTCTGGCCTTGGAGGGGAGAGGACCAGGTCCAGGAGCCCAGCAGGCTTCCCAGGGCCAAGTGGGTGGGGGAAATGCCCAAGGCACCTCCCCTGATCCCCTGACCCCACATGGTCCCTGCTGCCCACCTCTCCTCCTCTTACCCCCTCTTCCCTCTCTCCTACACCCTTAGGATCCCCACAGCTGAGGGGGCCTCAGAGGACAGAGGACCAGGCCCAGGAGCACAGCAGGCTTCCTGGGGTCTGAGTGGGTGGGGGAAACACCCTCTGCACCTCCCCTGATCCTCCAATCCCAGAGAGCCCCCCCCACCATCCGCCTCTCCTCTTCTTCCCCTGCCTCCCTCCTATGCCCCTAGGACCAGTGCGTCCTGGAAGGGGCCTCTGAGGGCGGAGGACCCGGCCCAGGAGCCCTGCAGGCTTCCTGGGGCCTGACTGGGCAGGGGAGATGCTAGGCACACTCCCCCATAATCCTCCAAGCCCCTGAGGGTCCCTCCAGGCATGGGAACGCCTCCCCCCTCTCAGCTACCCCTCAGGGGCGCTTGCTTGTCCTGTCCAGCCTCCACTTCTTCTCTCCCCTCACTCCCCCCTCATCCTACCCAGTTGCTTGGGGGTTACTACCATCTCCTTGGGTGTTGTGGTCCCTCACCAGTGTCCAGCAGGTGCCCTAGGTGTGGGGAGATGGGACCTCCACATCCTCCCCTGCCACCATCTTGACTCCACCCCTGATGGGAGCACTTTTGGGTACACCAGAATCCCTGGAATTACTTGATCCAAGTAGCTGGTCTCCCCAGCATAAGAGCAACAATGTCCTGAGCCCACTGCCCATCTTGCTTGGGTCCTCCCTTCTCTCAACCTTCCTCACTCCCATGCTCACATCTACAGTCACACTTGGATGCTTAAGGCCCCTGCAGAATATATCAAGACCAGCATTCTTCTCACAGTCCCCTGGGGCATATTCACTCATCCAGTTAAAAACAGATATTGAAAAGATTCATAGTGATTAGTGGTTTTAGCTTTGGTTCCGTTCATATTTCAGATCAAGAATTATTTGAAGATCTAGTTCAGATGGTAGTTCAACTGAGAGGTGTGTGAACAAAGAATATCGCCTGCCACTTCAGTTAACAAAGGATGTTGTGACCATAAAGCCATCAGCCACTGCACCCACCCTTCTCCCCATCCCCACCACGCCACCCCGCCATAGTGTATCCTGAGGGGAATTCAGGAGGGAGAAAAAGAGGATTCTGGCCTTAGATAGTTAAGGTGCATATCAAAGGGATAATTTCAGTGAGCCCAGACTGTTGCATCTTCCCATACATGGAAAAGCAGTAAAATCATTAACTTGAGATGTCTGTTTTTTTGTGATTAGCAGCAATCTTTTGATGTCCCACTACACAGTTTTATTTCAGCAAAAACTCCAATATATCTTGGCTCTTCCCTGTCGACTGAAAAAAATGCACAACGTGAGAGTTGTGAGTTAAGTTTTACTGGGCCCAAAATGAGGACTATAGCCCAGGAGACAGCATTTCATATAGCTCTGAGGAGCTGCTCCCAAGAGGTGGGGGGAAGGTCAATATATATGTGATTTTGGTGAAGGGGAAGCATGTGCAATCAAGCACATAGTTTTTTCAGAAGCTTTCTGCTGGTCCCATGAAGGTCACTGCTGGTGACAAGGAGCAGACGTCACCATGAAGGATTTTAGTGCTTTTCTGGTTATGAGGAGATACAAGAATTGGGCTCATAAAATCATCTCTTGAAAATATCTAACTCTCTGAAGACTTGTTCTGCCAGCTTTTCCAGAGTACAGAGGGCCTCATTCCTGATCTCTACACTGAACTCCTTTCAGGGTATGTTGAAGGTCAGCAGCTGCAGCAGCTCATAATTTGATCCTTGTAAACGTAGATGGCAAGTGCTAATTTGTAGGTGATCCCTTATCTCTTTGGAACAGTCCCTCAGAGAGATCTGACAGGCTGTATCCCAGGCTTAAGTCCTCAGTAAGTCTGCCCAATAAAACATAATTCTCAGCTTTTAGGTTGTGCATTTTCTTTCAGTTGACAGTTGCTATATCCAGTCCACAAAAAAGAGAACCCCACACCCTCCTTCTGTCTTCCTGGCCCAGGAAATGAGTGGGGTGGGGAGAGGGGGACAGGGTGGAAGGGCTTGGAACCTAGTGGAAACAGTCCCCTGACCTCCCTCTTCCATGGCGGGGGAGTTGTTGCTGGGAAGAACTGACCTCCCCAGAGCCTATGTTGCCCATAGCCTTGTGTCCAGGTGGTGCCAAATAGCAGCTCAGCTCAATGGAATATGAGCAGAAGAGCTGCCTGTCACTTCCAGGTTGGGACAGTGGAGATGCAGGTGGGAACCTGGGGCTGGAGTAGAGTGGATTCCAAGGAGAGTGGGGGACCTTGGGGGTCTGAGGGGAGAGGGCTTCTATATCTTGACTGGAGGAGTGGTTACATGGGCACATTTGTCAAAACTCATTAGTTGGTACACGTACATTTTATTGTATGTAAATCATACAATATATGAATGAAGCTAATTCTAAAAAAAATAAAATAACCTGGGCAAAAGAGCTTTACCAACTGTAAAGAGCTGTGAAAATCAGTGATTCATGATTTGTCTAACTGTACAATGTGAGTATAGAATTCTGTGGACCTCCTCAGATACAGGGTTTATGCTGGAGCCCAGGCTGGGACTAAGGAAGAATTGGCAGCAAAGGGCTTTATCTGGGTGGGAAGTCCTAGACCCTGCCCAGAAGACAGGAATCCAGAGTTAAGTGTGGACAGCCAAGGAAAGGAATGTAGACATTGAGCAGGAGTGGTGCTCTGCCCTGGTCCCTACTCTGGGTGAGGATGCAGGAGCCAACAGTGCAAACAGAAGTGCATAGAATGGTGTGAATTACTCTCAATTACAGCAGCAGGACAGAGCATTTGCCCTGGGCATGTCCCTACTACTTCTCCATTTAAACTCCCTCCCTGTACTGTCTTTCTGCTGTCTTTCTACCTGCACCCTACAGTCTGAGAACCTCCCAGGATGGAAAACCAATCCTACTCCTACTTCTGTGCTTACCTCTGCCGTGGCCCTTTTCAGCCCTCGGTCTAAAGCCCAAGTCTTTCCAATGTGTGGAACCTCCTGGGATCTAGCCCTGCTCACCTTCCAGCTGCCTTCCCAGTCCTCAGCCCTGATTTCCATTCCTGTGTGACTCTTTGCAGTTCCCCCAAAGTACCACTTCTTCTCATCGAGCCTGAGAGGGGGAACTTCCAGGAGGTTCTAAGAACAGGTCAGCTCTGGTGGTGCCCTTGGCTGCCTGGAGTCAGCAGCCACGTGAAGATGTAAGCAAGCTGTGCTGTGGCCTGTGCAGTCATGGTGGCAGCAGCCATAGAGATCTGGGGAGGGGATGAAAAGGGAGAGGGAATCCTGAGACACAGAAGCAGCTATAACTTTGGTGAGGTCAGCATGGTCTGAGGGAAGTGGGCCAGGGCTGCACTCTTCACTCTTTCTGGTAGTCCACCCTCTCCCTAGAGGATGGGGAGAGCTGCTTTCAAACTGGAGTCATCTGCATAGACCAGTATTTACTCCTTGACAAGGGGAACTATGTTGGCAGCTCTTACAACCGCAGGCATCAGGCATTATCACTATCTCTCTAGTAGTAGTGGGAAACTGAGGCACAGAGAGATGACATCTGTTGCCCAAAGTTCCAGGCCTGGAATTTGAAGCTATGCCTCTGGATCTAGAGGCCATGCCCCTTACCACCAAGCCATACTGGCTCTGATCCTGGCACCTTGATCCTGCAAGGTGCATGTGGATAAACTACTTCCTCCCAGGCCATGTAATTGAGGCCTGGCCCCTGGGGCATGCTGCATGGTCCTCTAGACTCTCTGCATGTCAGCAAGCTGGATGCAGAACCATTAACTAAGAGCCCAAGAATCCCAGAGGATGGGAGAACCATGGAATAGAAGGAGTCTGGCCCCTTCCTCACTCTCAGAGGGGAGCTGCCCAGGACAGCTGCCCAGTCAGGAACATCTATATGGGTTTAAATAACTGAGAAATCAACTTTCCTTGTATTAAACCCCGATGTTTTTGGGTTTTTTTTTACTAAGATCTATTTGTTACAGCAGCACACCTTAGCTTATTTTTAGTTGCAAAGGAGAAAAACAGTAACTCTATAGTGGAGAAACCTGGCAGATATGACCTTAACCAAGCAATCAAGATTAACATCACCAGTTGATATGACATATCAACATCATGTAACTCCTGATAAGATGCACTGGGGCTCTGTACCCATGTTCCATTTCATGCAAGGCTACAAGACACATCATTTCTGTGGGATTCTTGCCAAAAAGATATAGCCTCAATCTTACCCTAAGAAAACTTCAGACAAGCTCAAATTTCTGAAAAACTGGTCAATAAAATAAATACTCCAGAACTGTCACAGAGTGTGGGAGACTGAGGAGACATAACAACTAAATGCAAAGAATTGGATCCTGGACCAGAGAAAGGACATTAGTGAAAACTGGCAAAAGTCAAATGAGGTCTATTAGTTAACGGTTTCAACGCTAACTTCCTGGTTTTAGTAATTGCAGTGTGGTTATGTAACATGTGAATGTAAGAGGAAGGTGGGTTAGGGGGTACTAGAACTCTCTGAACTATTTTTGAAACTCTTTGAGAAATCTAAAATTATTTCAAAATAAAAAAACTAAAATAAATAAATGAAAATGAATGTGGTGATGAGCTACCATCAGATGGCCTTTCTGTTGGCTTTGGTCTTAATCTTCATCAGCAAGCCTGGACAATAAAGACCCACACTGGGTTACACCTTTAAAAGTTTTTATTACAGAAAACCCCATTCTTCCAAGTCCAGCTCAAGGCCCCCCTTATTTACTAAAACTGGGCTTCTGTGCATATTGGATTGAATGGTTTTCTTGCTCCCTGGGTATCTGCTGTGGAGTTGAGGACTCTGCCTTTGATTGTAGTTCTCTGAGAGGAGGGGCTGGGCCTCTGTAGCCATGTTCCATTCTGCACAAGGCTTAGAGACACCTAGTCAGCAGGGCACTGACAGCATTATGCCCCTGCCTGGGAGGTTAGGCAGGGGAATCTGACAATTTTCAGCAACCCCTGTGCACCCACTTTGGGTCTGGTGGTGACAGTGTCCTAGACAATGTCACTGTGGGCCCGAGACTACAGCCAGTTCAATTGCTGAAGAGCCAAATATCAGTGCTGGGGTCAACACAGGGCATTATGGCTGCCCCCCCACCCCGAGTGTGAGGATGGGGACAGTGGCATGTTGATCCCCAGAAGTGCAGGGCTGTAAGCAAAAGATGCCAGCAAGGTGGAAGGGTCTGCTTCTCAGAAGCAAATTAGACAGGGATCAGGGAGGTCCTGAGAGCCCACACACAAAGGTGCAAAGATTTCAAAGGCAAGTAACTGGGAAGTGGTGCTGGACAGTGGCTTGAAGGAAGCCCAGCCCAGAACATATCAGCACAGATTTGGTCATTGAATGAATCAATGCTTTAATAATAAGGAATAATGTGGCTATCACAGGGCATTACCTGGAAGGCTGTGACTGCTACTGCTACTCACTGAGCAGTTAAACAGGGGACGGGAGGGTTTGAGGGTGCAGATCTCAGAGCAGCAACCTCAGCAGGAGAAGGCTGCCAAGGGTCAAGGGTATGAAGAAGACTTTAGAGCCAGTGTCACTGGTGGAGCTTGGAGGAGTGGGAGTGGGTGTTGAGGAGGCATCGGAGCTGTTTTCACACTCAAACTTTAGGAAAGTGACTCCTCCAACCGTCCGATTTCCAGTAGCCAGGAACTCACAGGTGGAGTTGCTGACATTGGAGCAGCCTTTCAGCACGAGCTTCATCTCTGTGAATTCAAAAGAGACAGTAAGGACTTCACAGCCCCTTCGCCCTTCCTCCCCAGTCTTCTCAATGACCTGCAAGAGCTGAAACAGGTCTGTTCCTGACACAGGAGCTTGGAAGAAGGAGCCCAGGATCAAGAACACCAAATGGTAATAGCAGAGTGGCTGTGGAGGTGAGGGCCTAGATACCCTTTCCAAATCAGTCCTGGAGGAAACCGAGGCTCCTGGAGGTGGATGCGAACCTGAGCCCACGGGTTAGGACCAGAGCTGAACCTGAGACTGAACTCTTCAGTGTTTTCCTGAGTAGCTGGCAGGTGGTGAAATCCAGGGACAGGCTCAGACCCTCCGTAGTCCTCTGCTCTCAATCCAGGAGGGAGTCAGCATTTCAGACCTGCTCCTGGCCTCCCCTCTTCTAGGCTCTGCTTTCCATCCCCACTCCTCTCTGGACCTGAGTTCTCTCTGCCTGAGTTTTCCCTGAGAAGAGGGAAAAACAGCCAGAGGGGATGCAGAGAGACCCCTGTGTCTTAACTCTAAATCTGTGTTGTGATGTGTCTAACCCCGTTTTAAGGTGCAGGTCCTAGGAAAGGACAAGGGAATTTGCAAAGAAGATGTGATTGTGATTGCAGCTACCTTTTACTGAGTACTTACTATGTGCCAGTATTGCTCTGTAGGCTGCAAGTCAAACAGCCCTGGAGGAGAGGCAGCTCACAGGGGAGGAAGGGGCTGGAGGAGGTGACTGGCTACTTGTTAGAGGCAGGGCTGCAATTTGAGTTCAAGACTGACTCCATACGTGCTCTGAGAAGGAGGGGGAAGCCTCCACATCCCAGTAAAGAAAGCAATTCGTTGCTGCTTTAGAGCAAATATCAGTGCTGGAGGTTGAATTAGAGTGTGTTAGGAAGATGTGTTGCCTGGCACATGGCTACAGTATTTTTTTTTTAGCATCTTTATTGGAGTATAATTGCTCTACAATGGTGTGTTAGTTTCTGCTTTATAACAAAGTGAATCAGCTATACATATACATATATCCCCATATCCCTTCCCTCTTGTGTTTCCCTGCCACCCTCCCTATCCCACCCCTCTAGGTGGACAAAAAGCACCAAGCAGATCTCCCTGTGTCATACAGCTTGGGCAAAAACAAAAACAAAATCCTACATTTATGATGGCTTTGATCTGGCTTTCAGATTAAGTCAAAGGTGGCGCAGTGGTTGAGAGTCCGCCTGCCGATGCAGGGGACACGGGTTCGTGCTCCGGTCCGGGAAGATCCCACGTGCTGCGGAGCGGCTGGGCCCGTGGGCCGTGGTCGCTGGCCCTGTGCGTCCGGAGCCTGTGCTCCGCAACGGGAGAGGCCACAACAGTGAGAGGCCCATGTACCGCAAAAAAAAAAAAAAAAAAAATTCTTTTTTATTTATTGGTTTTATATTGTATGATGGTTAATTTGTATCTCATAATGGTTAATATCAAATTACTTTTGTAGAAAAGAACAGTTGGTTGGTTTTTTTTTGAGAGAAATCATCAGTATTGTTTATTTTCAAGTTTACAATGACTTTTTTTTAAGTATGAAATGCTGTATTGGTTGTACACCACCACCACAGGGGAATAGATCATGGCTAAAATGTTAAATAGATTTTTTTTTATTTTGTTGTTGTTGTTGTTCTTTTTTCAATTAGTTGGATATTAAAGCCCCGTTTGACTCTTCCTTCCAGGTGACCCAAGCTGTCATAATCCAATACCTCTCAGTGACATGCAGAGAAGGGAAGTATACATATAAAAGGAAATAAAAGTCAGACCCACCCATACCTACAGAACAGCTCACCCTAGTAAAGAAATAAATGTCAGGAGTGACATGATGCCCTTAAACGAGCCTGGCTTGATTACAAGCCATAAGAGAACAGGGTTCAAGAGACCGACAGCCCAGGAGGAATGAACTCTGGACTGAGGTGGCAGAAATAGCAACCAGCTCAAAGCTACATTAACAGCCTCACTATCTCAAAGGCATCCTGACCTTATTCCCTCTTCTTACTAACCTCCTCCAGGCCTTTTTTGTTAATCCAGAATTTATGATCCAAGGCATGACATGTTTTAAACTCAAGTCCCATAAAAAGGAAATGACATACCATTCTTAAATTCTGCGATTAGACTGACACATCTTTCTTCTTTATAACATTTCCGGGTTGTCTCATTACAGGAAGTTTCACTAGATCCATAACATGCAGAGCACCCTGTGTTGCTGGACACCTCTTCCTGTGGGGGATCTGGGTAGAGTAAGAGTCATTAACTCAGAACAGTGTTATCACAAATATCACGGTACTGCCTTGGGTGGAAGGGGAAAGGCAGACAAAGACGCTAGCCCGAGAGACCTCTCAGGGTCTCTCTGCATGCTCAGGAATCTCAGATCCTGCCATAAAAATACCAGTCATCCCATCCCATGTCCCACCAAAATATTTACAGCACACAACCTCACAGACCTGCCCTTACAGGCCATCCAGTCTTCAAGAACTGTGGTCAGTGAGGGTGTTGGGATGAGGAGGGAAAGGTAAGATTCTGAGCTAAAACCAACCTATAGCTAATGTCAACGGTAGCCAGCTATTCTGAACATTAGCCAACAGGTGTGTGACTATTACTAAATCTAGCTCCGAACAAACGAACACAGGCCATTATTTAACAACGTGACTTGGATAAAAAAAAAAAATTACATTGAGACTCAGCTCTGCTATTAATGAACCATGCTCTATGACTATGGCCACATTTTCTCCTCTTCAAAAGGAAGGCTTTTTTCCCTGGTGGCGCAGTGGTTGAGAGTCCGCCTGCCGATGCAGGGGACGCGGGTTCGTGCCCCGGTGCGGGAAGATCCCACATGCCGCGGAGCGGCTAGGCCCGTGAGCCATGGCCGCTGAGCCTGCGCGTCCGGAGCCTGTGCTCCGCAACGGGAGAGGCCACAACAGTGAGAGGCCCGCGTACCGCAAAAAAAAAAAGAAGGCTTTGATCTAAGCCAACAGTTCTCAAATGGTGGTCCAGGGACTCCTGGGGATCCCTGAGACCCTTTCAGGGAGTCCACTAGGTTAAAATCATTTTCATGATAATACTAAGATGTTCTTTGCTTCTTTTACTCTCTTTCTCTCATGAAAATACAATGGAGTTTTCCAGAGGCTACATGACATGTGAGATTGCAACAGACTAAGAGAACAAGCAAATCTGAGAACCCAGCTGTATTCTATTAAACCAGAAATTAAGGAGCTTTGAGAAAACATGGAGCAATGCTATTCTTCCCACTAAATATTTTTTGTTTTGGAAAAATAGTTATTTCTATGTAAAAACAAATGTTATTAATGGTAACATGTAATGAGTTTTATTATTTTTTAGTGAACTAATAAATATTTTTAAAATTTCTTAGCCTTATTTTTAATACAGTTAATATTGATAGATATAGTCCACAGAAACAAACGTTATTTGGAGTCCTCAATAATTTTTAAGACGTAGAGTCTTGAAAGAGGTCCTGAGGCCACACAATTTGAAAGCTACTAATGAGCATCTAGTAACCTCCCACACATCTCGGAGCGCTGTGATTTCTGTCTTTACTGAGAAAGGGGAAAGCATGGTAGTAGCGCTGGTTTTCCTCATTTGTTTCTCAAGTAGTTGTTGTACGTCAGCAGTTAATGTTACCCAAATATTCACTGAAGTGCCTAGACTTAAGATGTCCACCCAAGAGTGAGAACCATAGGTAGCGCAGGAAGGGACGGAGCAGGGAGGACAGAGGAAGGATGTGGCCAGCACCCACCTATGGTGTCGTTGGTGTCATTGCACGCCTTTCCTTGGCAACACTGGCTTGCAAAATGGAAGGTTTCATTAGCAGATACGTGGACTGTGAAGGTCTCAGCCACGCTGCAATTATCCGCAGAGCAGGCCTTATCCTCATACCATGTGATGTTTTCTCCTACACAAAGGCAAACACAGACTGTCAGTCCTGGGTACAGAGCGTTCAGGGAGGGCAAAGGTCCTGAAGAGCAACTGCTTTAGGCAAGGGCAGAAAACACACCCTCAGCTCAATGCAGTTTGGGGGACACTGGAGAGGGTTTCCTGCAAAAAGAAAAATCCTTCTCCGTGAGGTAGTTCCTTTGTTTAGCAAAAGATTATCAGAGAAGCAGCTTAAATTCCAGGTGAAAGGCTGATGGGGAGCTTAGAAGTGGGTGGTTCAGGTTGACACACCCAGAACCCACTGAACAGTCTTAGCATCTAAATATAGACAAGTAGATGTGATGGGTCTATGTGCAACACGATGTTGAACCTGAAGTCAATCAAGCTTCTAGACCAGAGCTATCGAATATGGTAGCCCGAGCTCTATGTGGCCACCTACAAATCAGTCCTCAGTCACACTAACCATATTTCAAGTGACCAATAGCTACATGTGGCTACCACATAGGACAGCATTGACATAGACATTAACATCACTGAAGCAAGTTGTACTGAACAGCATGAGTGCAGTTTACAGGAAAGACCAGGAGTAGGGGAACAAGTGAAATGACATTACAAAGAAGCAATCAAACACAGCCAGAATATAAGACAGCTACAGGATAAATGGCCCCATTTCTCCAACAAATCAATGGGATTGAGCAAAGAAAGTGGTATTAGTTATTATTAAACAAATTAGACACAATAGACCTAACAGCAAAATGCAATGTGAGGATTTTGTTTGGATCCAGATTCCAATGCATCTACTAGAATACATCTTTGAAACACTTGGAACATTTTTAAGGTGGCCTGGGTATTACAAGAAATTTTTAAATTATAGCTAATTTTCTTAGGTGTGATAATTGTATTGTAGTTATATAAAAAGGGGAAAAAAGTTCTTATCAGAGATGAATAGTGAAGTGTTTATAGGGGAAATAACATGCTATCTAGGGTTGCTTTAAAATATTATGGGGAGAGGGTAAATTAGGAGTTTGGGATTAAAATATACACACTACTGTATATAAAATAAATAACCAACAAGAACCTACTGTACAGCACAGGGAACATACTCAATATCTTGTAATAACCTATAATGGAAAAGAATCCATTTTCCTAAAATGGAAAAGAATTCATATATATGTGTGTCTGTGTGTGAATCACTTTGCTGTACACCTGAAACTAACACAACATTGTAAATCAACTATATTTCAATAAAAATTTTAAAAATAAAAATAAAATACTATGGGGAAAAAATAGCAAAATGTTAATTGTTGACACAGGATGGTGGTTACATGGGAGTTCATTATAGTCTTCTACCTGCTTCTGTGTGTGTTTGAAATGTCCATAATAAAAAGTTTAAAATAAGTCAAAATGGTCTGAGAGAGAGGTAACAATCACGCCAGCAGAACACCCTAGAAGGAAGTCTGAGTGAAAATATGTTGGATCTGGAACAGGAAGGAACACTGAGAAGAGGGAAAGGGGGGCAGAAAATGGAAAAATGAAAACACCTAGAGCAAATTGCCTGCTTTGTAATTTAGCTAAGAGCTGCCCCTGCTTCTCACGTTCACTAATACAGGTCTAGCATGAAGTCTGAGTCAGGTGCCGCAATTCCAAGGAGCCACAGGGCTTGTCTGCTTGCTTGGCTCTACCACTGTTACTGACTCCTGCATGCTGCTCCTCCTGAGAGGCGCCTTCATGACCCCCTCTCTCCTTGCACAGCCCAGCCTTAGCCTTGCTTTCCTGGTCAACCCCTCCAGCACCTGCCCTGTGCAAGTTCCAGAAATGGGAATGATGAGCATCCCCCAGGCTCACCTAGAGAAAAGTTCGTCAAGAAAGTGGTACAGCTGATACTGGCATTTGCGGGACACTCAGTGGCATTTCTGTCAACACAGGGGTCTGTCAACGAATTACACTGCACACAACTCAAGGATTCTGGGAAGACAAGATGTTCGGTATCGTCAACATTCAGGAGACATTTACAGAGTGTGCTCTGGCCAAAGCACTGCACTCACCTCAGGGTAAAAGAATAGCCAGGATGGCATCCCTTCCCTCTGGGGTCCCCCAAACTTTAAGCTGTGAGGTGGAGCCACCCCCATTAAGTTTATCCCCACTGTCCACCATTCCCCAGTGGGAAGACCCAACCTTGACCCACAGCACTGAGTGGTACCACAGGGGGCAGTGCGCACAGAGAGGTCTCATAGCCTCCACTTCCCACACCTTGACATGAGAGGTCACATGAGGGGATCCCAGGGCACCAAAAGTGAGAAGACCGTGGTGAGGTGGAAAGAGGGGTCTTCGTTCCAAAAGGGGGCCATGTGGTTTCCCTCACCTACAGCTGCAACCGTGAGCATGACGATGATACCAGCGAAGAGGAAGCCCTTCATGGTGCTGGACGTATGTCGTTGAGGATGAGGACTGTGGCCGCGGAGCCTTAAGCCAGAAGAGACACAAAGAGGGCAGTCTGGGGAATCAGAAGGCTGCTGGGGAGTGATATTCCCTAGGATTGCAATCAAACTTCAACAGACCCAGCCCATCCTTGTGACAGAAGGAATCAGCATCCTCAGCGGGGAGCACCGAGCCAAGATGTAGATTCCACCCTGCCCTTATATCCACAAAAGTCGGGTTTTCCCAATCCTAGATGCCTGCAAAGGCATCCACACACAAGTACAAAACACAGCCCAGGGCATTTCCTACAGAGCCACCATGGGTACAAAATGGGCAGAAAGATGACTGCCAACCCCACTGAGGATGGGAGACCAAGAAGAACGCTGGGCTCTCATGTCCCAGAGCATAATGTCCGTCCTGTAGGTGGTATCTTGCCACATTCACATAATGCACATAGGAGCTCTGTCTCTGCCATCGCCACTCCAACGAGCAGGCACATACTGAGCACTTACTCTTGTTCCAAGCACTTATGTGCATTGATTCATGTAATTCCTCCACCCAGCAGGCAGGTACTATTTTTAGCATCACCTTATTTCAAAGGGGAAATCAAGCCCCAGAGAGGTTAAGTAAAGCACTCAGAGTCAAGGTTGCACTCCTGGGGGGGGTTAGAGCTGGATTTGGCCCAGGCCTCTAACCACACTGACTCTAACACACATGACCCCCAAAGCCCCGGACCTGGACATGCTCAACCTACAGAGCTCAATCAGAAGCCCCGGCACACTTCTGACTGGTCTGTCATCAATCTCTCTGCACATGAAAGTCATCTAATAGCTAAGGTTTAGCTGTATTTATTAAGATCCTGGGAGTTGGGGGTTAGCAGATGTACACTCTTATATATAGGATGGATAGACAACAAGGTCCTACTGTATAGCACAGGGAACTATATTCAATATCCTGTGATAAACCATAATGGAAAAGAATATTTTTTAACATCTTTATTGGAGTATAATTGCTTTACAATGGTGTGTTAGTTTCTGCTTCATAACAAAGTGAATCAGCTATACATATACATATATCCCCATATCCCCTCCCTCTTGCGTCTCCCTCCCACCCTCCCTATCCCACCCCTCTAGGAGGTCACACAGCACGGAGCTGATCTCCCTGTGCTATGCAGCTGCTTCCTACTAGCTATCTATTTTACATTTGGTAGTATGTATAAGTCCATGCCAGCTGGGACAAAGTGAAAAGAATATTTTTTAAAAAAGAATGTCTGTATGTGTATAACTGAGTCACTTTGCTATGCAGCAGAGAGTGGCACAACATTGTAAATCAACTATACTTCAATTAAAAAAAAAAGATCCTGAATCAGAGCTCCTAGAATTTTAATTTGCCCGTGTATCAAAAAGCATGGCTCTGCACTGAACCCTTATTCATCGTTAGCTCATTTATACTATGAATAGTAACCAGGAGCTACCTGTGGCTACTTACCTTTAGATTCATTGAAGGAATAAAAAGGAAAGGTACTGTTTCTCAGTCACCAGCCATGTTCCAGTGCTCAGTGGCCACATGTGGCTGGTGGCTGCTGTATTGGTCAGTGCAAGTATGGAACAAGTCCCAGGGCACAGTGCTGCTGTAAAGATTTTTGCCCACTCCACAGCTGAGAAAACTGCAGACGGAGGGATAATGGAAACTGCCCAAGCTCACCCAGCTTGTAAGATGAAAAGTGGGACTCCATTCAGGGTCCTTCCAGGTCCAAAGCCGAGTTGTACCATAATAGCTGCCACTTACTAAGGAGCAACTGACTTTCATTAGGAGCCACCGCCTGCATCTCACCTCACCACACCACATACACATGCTCCCCCACATACACACCACACCACACACACACATACATACACTCCACACCCATACATACACACACCACACACACACACACACACACACACACACACACACACTGTGATCCCCTAGTTAACTGATTAAGAGTCGGTGAAAAGAAAGAGACATTAGCCCCAATGGAGGGAGACAGACAGCCCATCAATTATCTAATGGCCCCAATAGTTAGAGATCCTGGGAGAAAAATTAAGGATGTTTGGTTTGAAGCTTGTGGCAGATGTTCTGTGCATTGCACCCTGCATCCCCCAGTGCCCAGTCACCACTCCAGGCCCAGAACCCCAGTAGAGAGAGAGGTTCAGGGGTTGGGCCTCCTGGGAAGGGCCTCTCAAGCCTTGTAGGTGTAAAGGAAGAGGAGATGGGAGGGCAAGAAAGGAGGGGAAAGAGTCCACAGCAGCCACATCAGTTAAGTGCACACATCACCTCGGCCCTGCGGTATAGACCTGATGATTCGCCTCATTTTCAGAGGGAAATAATGGAAGCCCAGAGAGGTCAGGACCCTACCCAGGGACATGTAGCAGAAGAGGCAGATCTTGGAGGTGGTGGGACTCAGGGCCCTGTGCACCACCTCTGCAGAAGAGAGGAGCCAGTGAGCTGGGGGTCAGGGCAGGGGCCCCATAGGGAAAATGAGACCAAGTACATCTGTACACCCCTTTGCAAAGTCCTTCCTATTCATCCTATTGTTGGACATTTTTAGCTGTCTGAAAGGGTCTTACCTCAATTGTTCTCATCTTACACAGAGGAGCAAGAGCTCACAGAAGCTGTGAGAAGGACGCAGCACCACACACACACACACACACACACACACACGCACACACACAGAGCAAACCCCAGCACCTCTCCACTCCAGCCTTCCCCTTCCCGGGCACTGCTGGAGGAGCAAGAGAATGCCAGGAGAATGGCCTGGACCCCAGCCAGCGCTGAATGCCCTTCCCCTGCTTTCAGCTTCTCCCAGGCTGGGTCCTGTCTCACAGCCCAGCCCCAGTCCCTTACCTTCTCTGTCTGGCCCAGAGATTGCCCCGAAGAAGGTGGATCCTGGCAGAAGGTTGGAGAAGGTGTGTGAGGGCCCTTATATAGCAGGTGGCTGCACAGTCAGAAAGCACGGCTGCCTACAGGGAGGGGCTTCTGGGCCAGACTGGGCCCTGCCCAACCCTAGGGACATAGGTGGCTTAATCCTAGGCAGCGATGATGTTGGTCAACTCTCTGAAGCCTCCAGGAATTGGGAGAAACTTTGGTCAAGACCTGCCTTTGGCAAAATGTGCAAGAGAGCAAGGTGTGTCCCTGGCACTGTCTCATGTTGGCTGTCACCCACCAGATGGATTCTATGACCGGTTAATGCGTCACAAGCATCCCCTTATCCCAACCTGGTAAAGCGCTCACCTTGATTAGCCCATTTACAGCTGAGGAAACCAAGGCACGTAAGAGAAACATAACAGATTTGCCCAAGGTTACACAGCTGGGACAGGGTCAGAACTCAGAATCAGGTTACATGGGGTTTGTGTGGCTCGGGAAAGGGTCTCAGGTACCCTTGGGAAAGTGTTTGAACTTCACTAAGTCTCAGGGTCCTACAGACAAGACGAGGATAAACTCACTGGGTAAACTTACAGGGTAGAGGGACCACAAAGTCCCTGCCTGCAGGATGCCCTATGCACCTCAGTGAGGGGCCTACAGCTACAGCTGCTGCAGCTTCCAACACCCCAGGCAGTTTGTCTGGCAGTGCTGTCTGGGCAGCCACTGTTGGTGAGAGCTCAGGTCAGCCCAGGATTCTCCCAGCCCCGCCCTCACATTGTGCTGTGTGTGCTCCTGGCTTTGAATGTGGATTTGAGTTCCCTTCTCTCCTGCTGTTCCTGCCACTTCAGATATTCACACTCACTCACACACACGCAGGCACATGCACACACTCATACACACTCTCACACACACACACACACACACACGGGATGGGTGGGGGACTGAGGATTCAGGGGTTGGGGGTACGCATCACACCAACATCTCCAGCCTACAATTAAACCTTAGAGATCCCTGCTCTTGAAGATACTCCTTGTTCATTGCTGTTCACTCTGTGCTGGTCTGTGGCTCAGCTCTCCCTCTTTCCCCAAACTCATGCATTTATTCAATATTTTTGGAGGACCCACCATGCATCAGGCCCACTCCAGGCATTTGGGAGGTATTTGAGCAAAGAGACAGAGACTTTGCCTTCCTGGAGTGTAGTCTAGAGGGGGAGACATGACATAAACAAAGCGATAAATAAGCAAATTACAGGGTAGATTAGAATGCGGTGACTGCTCTGGCAAAGAGACAGAGAAGAGCAAAGGTGAGGGATCAACCATACTGGGGGAAAAGGGGGCACATGATTCAATTTTAAATAGAGAGGTCTGCATTGGTCTCATGGAGAAGGCAAAATTTGGGTCATTTCTACAAGCAGAGCCTCTGGCCATCTCTTGTTTTCTCCTTTCTTCCTCTTCTGTCATCAGTCTGACTACAACAGCAATTTCCAAAACAAAGGTAGCTCTCTCCCTAACAGAATCCTATTCAATCTTCACCATAGCCAGCTGGCAGGGCCCAGTGGGGGAAGTGAGAGCAGGAGCAGCCAATGGGATGTGGGTGGGGGAGGGTCTGAGGATAGAGGAGTTGAAGAGCCCACATACGCTGCCTTTGAGATAACAGCCCTGGGTGTGTGTGGAGGGGGGTGGGGTGGGGGGGTGTTGTGCTCCAGTGTCTAGCCAAGGACAGACCGGAAAATCAATCTGATCAATGTTAATTCTTTTCGGAAGGTCTGGGTCTGAATACAGACTTTGCTCCTCATGTCCCGTAAGTTACTTACTAACCTGGCTTGCTGGTCCTGAGCTTCCCATCTGTAGAAAGAGAACAACAGACTGAAGAAACACCTGCTGATTATTTCATCCTGGAATCCTTACCCTGTTCCATTGTGTTTTTTCCAGTGTCATCTAACAGTAATGCCATGGGGGCATTTGATCTTGTGTGATGCAGTGGCAATCCCTGAGCTGGGCTGTGCATGACCACTAACAGCAGGCCTGGGTCTGCCCCTCCCAAGGCCCTGGGCAAGATGAGTATCATTATCCCTTTGACAGATGAGGAGACTGAGCCACAGAGAGGCCTCTCTTCCAGGTCTTCAGGTACCAGGGCCAACACAGCTTATGTAGGACCAGCCTCTGCCCATAGAGTTGAGAACATCTACCCAGCTCTCCTCCTCCCTGTTCCAGGGTCACCTCTCTGTCATCACTGCGGGGCTATCAGGGTCCAAGGGCTGGGGTCAGTCACAAGGTATTACAAGAAGACACCCCGCTAAAGCAAACCCTCCTGACTAGCCAAGAAGTCCAGGGACCCAAGAGAGACAAGGTCTCAACACACATCCCAACTTTTGCTCCTAAACTAAGCACAGTGGGCACACCTCAGTCACCCTGGCTCCACTATCCCCTTAGAAGAAGACAAGGCTGGCTGTCCTTATGACCACTCTGTGGGGCAATCTGGGACTCACTTGGATCCTGGAGAGTTATCCTAGGGTGTGAACCAGAACCACTGTGGGAAATGGGCTTCTCCCATTTCCCTCGATCATTAGCAGACAAAGCTTTGAGGTGAGTTCTTAGAAGAGTCCACTCTGTTTTGGAATAAACATGCAGAGATGTGCAGCATCAGGGCAGGATGGCCAGAGCAGGAACTCCAACAGGTGTCCAAGCCGAGAGCTAAGCAAAGGGTTCAGTCGAGAACCTCCACCCCTGCTTCGTCTGCTCTCCATCTATGTTTGCTTCTGGGAGCTTTCGTTGACTGGCTTGTTCCTCCACCTTGGAAACGTGAGAACAGGCTAAAAATAATGAAATTGCTGTCCCTAACTGCAGGCACCATGCAGGAGAAATGTGCATGACCTGAGAGATAGTCCATGCTCTGTGTAAGGTGGTAAGCCTCTGAGTCTTGAGTTCCCCTTTTGTCAAATGGGAAAAGCATTGCCACTCACTCCTTAAGAGTAATTCTGAGAGTTAAAGGAGATCTCTTGGACAGACACTTAGTATACATCCATCATGTTGTAGGGACTCCAAAAAATGATTACTCCCACTACAGTTACTGCTCCTAGAGTTTGCACCAGTGACACCACAGCCTAGGGGGACACACCAGGTCACATAGGGCAGGGGTTAAGGTGGGGCCCGACCTCAGAGCACGCTGCTGCCACCTACAGATCGATTAAGCCTGTACCATTAGTTGCAAGTTCTCTGAGTCTCAGTTTCCTCACCTGAGAGAAAAGGGACATCCACAATATCCAACTTTTCATAAAGATTAAGAGGAAACACATGGTGCTCTTTGCATGGGGTATACACGATTATAAATTTGGTCCAAGGACATTTTGCTATGATTACCATCAACTCAGTCACTGACAGTTTTCCTGGGCTTTCTTTGTGGCAGGCAACAAATCAATGTCTAGGACCAAATCAGTAATCATCTCAGGACATTTTCAATATGACCATCTCTCAAAAAACTCCAGGCTCTAAATATATTTTAAGAGTCATGTACCAAAATGTTCATTGCAGCTCTATTTACAATAGCCCAGAGATGGAAACAACCTAAGTGCCCATCATCAGATGAATGGATAAAGAAGATGTGGCACATATATACAATGGAATATTACTCAACCATAAAAAGAAACGAAATTGAGCTATTTGTAATGAGGTGGATAGACCTAGAGTCTGTCATACAGAGTGAAGTAAGTCAGAAAAAAAAAGACAAATACTGTATGCTAACACATATATATGGAATTTAAGAAAAAAAAAATGTCATGAAGAACCTAGGGGTAAGACAGGAATAAAAACACAGACCTACTGGAGAACAGACTTGAGGATATGGGGAGGGGGGAGGGGGAGCTGTGACAGGGCGAGAGAGAGTCATGGACATATACACACTACCAAACGTAAGGTAGATAGCTAGTGGGAAGCAGCCGCATGGCACAGGGATATCGGCTCGGTGCTTTGTGACCACCTGGATGGGTGGGATAGGGAGGGTGGGAAGGAGGGAGACGCAAGAGGGAAGAGATATGGGAACATATGTATACGTATAACTGATTCACTCTATTATAAAGCAGAAACTAACACACCATTGTAAAGCAATTATACCCCAATAAAGATGTTAAAAAAAAAAAAGAATTATTGCATCTGACATTATAAAACCAGTTTGTCTGCCTGATCTACTAATGTGAACTTCCACTGGGTTGGTGAGAAAGAACAGACAGGCCTGGTTTGACACCTGTCTACACCAGTTATGAGCTGTGTAACCTGTTTAGGATTCTCAGTATCTCCATCGAAACAAAGGGACAGAGATGTTCATGGTTGCTCATTCACATAGTGGCTGACACACAAAGAATGGCAGCTGCCTTCCCCCCATCCTTTCTCTGACAATTGAACCTTAAATGTCCTCATTTATTCAACAAATATGTGTTTGGGCATTTACTCTATGCCAGACACTGGGTAGTGTGGTTACAAAGTTAATGAGACATATGAGTTCCTTGCCATCCCTAAAATTTTAAGCTAATAACAACTACAAACAAACAAGGAAACATTTTTTAAGTAAATAGACAAAGATAATTGCAAATTGAAGATTTGTTATGGAAACAAAATGGTAACTGAGTTAGGAAAGAATAGGGTTGAGGCGGGAAGACCTCTCCAAGAGGTGAGAAGGAAACAGGCAAGGGAAGAGGGAGGTCAGATGTCTCCCAGAACAGAGCAAAAAACATGAGCAATAAAGGTTCCTCAGTGAAGAACATGCCTTGCTGAAGGAACTGGCAAAAAGGCACACCAGTGTATTGAAGAATCACAAGGTTACATCCACACCTTACTGAGCTCATTTCAACATTTTATGTTGGCTCTTCTCACAAACAGCTTAGATGAAGTGCAAAGAGTACCAGGCTTTTTGACAGAAAGTGAGAGTTCAAAACCTAGTTTTGCAATTTACTAGTCAGGTGTTAACTTTTATCCATGAATCACAATTCCCTTACATAAAATGGTAAAATTAGTAATACTTACCTGGGAGAAAATGGATGGTGACTCCCTGCCCTTCATCCATGAAATAGAATGGGAAACAATTAATTTGTCACTGGTTTTATCATTCCTAATGAATGTGGTAGGTGAGCACAGGCTCAGAAACAAGACATCCCTTACAGACCATGTCAAGGTTATTGTGTCCATTTGGAGCAAAGTCATGCTGACTGGGAGACTATACTTTCTTAATATAGGATTGAATTACATTGTCTTGAGAAGAATATTAAGACTCAATTTTGCTTTCTAGGTAATGAGTGAGGTAACCTGCAATTTTCCCATTGTTGAAGAGTCTGAACTGATCCCAGCTAACCCCCTCTCCCACTCCGTAGCTCATTCTTCCTCTCTTCAGAACCAACAACCCCGGGCAGAGGACAGCCTCCGTTAGCAGCTGGCCAGAGCCCAAGGTGATAGCATTGGTGAGATTCCAGAAGGGAACAAGGGATGAGATTCTGTGTCTCTAGGGATGCAGTGGAGTTGAGTTTCCCTGGGGAGTGGGAAGGAGGGAAAGCAGAGATAATACTGGAGGCTTCATAGGAAACAGAGGGAGATAAATCAGGGAGGAGTGAGAAGAGGTAGACCCAGAAGAAAGAAGAATCATCCAGGACCCTCCTTCCCTCCTTCTGCTTCCTCTTTGAGACCCAAGACAGAAGTGAGTTGACTCAGGCTCCTTCTGGATGTATCGGTCTACAGCACCCAACAACCTGTCACTGAATGCACCTCCACCAGTGAGCAAAACTGCCCTGCTTCAGAGAGGTGTTACAACCACTTTCTCATCACTCTGATGACAGATGGTAGTGCTGTTTTTGTTTGTTACTTTTCAACATAAAATCTAGAAAATCTATGGCAGCTTCAAATATTTGCTTGGGAAACCGGGGGGGGCAGACAATTCATTCTCTTATTCAGTTTGTCCTAAAGTCAGAAGCTAGAATGGTGAAGGGCCAAGAAGAACTGGCAAGCTTAAAGGAAGAAAAAACAAGTACAAGGGCAGCTGAAGACAGACAATACATAAGGCTATTTCCTGCATCTTTCTTACAAGGCTGCGTCTATATGCTTACTGGTACAGGGACAAGCTTTCCATGCCTTTGGGACTCATTCAAATGGCATACTCCTATAGGGAATACCATGCTACTTCAGAAATTAAAAATGAGTTTTTAAAGGGTGACACAGTGAAAGGCCTATACTGACGCTGGTGGCAATAAGGAAGTATGGAATATAAGGCTTGTTTCTATTTCTGGTTTTCATAGGCGGTGTGATTTTGGTCAAAGTCCTTCCCTCATATGTGCCCCAGGAAAGACACTGATAAGTCCAGAATTCAGTCTAGTTTCAATTGTATTATTTTAACAGAACCAACTGGTCTGAGGCTTCAGTCCCCAGAATTTGAATCTCTTTTCTGAGTACAAATATGGTTCTTGAGATTGGGCAACCTGACCTTAGTGCAGACCATGTGCAAACCCATCACACAAAGCCTTTTAAAACTATCTCATAAGTTAAAATGTATTTGAAAAGTTCATAAGGGAAAAATAAAGACAAAATCCTTGACAAAAGAAAACATGGTCAAAGAAACCTCACATTTTACAAACTGGGTTCCACTTCAGTAATGGCAACATTAGAAGCTCTGTGGATCCCCTCCCCAATGAAATAAGCATAACTGGTGAGAATTATTAAAAATATAACCATGTAAAAAATCTCTGAAATTGTATATACATATATATGTGTGTGTATGTATATATATATATATATATATATATATGTATGTATGTATGTATAACTCAAATAGCAACCATAAGTTGGAGTGTGGCTATACTAATATCAGATAAAAAGGATTTAAAATGAAAAAGTATTGCTGGAGATATATGGGGACTTTTATAATGATAAAAGTATCAATCCATCAGGAAGATATAAGGGTTATGAACAGATGTGTACCTAAGAATACATGAAGATGCCAAACAACTAGCAAGATAGGAACACAACCCCACCCATTAGCAGAGACACTGCCTAAAATCATAATAAGGTCATAGACACCCCAAAACACACCACTGGACGTGGTCTTGCACACCAGAAAGGCAAGATGCAGCCTCATCCACGAGAACACAGGCACCAGTCCCCTCCACCCAGAAGCCTACAAAAACCACTGAACCAACCTTAGCCACTGGGGGCAGACAACAAAAACAATGGGAACTACAAACCTACAGACTGCAAAAAGGAGACCCCAAACACAGTGAGTGAAGCAAAATGAGAAGACAGAGAAATACACAGCAGATGAAGGAGCAAGGTAAAAACCCACCAGACCAAACAAGTGAAGAGGAAACAGGCAGGCTACCTGAAAAAGAACTCAGAGTAATAATAGTAAAGATGATCCAAAATCTTGGAAATAGAATGGAGAAAATACAAGAAACGTTTAACAAGGACCTAGAAGAACTAAAGGGCAAACAAACAATGATGAACAACACAATAAATGAAATAAAAAATTCTCTACAAGAAAACAATAGCAGAGTAACTGAAGCAGAAGGATGGATAAGTGACCTGGAAGACAAAATAGTAGAAAAAACGACTGCAGAGCAGAATAAAGAAAAAAGAATGAAAAGAATTGAGGACAGCCTCAGAGACCTCTGAAACAACATTAAATGCACCAACATTTGAATTATAGGGGTCCCAGAAAAAGAAGAGAAAAAGAAAGGGACTGAGAAAATATTTGAAGAGATTATAGTTGAAAACTTCCATAATATGGGAGAGGAAATAGTCAATTAAGTCCAGGAAGCTCAGAGAACCCCATACATGATAAATCCAAGGAGAAACACTCCAAGGCACATATTAATCAAATTATCAACAATTAAATACAAAGAAAAAATATTAAAGCTGCAAGGGAAGGGCAACAAATAACATACAAGGGAATCCCCATAAGGTTAACACTGATCTTTCACAGAAACTCTGCAAGCCAGAACGGTGTGGCAGGACATATTTAAACTGATGAAAGGGAAAACCTACAACCAAAATTACTTTACCTAGCAAGGATCTCATTCATTGTCAAAAGAGAAATTAAAACTTTTACAGACACGCAAAAGCTAAGAGAATTCAGCACCAACAAACCAAATTTACAACAAGTGCTAAAGGAACTTCTCTAGGCAGGAAACACAAGAGAAGGAAAAGACCTACAATAACAAACCCCAAACAATTAAGAAAATGGTAAAAGGAACATACATAGCGATAATTACCTTAAATGTAAATGAATTAAATGCTCCAACCAAAAGACACAGACTGGCTGAATGGATACAACAACAAGACCTGTATATATGCTGTCCATAAGAGATCCACATCAGACCAAGGGATACATACAGACTGAAAGTGAGGGGATGGAAAAAGATATTCCATGCAAATGGAAATTAGAAAACACTGGAGTAGCAATTCTCATATCAGACAAATTGACTTTAAAATAAGGACTAACACAAGAGACAAAGAAGGACACTACATAATGATCAAGGGATCAATCCAAGAAGAAGATATAACAATTATGAATATTTATGCACCCAACATAGGACCACCTCAATACATAAGGCAAATGCTAATAGCCATAAAAGGGGAAATTGACAGTAACATAATAATAGTAGGGGACTTTAACACCCCACTTTCACCAAAGGACAGATCATCCAAAATGAAAATAAATAAGGAAACACAAGCTTTAAATGACACATTAAACAAGATGGACTTAATTTTTATTTATAGGACATTCCATCCAAAAACAACAGAATACACTTTCTTCTCAAGTTCTCATGGAACATTCTCCAGAATAGATCATATCTTGGATCACAAATCAAGTCTTAGTATATTTAAGAAAATTGAAATCGTGTAAAGTATCTTTTCCAACCACAACACTATGAGACTAGATATCAAAAACACGAAAAAATCTGTAAAAAAATACAAATACATAGAGGCTAAACAATAAACTGCTAAATAACCAAGAGATCACTGAATAAATCAAAGAGGAAGTCAAAAAACACCTAGAAACAGATGACAAAGAAAACACGACAGCCCAAAACCTATGGGATGCAGTCAAAGCAGTTCTAAGAGGGAAGTCTATAGCAATACAATCCTATCTCAGGAAACAAGAAACATCTCAATAAACAACCTAACATTACACCTAAAGCAATTAGAGAAAGAAGAACAAAAAATCCTCAAAGTTAGAAGAAGGAAAGAAATCATAAAGATCAGATCAGAAATAAATGAAAAAGAAATGAAGGAAATGATAGCAAAGATAAATAAAACTAAAAGCTTGTTCTTTGAAAAGATATAAAAATTGATAAACCATTAGCCAGAGTCATCAAGAAAAAAAGGGAGAAGACTCAAATCAATACAATTAGAAATGAAAAAGGAGAAGTAACAACTGACACTGCAGAAATACAAAGGGTCATGAGAGACTACTGCAAGCAACTATATGCCCATAAAATGGACAACTTGGAAAAAATGGATAAATTTTAGAAAAGCACAACCTTCCGAGGCAGAACCAGGAAAAAAATAGAAAATGTAAACAGACAAATCACAAGCACTGAAATTGAAACTGTGATTTAAAATCTTCCAACAAACAAAAGCCCAGGACGAGATGGCTCCACAGGCAAATTCTATCAACATTTCGAGAACAGCTAACACCTATCTTTCTCAAACTCTTCCAAAATACAGCAGAGGGAGGAATACTCCCAAACTCATTCTACAAGGCCACCAACATCCTGATACCAAAACCAGACACCGATGTCACAAAGAAAGAAAACTACAGGCCAATATCACTGATGAACACAGATGCAAAAATCCTCAACAAAATACTAGCAAACAGAGTCCAACAGCACATGAAAGGATCATACATCATGATCAAGTGGGGTTTATCCCAGCAATGCAAGGATTCTTCAATATACACAATTCAATCAATGTGATACACCATATTAACAAATTGAAGGGGAAAAACCATATGATCATCTCAATAGATGCAGAAAAAGCTTTTGACAAAATCCAAAACCTATTTATGATTTAAAAAACCCTCCAGAAAGTAGGCATAGAGAGAACTAAACTCAACATAATAAAGGCCATATATGACAAACTCACAACCAACATCATTCTCAATGGTGAAAAACTGAAACCATTTCCACTAAGATCAGGAACAAGACAAGGTTGCCCACTCTCACCACTATTATTCAGCATAGTTTTGGAAGTTTTAGCCACAGCAATCAGAAAAGAAAAAGATTCCAAGTCGGAAAGCAGAAGTAAAACTGTCACTGTTTGCAGGTGACAAGATACTATACATAAATAATCTTAAAGATGCTATTGGAAAACTACTAGGACTAATCAATTAATTTCATAATGTAGCATGATACAAAATTAAGGCACAGAAATCTCTGGCATTCCTATACACTAATGATGAAAAATCTGAAAGTGAAATCAAGAAAACATTCCCATTTACCACTGCAACAAAAAGAATAAAATATCTAGGAATAAACCTACCTAAGGAGACAAAAGACCTGTATGCAGAAAATTATAAGACACTGATGAAAGAAATTAAAGATGTTACAAACAGATGGAGAGATATACCATGTTCTTGGATTGGAAGAATCAACATTGTGAAAATGACTATACTACCCAAAGAAATCTACAGATTCAATGCAATCCCTATCAAACTACCACTGGCATTTTTCACAGAACTAGAACAAAAAATTTCACAATTTGTATGGAAACACAAAAGACTCCGAATAGCCAAAGTAATCTTGAGAAAGAAAAATGAAGCTGGAGAAATCAGGTTCCCTGACTTCAGACTATACTACAAAGCTACAGTAATCAAGACAGTATGGTACTGGCACAAACACAGAAAGATAGATCAACGGAACAGGATAGAAAGCCCAGAGACAAACCCACGCACATATGGTCACCTTATCTTTGATAAAGGAGGCAGGAATATACAGTGGAGAAAAGACAGCCTCTTCAATAAGTGGTGCTGGAAAACTGGACAGGTACATGTAAAAGTATGAAATTAGAACACTCCCTAACACCATACACAAAAATAAGCTCAAAATGGATTAAAGATCTAAATGTAAGGCCAGACTGTATCAAATTCTTAGAGGAAAGCATAGGCAGAACGCTCTATGATATAAATCACAGCAAGATCCTTTTTGACCTACCTCCTAGAGAATGGAAATAAAAACAAAAATAAACAAATGGGACCGAATGAAACTTCAAAGATTTTCCACAGCAAAGGAAACCATAAACAAGACCAAAAGACAACCCTCAGAATGGGAGAAAATATTTACAAATGAAGCAACTGATAAAGGATTAATCTACAAACTTTACAAGCAGCTCATGCAGCTCAATAACAAAAAACAAACAACCCAATCCAAAAATGGGCAGAAGACCTAAATAGACATTTCTCCAAAGAAGATATACAGATTGCCAATAAACACATGAAAGAATGCTCAACATCATTAATCATTAGAGAAATGCAAATCAAAACTACAATGAGGTATCACCTCACACCAGTCAGAATGGCCATCATCAAAAATTCTAGAAACAATAAATGCTGGAGAGAGTGTGGAGAAAAGGGAACACTCTTGCACTGTTGGTGGGAATGTAAATCGATAGAGCCACTATGGAGAACAGTATGGAGGTTCCTTAAAAAACTACAAATAGAACTATCATATGACCCAGCAATCCCACTACTGGGCATATACCCTGAGAAAACCTTAATTCAAAAAGAGTCTTGTACCAAAATGTTCATTGCAGCACTATTTACAATAGCCAGGACATGGAAGCAACCTAAGTGTCCATCAACAGATGAATGGATAAAGAAGATGTGACACATATATCCAATGGAATATTAGTCAGCCATAAAAAGAAATGAAATTGAGTTATTTGTAGTGAGGTGGATGGACCCAGAGTCTGTCATACAGAGTGAAGTAAGTCAGAAAGAGAAGAAAAATACCGTATGCTAACACATATATATGGAATCTGAAAAAATTTTTAGAAAAAGACCATGAAGAACCTAGGGGCAAGACTGGAATAAAGACACAGACCTATTAGAGAATGGACTTGAGGATACGGGGAGGGGGAAGGGTAAGCTGAGACAAAGTGAGACAGTGGCATGGACATATATACACTACCAAACGTAAACTAGATAGCTAGTGGGAAGCAACCACATAGCACAGGGAGATCAGCTCGGTGCTTTGTGACCGCCTGGAGGGGTGGGATAGGGAGGGTGGGAGGGCGGGAGATGCAAGAGGGAAGAGATATGGGAACATATATATATGTATAACTGATTCACTTTGTTATAAAGCAGAAACTAACACACCATTGTAAAGCAATTATACTCCAATAAAGATGTTTTAAAAAATGGGCAATAGATCTGAACAGAAATCTCACAAAAGTTATGCAGATGAGAAACAAACATATGAAAGTTTATTCAGCATCATAAGTCATTAGAGAAATGCAAATTAAAACAACAATGTGATGCAACTACACACCTATTAGAATGGCTAAAATCCAAAATACTGACAACACCAAATGCTGACAAGGATGTAGAACCACAGGAACTCTCATTCAATTGTTAGTGGGAAAGCAAAATGGTAGGAGTAGGAATTATATCAATAAATCTACAATATACTTAATAACATATGTATGTTCAGGGTACTGGGTCAGGCACCAGAGATCCTGTCTTGTTAACAGCTAATATTTTTGAGTGCTTATCTTTCTCCAGGGAAGTTTATTTTTGTTAGCTGGAATCCTGTACATAGATTATATATATACTCATTAAATACTCATAGAAACACCGTAGGGTAAACCTTATTATTATTTCTATTGTAAGATATGCAAACATGAGTCTCACAGAGGTAAATTAACTTGCTGAATGTAAATGATATAAAGATGTAGAGAGCCAGTGAATTTGGAGAACAGAAGCCATTATCCTGGAGGATAGTGAAAAATGCCAGACCTTCTCTCCTAAGGCTGGTAGGGATTCCCAGAAACACAAAGAGGAGGAAGGGAGTAAGTAGATAAAGACATATTTGAGTATGCTGACATTTTAGGGACTATCCACTAAGATGACCTACTTTATGGCCAACTTTTTCTGTCAAGTCAATTTCCAGGAAATTCCAAGAGAGTTTTAAGACATCAAATTATTTCTGGAGAGAAATCTAGAGCTTGGTGAGAACAGCCCCATAAGACGCAGGTCCTGGGGTTCAGATGACGTTAGCCCCTTATTCCACTCTCAGCCTTCCATTTTCATTTAGACCTTATGAAGATGTGATCAAAGTGCTTAGCATTCAGTAGGCCTCAATAAATCGTAGCTGTTAGCACGTAGCATAGCTTATGATGTTGTGTTCCATTATATTACTGTTTATCATTGCTACCTGGGAGTTAAATTATAAACTCAGTCTGCAATGGGCTGAACCATATATTTGTAAATTCACATCAGACAGAATATCTTCTGGGCCAGTAAGAACTTTTCAAACTCTTTGATCATGACCAATTTTAAGAAATAGATTTCACATTGCAACCCAATACATACACACACCGAAATCAAGCAAGACCCCATGGGGCCTTCCCAAGGACAGAATCCCTATGTCCTCCACCTCTTGTTTGTAAAATACTTCTAGCCTCTGAGACCTTCCTGAGTTCCAAAGAGCAAATTTAATCAGAAAAGTTAACCAGTCAAGCAAGACAAAATAATAATAGTTTAGCCATAAAACAAAGTCAAGGATTGTTAGTTCCTCCTCAAGGGCTATAGATAATATCCAGAGCCATATCCTTGAGTTGTTTTAGAGATACCAAAACCCCCACCAGCTGGAAAAAGTTAACCAGAAGGTTGATGATTGTGATATGCAAAACATCACACTGTTATCTAACCATCAGCCAATCAGAAAATTGTGAACAAACTGATCATGCACCCTGTGACACTCTCCCTCACACTGTGTTTAAAAACTCTTCCCTAAAAGCCATTGAGGAGTTTGGGTCTTTTGAGCATGAGCTGCCCATTCTCCTTGCTTGGCACCCTACAATAAACGCTGTACTTTCCTTCACCACAACCAGATGTCAGTAGATAGGCTTTGCTCCATGTTAGGTGAGCAGACCCAACTTCAGTTCAGTGAAAACACAACTTGAATAAGTTTCATAAAATAATACTTAATCCTTAGTACAAGCAATCTAATATTCTCTATTCTATTTCCTCTTTTGTTTTGTTTTGCTTTGCTTTGTTTTGTTTTTTCTATACTGATGGACAGAAAGTATGGCAATTATGATCACAGACTCTAGGGACAGCCCAATTGGGTTTAAATTCTACTTCTGAAGTTGAAGGATACAAAATTGACAAACAGAAATCAATTGCATTTCTATACACTAAGGATGAAATAGCTGAAAAAGAAATAAAGAAAACTATTCTGTTCACAGTAACATAAAAACAATAAAATACTTCAAAATAAGTTTAACCAAGGAAGTGAAATATCTGTACATGAAAACCACAAAACTTGCTGAAAGAAATCAAAGAAGATGCAAACAAATGGAAAGACATCCTGTGTTCATAGATCAGAAGAATTAATATTGTTAAAATGTCCATACTACCCAAATCCATCTATAGATTCAATGCAATCTCCATCAAAAAACCAATGACATTTCTCACAGAAATAGAAAAAACAATCCTAAAATTTGTATGGAACCACAAAAGACTCCAAATATCAAAAGCAATCCTGAGAAAAAAGAAGAAAGCCAAAGGTATGACACTTTCTGATTTCAAACTATACTACAGAGCCACAGTAACAAAAACAGTATGGTACTGGCACAAAAATAGACACATAGACCAATGGAACATAATAGAGGGCCCAGAATTAAACTCCTGTTTATACAGTCAACTAATACTCAACAAGGAAGCTAAAAGCATCCAATAGGGAGAGGATAGTCTCTTTAACAAATGTTGGGAAAACTGGACAAACACGTGCAGAGCAATAAAATTGGACCCCACAAAATTACTCACAAAAATTAACTCAAAATGAATGAAAAACTTAAACATAAAACCTGATACTATAAAACTCCAAGAAGAAAGGTTAGGGAAAGAAAAACCACTCCTGGACAGTGGTTTTGGAAATGATTTTTTAGGATATGATGCCAAAAACACACACAAAAAAGCAAAAATCAGCAATTGGGACTACACAAAACTTAAGAGCTTTTGCAAAGCAAAAAGCAAACAAACAAACAAAAACCACTTACAAAATAAAAAGATAACCTACAGAATTGGAGAAAAATTTTGCAAACCATATATTGGATGAGGTGTTAATATCCAAAATATATAAAGAACTCATACAACTCAGAATCCAAAAAATCCAGTTAAAAAATGGACAGAAGAACTAAATAGACATTTTTCCTAAGAAGACATCCAAATCACCACAGGCACATGAAAATATGCTCAACATCACTAAACATCAGGGAAATGCAAATCAAAACCACAATGAGATACCACCTAACACTTATTAGAATGGCTATCATCAAGAAGACAAGAGATATGTTGTCAAGGACATGGAGAAAAGGGAACCCTTATAAACTGTTAGTGGAAATGTAAATTAGTTTAACCACTATGGAAAACAATATGAAGGGTCTTCAAAAAATTAAAAATAGATCTACCATATGTGACCCAGCAATTCCACTTCTGGATGTATACCCAAAGGAAATGAAAACAGGATATCAAATATATATGTACACTCCCATGTTTATTGCAGCATTATTCACAAAAGCTAAGATATGGAAACAATCTAAATGCCTATCAACAGATGAATGGATAAAGGAGATGTTTTATACATATATATATAACATGTAATGAAATATTATATATAATGGATATTATATACATATTATATATACATAATGGAATATTATTCAGCCATGAGAAAGGAGGACATCCTGCCATTTGCAAAAACAACATGGATGGACCTTGAGCACATTATGCTAAGTGAGATAAGTCAGACAGAGAAAGACAAATACTGTATGATATCACTCATATGTAAAAATTTTAAAAACCTAACTTGTAAAAACAGAGAATAAAATGGTAGTTACCAGGTGTGTGTGGGGGGGTGAAGAGACAGGACAAATGTTGTTTAAGGCTATAACTTACAACAAGTAGTAAATAAGCCCTAGAGATACAATGCACAATACAGTGAATATAGACAACAATATTGTATTATTATAATCATCAAACTTGCTAAGAGACTAGGACTTAATTATTCCAACTACTTAAAAGAAAGGATAATTATGTAATGTGATAGAGGTGCTAATTATCCTTACAGTGGAAATCATATCAATGTATAGAACCAAAATGTTGTAACTCTTAAATTTACAAAATATTATATGTCAAATATATTTCAATATAAATAAATAAATATCCCAGTTCTGCCAGGTATTAACTCTGTGACTTAAGGGCTCTGTGCCTTAGTTTCCCCTTGTGAAAACTGGAAATAATAATAGCCCTACTCATAGGGTGGACATGAAGGTTAAATGAGGAAATACATGTAGAGCACTTCAGACAGAGCTTGACAGTGAGGGATGTTTACATGTTTGTACAGTGACAATAATTACTATTTGTAAAAGCTAGTCAAGACCCACTGTATTGACTTTATGACTCAGTAACAGGTCAGAGCCAGTAGTTTAGAAACCATAGCTAGGGGCTTCCCTGGTGGCGCAGTGGTTGAGAGTCCACCTGGCGATGCAGGAGACGTGGGTCCATGCCCCGGTCCCGGAGGATCCCACATGCCGCGGAGTGACTGGGCCTGTGAGCCATGGCCGCTGAGCCTGCGTGTCCAGAGCCTGTGCTCTGCAACAGGAGAGGCCACAACAGTGAGAGGCCCGTGTACCGCAAAAAAAAAAAAAAAAAAGAAACCATAGTCTATACTATAACCTGGACTGAGACCTTCAGATCTGAATAGGCTGCCCAGCCACACAGCACCCAAGGAGGGCAGTGTCTGCAGCCAGTGTGAGCAGGCTCCCAAGCGAGCAGTCAGCAGAGCTGGACCCTGTCACACAGATGTCACCAGGCTGTCTGCACCCTCACGTCATGGTAGTATCCCCTCTCTGTGATTCACAGCTTACCAGGACACCTTAGGACCATCTGCTACCTTTCAGTCCTTGCTCACTGAATAGAGAGGCTGCATTGGTGAAGAAGAAGCTGCTCCTTATGATAACATAAAAGGGGGATATGTCAGTGGCAAGATTTCCTTATTCTGCTAACTAGGGCCAGAGACAGAGAATTCGGAGCCTACAGTCAGGGAAGAGGAGGTCTGCTGAGGTGCTCTCACTTTCTTTCCAGGGAGAGGGGTGCCTTACATTAATGGAGAAAGCTAGGGGCCAAAGAGCCATTCTGCAAGGGCCCCTGCCAAGGACCACTGCTGACATCGGCTCAGAGAAGGCTGCAGTGTTGATGAGACCTCATGCAACGAGAAAAGTAAGGTGTTAGTAACATTGCATGTGACAGTAGAAAAACCAGTGGGAAGGAAGAACCTTAAAAAGTTGCATCTTTTCCATCTTTGACACTCCTGAAAGTGACCCCTTGGCCCCAGCAGCAGCGCTTCTCACACCCCTGATTCATACCCCTTCACAGTGCCCAGGCATTTGAATCTAATGCTGGCTTGACCCAGAGGAAGCAGGAGTCCATGAAGACAGCCATTCTGTGTGTCAGAAAGGAAAGTTAACAGCCCTGGGATCACTTCTGTCATCCAGAAAGCAGAAATTTTCTCACAAATGTCAGTGTCACATATGAAGGACCAAGGAGCCAACCTATTGGCCATGATGTGACAATCTGAGCAGCAAATATTAATATATAAGCAAGACTCTGAAAGACCATGAGTTCACAGTGACCCTCAAAGAAAAAAGTTCAGCCAGTGGAAGGTAATATGTTTCATTTCTATCCAGTTTACCAAGTAGGGAAGGGTAATAGCCTGGATAACGGGCCCCAAATATATTAGTTCCTAATCCCTGGAACCTTAGAATGTTACCTTAGATAGCAAAGACTTTGCAAATGTGATCAAGTTAAGGATCCTGCATTGGGATCCTGGGTGATGTGGGTGGACCCTAATTGCCATCACAAGTGTCCTTATAAGATACAGGCAGGAAGAGATTTGACACAGAGAAGAGGAGAAGGTGATGTGTTTGTGAAGGCAGAGATTGGAGGGATGCAGCCTCAAGCCAAGGGATGCCAGCAGTCAGAAGCTGGAAGAGGCAAGAGATGGATTCTCTCCCAGAGCCTCTGGAGGGGGTGTGACCCTACCAACACTTGGATTTCAGTCCAGGGAAACTGATTTCAGGCTGCTGGCCTCCAGAACTGTGAGGGAATAAATTTACGTTGTTTTGAGCCACAGCTGAATGGTAATTTGTTACAGCAGCCACAGAAAGCTGATACAGGAAGTGTTCACGGGAAATGGGTTTTTGCTTCTTCTGCTAAGTACAGACTTACAATGGTTTGACTCATGTTTTTTTGACTTCACAATGGTGCAAAAGTAATACGCATTCAGTAGAAACCATACTTTGAATTTTGATCTTTTCCTGGGCTAGCAATATGTGGTACTATACTCTCTCATGATGCTGGGCAGTGGCGGTGAGCCACAGCTCCTAGTCAGCCATGCAGTCATGAAAGTAAACAACCAATACACTTAGAACCATTCTATACCCGTACAACCATTCTGTTTTTCACTTTCAGTGCTATATTTAATAAATTACAAGAGGTATTCAATACTTTATTATAAAATAGATCTTGTGTTCTTTGATTTTACCCAACTTTAAGCTAATATTAGTATTCTGAGAACATTTTTTAAAATTTTATTCTTTTTTATGGCTGAGTAGTATGTCATTGTGTGTGTATATATATATATATATATATATCGCATCTTCTTTTTTTAATATTTATTTATTTGGTTGCATCAGGTCTTAGTTGAAGCACATGGTATCTTTGTTGTGGCATGTGGGATCTTTCTTTGCAGTGCATGGACTCTTCCTTGCAGCACGTGGACTTCTTTCTAGTTGTGGCATGGGCTCAGTAGTTGTGGCACACAGGCTTAGGTGCCCCGCGGCATGTGGGATCTTTTTACCCCCACCAGGGGTCAAACCCGTGTCCCCTGCATTGGAAGGTGGATTCTTAACCACTGGACCATCAGGGAAGTCCCAGTGTTCTGAGAACTTTTAAGGTAGGTTGGACTAAGCTATGATGTTTGGTAGGTCAGATGTATTAAATGCATGTTCTACTTATGACATTTTCAGCCTACAGTGGGTTTATTGGAACTTACCCCTTGTAAGTTGAGGAAAATCTGCACAGGTCATTTTCTGTATAAGCAGGAGGAGGGGAAAAGATTAGGATCTAACTCTAAATGTACCAAATAGAAGCAGATAAAACAAGATGAACCAGGAGGAGGGGGTTCAAGAGTGTGTTCCACAGGGAAGAAGGAGCCAAGTTCCTAAAGGAAAGCTCGTTCACCTAGATTCAATGCCCTGACAAAGATCCTCTCCCTGACCAAATTCTAGCCAGGCTCCTCTTCTCCACTGGACCTCACCCTGGCCTATAAAGACTTGCACAAAACCCCAACATAGTTTCTAACGGCTCAAGATCACAACCCTAGGATGACCCCAACTTAAAAATCCCTACTGAGAAAACCCAAGGCTGCCAGAAGAATTGACTGCTCCAGACAGCACCTGTTTCCCAACCTGTGTGGGAGGGCAGCGGCCTAACTTCTATAAGCACCAGTTAGCTAACGCAGATGGGCTTCACATGGACCAATCCCCTCTTTACTATTTTTGTAATTTTTCACTTCCCTGTCTCTGCTCAAGCCCCTGGACCCCTCAATTCCCCATCCCTAGTCCCTCATTCTCTCTTTAAAACCTCCTATCACCCCTGTACAAATCAAAGTTGAGTTCAATTCATGCTGGACTCTTTTCCCTACTGAAATTGTATATTACTGATTAAAATCTGTCCTTACCACTTTAGCTAGTCCAGGTTTCTTTATCTTTGACTCCTACACATCCTGGAAATTGGATCCTCCAGGGCCCACTGATTATAACAGAATACTGAGGAGGATTCCAGGGTGTTTAACTCTGCTAGCAGGTCAAGTCTCCATACCACATTGATCAGGCTCTTAGATACACAGCACTGGCCAAGTCAACACCAAGAGAACACAACTGGGGAAAGACTACATTGTAAAAACAAAACAAGAGGGCTTCCCTGGTGGCGCAGTGGTTGAGAGTCCGCCTGCCGATGCAGGGGACACGGGTTCGTGCCCCGGTCCGGGAAGATCCCACATGCCGCGGAGGGGCTGGGCCCGTGAGCCATGGCCACTGAGCCTGCGCGTCCGGAGCCTGTGCTCCACAACGGGAGAGGCCACAACAGTGGGAGGCCCTCGTACCGCAAAACAAAACAAAACAAAACAAGACAAAACAAAAAATTTATGAGAACAGTGTGGACTTTAAGGTCTCACTGACATGTTTAATGGAGATCACTTAAGAGAGGTAGTTTTGAATCACCTGGAACTACATACATATGTCAGGACCCAATGAGAGCTACCTGCTCAGCTACCCAGAGCAAGGACGTGGCTGGAAGGATACCATTTCTGCTTTAAAGTTCTGGTAGGATTACAGCATGATGAGGAGGAGTAAGAATAGTGATATTCATGAGACCCGAGGGAGGCAAACCCTAAGAAAGAGTAGGACAAAAAGGAAGAAAAGGTAAACAATTATCCTTCAATTCCTGGCGTTAGAGCAGTTAGAAGCAGTGCTGGTGTCCCCACAATGGTGGACTTTGCAATCCTATAAAGCTGTGCATACCTTCTCAGTGCACTAAAAGGATTAAATTGTTTCACAGGCAGCTGACACATCAGGCTGTGACTAATTCAACACGTAGAAGTGTTTTGTTCGTTTTACAATGAATGCATTTGGGGAAATGTAATTTGTTAACCCCAAGTACAGATATTTAGATGATTGATGATTGTTTGCTATGTTTAAAAAAAGCTAATTGTTAGCATAAGATTAGCGACGTGGGTATTAAATAGCATGTGTCGGGCCTCAGGCAATACAGAATCCTCTCCACTGATGAACTCTAGGAGGTGTGAGGTGTGATGCACAACTTTACTTTTTCCTTCTTAGAAAGAGAGAGGCTGGGGAGGAGGAAGGGAGTTTCCAGAGTTCTGATGGGAAAGGATGAACGGAAGGCTTATCTGTACTTAGCCCCACACCCAGGCAATGGCCAATGTGACTGGGTGGAGGAGAGAGCCTCAGGATCATCCTTACTTGGGGTGGGGTAGGTAGGAGGGTGGAACACTGGATTTTGTTTCTCTCTCTAGGCAGAGCAAGTGGGGAGAGGTACACAGGTCCCAAGTGCTGCCTCTCCTCTTTGCCCCTAACCCTAATTCCCACTCAGCAACTTCTCAAAAGTGTATTCTTCCCGGGGTTCCATCTGAGCTCAAAGAGCAAGGCAGCTGGGTGGGGGTATCAAATCCAAGATATCATGTCCTGTCTGCCCTATGTGCACCAGCTTGGGGCCTCCAGAGCTCACTGAAGCTGTGAAGGGGCAGAGGTAGGACTCAACAACAAGGCTACTGACTCCAAACCAACCCCAAGACCACAGCTGCCCCCATCACCCATCCTACTGCTGCCTGCTCCTGGCAGACACAGCTTGGATCCCCAGAACCTTCTACAGTGGTCCCAACACATGTTTTATCCATGCTTCACATAGATCTCAGGCCACTCTGGAGATCTCATGAAGACATCAGGCCCTCCCATCCCCTCCCCCCACCATTTCCATATGGGTGGCATCTGCTTACAGTAAAAGCCAAGGGCAGGTAAAGGAGCAGGTTAATCATTTAGAGCATTTCCCTGTACATTTATGATGGAGTTACTGTGAAACTCATGGGCCTCAGCATACAGAAGACCATCTCCAGAGAATTCCTGGCAACAGCCCTGCAATCAGATTATGGAGCCCTGGTTGAAACACAGCTTCCTCAGTAGCAGTGGTGAGGGGTGGGAGGAGTGTCAGTCCTCTCAACTGTTCTTTGGGGTAAGGTTGCTCTCAGCTGGGTTTGACATCTATAAGCTAGAAAAAAATTAAGATCACACAAACACACACATTAGGCCCAAAAAACTCAACCTTCCCCCAGGGGAGCCCCTCTCAAACATGGTGTTTTCTACAGGTTTCCAATGAGCTTTGAGGTGTGTCCAAAGCAAACTTTAATAACTGAAGAACCGCCCCCCACCCCACCCACTGAGGAGGACTCAAGGTCACCTTTTCCTCAGGCCCAGAACTCTCCCTCTCCAGAGTGCCATTCTGGTGTCTCCATCTCAACCAGGATATTGATGGGGAACTGAAATTCAACACCACTCCAGCTAAGCTCAACTTGGCTTCTCAAACCTGTTTATTCTCCTATTCCCTCTCCCATTGTAGGCACTGGTACTGTAATCCAGCCAGTCAGCCACTCCAGAAACCAGAGTCATCTTAAATTGTTCCATCTCCTACTAATGTTTCTGGCCTCTTAACTGGGACATACACAGTCCCAAGCTAGCTCACCAGACCACAGTTCTAATTTCTGTTGAGGTTTACCTCTTTATGAGGGAAGAAGATCAAAGAGCTTCTCTCCAGCACCAAAGGAGACTAGCACATATCTGTCCCCTTCTTGGTTTCCACACCCACGCTGTGGTGCCCTCTTCACCCTCAGCCCCACTCCCTCCGCCTCCCCTTCGGCCGCACATTTCTGACATGAGCTCAGACTTAGTTGAGCAGCAATAATCCCCATGCTGGCCAGTTACTCAAACTGGGAAGTGGGTGCCCATGTAGCCTGCCAGTGCTTCCAGCCTGGAAGATTAAGGTGAGGATAGCCATGTCCATAGTGAGCACCAGCTACAGTCTAACAGGGGAAGGCAATTCCAGGCACCCATCTGTAAGGGGAGGCTCAACCAGAAGGGGTATCACTGTGGAGTCAAACAACCTGCCGCTAGGGCCTCCAGTTTATCCTCCCCATAGCCAGCACCCAAATACAATCCTTCCTGCTGGCTGCACCCACATGTGTACCCATCCATGGAAGCTCTGTAACCTCTCTCTTCCCACCAAAACTGCTCTTGGGAGCAACTTGAGATCTGCATTCACACCACTGTGAATCAGAGCCGCTGAATTCCCCCCAGCCCCAGGGACTTGCACATGTGAAGCACCTGTCACTATGGATTTCCAGCTTGGAAGTTTCTAAGAGAGAGGGGCTCCCATCTCCCACCTCCAGGAGAGACTGATCCAGGCCAACATGAGGTGGATACAGAGGGACACAGTGTGTGGCCCAGGCCCTGAGAGGCAGAGGCAGGGGCCTGTTCTTAGCCTCATTCCCTGATCATAGCCTGAGACACATCCCCTCACCTGGCCAGGCAGCAGCACGCAGCGGCACTGTGCAGGGAGAAGCACACCCTTTGCAGGAGGCTTGGGCAGAGCAAAGAGACACCACATGTCTGACAAAGTTCTTTGTAAACTGTGGAGAACCAGAGCTGTGAATGGTTTAGTGTGTGCCCTGTGATGATAATGACAGGAGAGACTGCCATTGTTGAGGGGATGGAAAAGCTTCCTGAAACAATAAACACACAGACATCAGCGTTCATGTTACTTGAGCCCTACAGTGAGCCCATCACTAGTGCTTTCTCCTTTGATTCTGAGAACTGAATGTCCATGCTTCATGGGGGCAGCAGAGTGTGACAAATGTCACCTTTTGCCGAAGCAAGGATTCATGGTCATACTACCCTGCACAGAGTGGGGAATGTCAATCCAACATATACCCAGGAGGGCTAGAACAGAAATAAAGTCACTGGATTTTGGAATCAAAAGAATCTGAATTCAAACTCAGCCCCTAACTGTGCAATAGGTGCTCATGATTTGGCCTTTCCAAACCTCAATGTTTTCATCAGTGTAGTGACAATAATAGCAGTAGCTGCTACTTATTGATCATTCACTACATACCAAACATGGCACTAAATATTTTACATTTCACTGGATTGACCAAAGAGCTATGAGTTGGATGTTATCATGAGGGAAATAATATCTTCCTTAGGGTAATGTTATAAGAACCAAATGAGGTAATATATGCAAACCATAGTTGGTGCTTTAAAAACTGCAATTGAGTCCAGCTCTGTGAAAGATATGGTAGGAGGTGGGGAAGAAGCAGAGTAGGAGGAGCTTAAGAAAAGAAGTACAAAACTTAGATGTAAACTTCAAGAAAGTTATAGACAGTTGGGAAGATAAGACATGAGTGCGTGAACCAGAAAATTGTGAGACGCTCTCCCTGCCATGGGAGAGTAGAATTTCTCTAAGGAGGGATACAAACAGATTTTGAGGAAGCAAAGAATAAAGAAGAGGGAATACCAAGCTGGGGGAAAAGTAAGCCAAGATATGAAAACAGGTGGAGACTTTAGGGTCATGTGCTGGTGAGGGCCTGGACAAGAGTTCCTGCTATTTCACATTGTACTCTGCTATCTCAGGGCAGACCATGAGTCACTCCCCTGACAGATCTTGGCTCTTCACATAGTTGCAATCAGCTCCAGCCAACACCAGACTTAGCACTCGTCAAGTCCAAGCTCCTCTTTTTCAGATGAGGAATCTGAGGCTCAGAGAAGATACAAAGCTTGGCTGATGCTGAAAGAGAGCTATCTAGGTCTTCTGATTCCCTCTAATGCCCATCGTCCCCACCACTAATTGCCATCAACATCAGGAGAGCCAGAGAAGGCTCACCCTACCTTGCAGCTGCCCCACTTCCCCAATTCTGAGAGGAATAGATAGCCAAAAGCTTGCTCTTGCATCCAAGTAGGGTCTGGGAGACAATACTAATATTTCCAGAGATTCACGGACCCTCCTGGGGTAGATTATACTCTCCTGTCTCATTGATGGCAGGTCATATGACTTGCTAGTGTGTGATAGTTTTCCATTCTCTCTCTCTCTCTCTCATATTTTGTCGTAGTAAAATACACATAACAAAATTTACCTTCTTAACCATTTTTGTTTTTTTGCGGTACACGGGCCTCTCACTGTTGTGGCCTCTCCCATTGCGGAGCACAGGCTCCGGACGCGCAGGCTCAGTGGCCATGGCTCATGGGCCCAGCCGCTCCGCGGCATGTGGGATCTTCCTGGACTGGGGCACAAACCCGTGTCCCCTGCATCGGCAGGCAGACTCTCAACCACTGAGCAACCAGGGAAGCCCCTTCTTAACCATTTTTAATTGCACAGTCCAGTGGTGTTAATCACCATGCTCTCTTTTCTCTCCATCATGACAACCAGCAATTCCTTAAATAGGGTCTTCTCCATCAGCCTGGGTCCCAGGTTAAAATGACATGGAGAGGAAATGCAACTGACTCAGATAGCATGAGCAAGGAATACATCTTTGATGTTGTAGCTTCCAGCATCTTGGGGTTGCTTGTTACACCAGCAGTACCTAACCTCTCCTGGCTGATACACAGGATAACACACTGTCATCTCCAACTCGCTATTCACACTGCTGTCTAAAGACCATGAAGTTTCCATGTCATAGCATCTGACTTGAACAAAAGTAGAAGATACTGTTTCTACCCTCTAAAATCTCAAGATGCATGATAGAGACCAGGAATGGAACTAGCTGGAAAGCAAGGGCAAATGCATACAACTGAACAAGTGCATTCATCAGCATGGGCATGTTGAAAAGGACTGATCCTCCAGGCTGCTGAGAAAGGATTTTCTTCAGAAGGGAGTCTTTTGAGACTGGGTGTCACATCCAGTCTTCTCAAACTAAAGAGAAAGACAGGGAGGAGGAAAGCCAGGGTAGGGGAAAATAAGTTTCTTAATCACTGACTATCATCTCAGGCAGGGGTTTTATTGCTATCTATCCCTGATAACATGTGGGTAGACATCTATCAAAGAGATGTGATGGTGTCAAGTTGTCCAGTCCTGACCTGGGACCACCCACCACTTTCACAATCCCCGGCAGCTTGTCTCCAGGAGAACAGGGTCTTAGAGTATCCAAGGCCTCTGCTACTTGCTAACAAGAGACAGATGGTGTTTGCACTTCTTTCAAAGACAGATCTGTGTCATGTGAAGGTGGAGGAGGAAATAAGAGCTCTACAAACATACTCAATCTCTCTTTATGGTACCCATTTATATACCTGGCAGCTGTCCAACTCATCAAAATCCCACTCTTCCTGAACATGTAAAATGGGTGGAAAAATGACTTGGGTCAAAGTTTAAGGAGCCAGGTAAGGGCCCAGAGGTGATAGAGTCAGGCTGAGCATAGGCAGTGTCCACCCTAGAGAAGGGTGACCAACTATGCAGCTCCCCCTCATCTTTGGGACCCTGGTGGACCCATCAGTATCTATTATGCCCTTTGTAAGATCCTGAGCATAAGGAAAATATAAAAGCTTACAGTTTTCTTACCTGGACTCTGGAGCCAGAGCACCTGAGTTCAAAGCAGCTAGAACAGTACCTGCAAGACTAGATCTGAAGAAGGTTTAGCTTCAGTTGCTGCCACAGTGCTCTCACCCATCATTTCCCATGGAGCTCATAAGCCAGGAACACAGATGTGCAGGAGTGGTCTGAGTCTGAGGCTTGGAATAAGTGAGATTCAGATGGGGCCATGGGCCCTTGGTCTGTGGAAGTCCCACTTCCCGGGACCTGCAGGGAAAATAAAGAGGCAGTTGTCATATGTGAAGAAACCACTGGACCAACCATGAAGATCCCATCCCTGAGTCCCAGCTTTTTTCTTTAGTTCAAGAGGTAGAGATGGAATTTATCAAAAGCCACAGCTTGGGGGCTAGGAGCGAGGTTTCATCCCAAGGCCCACATTTGTTCATCTGAGAAGTGAGTGAGTCAAAGTAAGGATGTACGGCAGAGCATCTGGTGGAAAGGAGCAGGGCTGCAGGGCCTGATGTGCAGGGCATACTGCCCTATCTTGTGACACTTGCAGCAGCCCTGCAAGGAGACCCTAGGAGACCAAGGTTACAGTGCAGGTCCGGGCTGAGGTCTGGGCCCCATTATCAGCCTGCTTCCCTGAGACTGTTCTTCAATGGAAGCCGAGACTCTGGATCCAGCTGTTGTGACGACATGAGAGGAGATGAGTAAAAGAGAAAATGTCACCCCTGCTGTTTCTCACTACTGGCTTCAAAGCACTTCTCCCCACTGACTAATTCACAGGGCGAGAAAGTGCTTTCTGGCTTTCATCATAAACATGCAAGGAGCTGAAGTGGGGTAGGGGACTTGAACTGGACTTGAAAGGGAGTTAGGTTGGAGATGTGGAAGTTTTCCAGATGGTGGAGTAAGTCTATATGTCAAAACTAAAAGGTCTATGTGGGGGCTATGAATGGATCAGTTTGGACTGGGTGGTGGGTGTGTGAAGGCAAGAAGCAGGAAGACATCTTGAGTTCAAACTGTGAAGGTAACTGTCTTAGTTTCCTAAGGCTGCCATAACAAGGTTCCAACAACTTGGTGGCTTAAACAATAAAAATGTATTCTCTCAAGTTGTGGAGACTAGAAGTCTGAAACCATGGTATCAACAGGGTTGGTTCCTTCTAGAGGCTCTGAGAAAGAGTCTGTCCTATGCCTGTCTTGGCATCTGGTGGCTGCAGCAATCCTTGGTTTGTAGATACATCACTCCAATCTTTGCCTTCATCCTCACATGGAGTTCTTCCTGTGTATGTCTCTCTCCTCTTCTTATAAGGACACAAGTCATACTGGATTGGGGCCCACCCTATTCAAGTATGATCTCATCTTAACTAAACTAGTAACATCAGAAATGACCCTATTTCCAAATGAGAGCACATTCTAAGGTATCAAGGGTTAGGACTTCAATATATCTTTCTTGGAGGACACAACTCAACGCATAACAGGTACATAACCCCCGGGTTTCCCCACTCTCTGTGCTCCAGTCCCCCTCTCCAGATCCCTCCAGTTCTGTCCATTCTGGTGCCCATTCAAGCAGCAAGCACTGCTCCCCCAGGGACACACTCATTCCTGTATGAAAGTGCTCTATCTGGAAATATAAATTGGTAGAGCTACTCTGAAAAACAGAATGGAGGTTCCTCAAAAAATTAAAAAGATAACTACCATATGATCCAGCAATTCCACTTCTGGGTATATAGCTGAAGGAAATGAAATCAGTGTGTCAAAGAGATATGTGCACCCCCATATTCACTGCAGCATTATTCACAATAGCAAGACATGCAAACAACCTAAGTGTCCATGGATGGATGAATGGATAAAGAAAATGTGGTATGCAACTTAATATCAAAAAACAAATAACTCAATTATAAAATGGGCAGAGGCTAGTGGTTAGGATTCTGAGCTTTCACTGCTGTGGTCCAGGTTCAATCCCTGGTTGGGGAACTGAGATCCTGTAAACTGTGCAGCATGGCCAAAAAAAAAAAATAATGGGCAGAGGAACTAAATAGACATTTCTCCAAAGAAAACATACAGATGGCCAACATACATGACAAGATGATCCATATCACTATTATCAGGTAAATACAAATCAAAACCACATTGAGATATCACCTCACACCTGTCAGAATGGCTATCATCAAAAAGACAACAAATAAAAAGTGTTGATGAGGATTTGGAGAAAAGGGAACCCTCATGCAGTGTCGGTGGGAAGGTAAACTGGTACAGCCACTGTGAAAAACAGTATGGAAGTTCCTCAAAAAATTAAAAATAGAACTATGATACAATCCAGCAATTCCACTTCTGGGTATTTACTCAAAGAAAACTAAGACACTAATTTGAAAAGACACATACACCTCAATGTTCATAATAGCATTATTTATAATAGCGAAGATACGAAAGCAACTTAAATGTCCATCAATAGATGAATGGATAAAGAAGATGTGGTACATAGATATACAATGGAATACTACTCAGTCATAAAAAAAATGAAATATTGCCATTTGTAAAAACATGGTTGGACCTACAGGGTATGCTAAGTGAAATAAGTAAGACAGAGAAAAGCAAATACCATATAATCTCACTCAAAATGAAACAAACAAAACAAAACAGGAACAGACTTATAGATAGAGAAAACTGGTGGTTACCAGAGGGGAAGGGGGTAGGGGTTGGGCAAAATAGGTGAAGGGGATTGAGAGATAAAAATTTCCAGTTATAAAATAAATAAGTCATAGTTATATAATGTACAACATGAGGCATATATATGATAATACTGTAATAATTTTGCATGGTGACAGATGGTTATTGGACTTGTGGTGATTGTTTCATACTGTATTTGATTGTTGAATCACTATGTTGTATGGCTGAACCTAACATAATATTGTACAGCAACTACACTTCAATAAAATACTTTATTTAAGAAAGGAAAATGAGATATATAATATATTATATATATAGGAATACTATTCAGCCATTAAAAATAAGGAAATCCTGCCATTTGTGATGACATGAATGGACATTGAGGGTATTGTGTGACCTTATTTGGTGTCCGGGGCCACACACTTTGAAGGGGAAGGAGCTTGCACGTCCACCTTCTGACCTTGGACACATTCTTTCTCCACCACACCAAACAACTCTGACACATTTCTGTCACAAAAATTATTTATAGAGAGAGAGCTGAACAGGAGATGGAAGTCTCTGAGGAGAGTGCTAAGGGCTGTCCCTGTCTGTGTGCTGTGAGGGGAGATGATCTGAAACTGAAAGATGATCTAGGACTCAGTGGATTATCTGGACAGAAATGAATGAAGGAGGTTTGGTCCCTGCCCACCCTCTAAGGTGTCCACGGTAGAAGAATATCTGAGTTCAAAGAGACTACATGCTCCATTCCTGGTCACTCAAGGACCCTCATCTCCATATATGTCTCCGCGCTGGGACATGGGGAACCCAGGTCCCCCTTTGCTCTGGTAGCAGCCAGTATGTTGGGCCACAACCATAGAAGAATCCCTGGGACCTGTAACCCTGTCCACAACTCCACCCAGCCAGGAGTGGAAGAGGCTCAGGATGGACAATGAGGGGCTCAGCCCACTGAGGCGTCTCCTGGAGTCCAAGGATAGGCTCCTCACTGGAGCCTCTTCCACTTGATCATTCTCACTATGGCCAACATAGAAGTGGTGTGTGGGATGACAAGGCTGGACTTGGGTGACAGGGTGAGGTAGGATTGCCATGAGCTGGTGTGGTTGGATAGGTTGTTGTGAATGTGTGAGTGGGAAGAGGGAAGGGGGGGGGAGGGAGGAAGGGAGGGAGGGAGGAGACAATGCACATGTGTGTGAGTCACCTGCCATGCTCTGGGTCTGATAAGCATTTGGAAGACTCTCCCTACACCATCCTTTCCCACATACATAACCACAACAGGAAATGGTGGTTTAATTCTGAACTCATATATAATCAGCATGCCCTGGCTCCAGCAGGCTCTGGGTACTCCTGAGAACAAATTAAAGTGGCACCCGGCTGAGAGTTCCACTTCTAGCGCAACAGTGTGAAAAGCTCTGCAGACCAGTCAACTACTGAAAATTACTATATTTTAAATGTAAGTCTCTGCAAATGGTCCTAAGGGCATATAGTAAATTTTAAAAGTTATTCAAGAAAATTTACTAAAATTCAGTAAAAATAGTTGAAACATTATTTGAACCAAAATCCATGCTCATCCCCTCTCCCAGCTCAGTGAGATGGAAACTTTACTCCATACTGTTACAGTCAAGAACACAGAGCTCCTTCTCACCCTTCCTCCCAGTCAGAGGACTGTCCTCCTGGGAGAGGCAGAAGTCAACATTTCTCATCCTGCCCTTGGCCTCTTCTTGCTAAGGATAAGTTCCAGGGGAGTGTGGCTGAAAGGTAGGGGTTCCCTTCTTCTTCACAACCAACACTCCTGGGATGGAGGCTCTACCTTGAGAATACTCCAATACTGGAGCCCTGATCACCCCTTACCCAGCTCATGGAACAAGTTTCCATGCCAAGAGAAGCAAGAAAAGTTCTGAGACTGTTGCCCACCATTCCAATGAGCACTCAGCTCCTAATGCAAGCGTGTCACTTGGAGAGAAGCCTGACATTGTTCCCACCTCCAACACAAGAGTCACTGCTCAGAGATTTTGCCCGGGGGGAGAATCATACCAGAGAACAGAGAAAGAAGCAAACCACAGAACAGAGAGCTCCAAATATCTTCCCAAAGGAACTGACTTCATTTGCAACAGAGTGAGAAATGTTTAAACCTAAGGGTGTTCTAAAAACAGTGAAGGTTGTGGTGAAAGGCAGCTGGGAAGTAAATGATGTATTCATTGGAGATACAAACTAAACTATAGGTCCACTCGTTTACAGAGAGAACAGGAAAACAGAAAGCTATGAAGAGCCCTCTGGAGTCAGAACAAATTTCAAACACTGACTTTGGGAACTATTTCTTCAAAGGACACAGAATTTGGTTTGGAGGGAGAGTTGCTTTGGGGGTTGGGGTTTTTTTTGGTGGGTGGATCATCTCAAAGAATGCAATTTTAGTATTTCTAAGGGCAGACAATGGTCTATAATGACTCACATTAAGAATATCCTAAGGTACATGGGGACATGCCTTAATAAATAGATAAGAATGTTGTATAACTTGCATATCACTTAATAATTGAGTGACCCTCAAGTACTTAAAAAAAAAACCCTTGTTCTCTTGAGTAATCTAATTTCTAATGTTTACTGAGCAAATCTTTAAATATTTTAATGAAATTGTAATGCAAGTAATAACTGCACATGTTTAACATATAAAATAGTACAGAAAGGCTAATGAGAGAGAGTTAAAAAAAGATGGAGAGAGCAAGAAGGAGAGAGGGAAAGGAAAAAAAGAGGGAGAGAGAGGGAGAGGTGTAACGACAAAGGGAGGAAGGGAGGGAGAGAAGAAAGGGAGAGGGAATGAGGGCCTCTAAATGAGTTTCCCTGCCTTTTAGACTTGCTCCTTTGAGGTAACCACTTTTAACTTGTTCTGACTTCAATTCTTTTATGGTCACCTCAATATCTTTTGGTTGGGTCGAATCACTATTTCTTCATTAACCAATAGACATTGGTTATTTTCCTACTATAATAGAAAGAATTTAGGTTCTTTCACCACTACTACCTCCTACATAGTTATATTGATATTTTTAGCTGTGTTTTAACTGTGTTTTCAATTATATCTAACAGCAGTAATCATCAATACACTTAAAGCTTTTCACTAACCATAGACAACATTCTCTAGCTCCTCACTAGGCAAGTGAAGTTTTCCAAATCTTCACTCTCCTCTCCACCTCTACTCTCTGTTCCCTCACAAAAGAAGTCTGAATTTGGTTGGATTAGTCTATGAGGCCATTTATTCCCAGGACTCATTGAAAACAATAGAGTAATCTTTGTAATAGCTGGGCATAGTCAGGAAAAAAGATAGTCAAATAAAGACTGCTAAAACCACTGTCATCCCAGGGGGGACTGTGGCCTTACATAAGGTGCATATACATAATGTCCCCTGAGGAGCATCCTTAGAGACTTCCCCCTGTGGAGATGGGGGAAAAAAGAGAAGGAGGGGTAACAGACATCATGAAAATAATCCAGCCAAGTAAGTCACTACACACAAGTAAGCAAGCAAATAACAATAACAAACCCCTGGGATCGGCAGGGGGTGGGGGTAGGGGGGATAGTACTCAGAGTTGCTACCATATAGTATCTAAAACGTGCAATTTCCAAAAAAAATTATGAGACATGCAAAGAAACAGGAAAGTATGACCCATGCACTGAAGGAAAAGCAGGCAAGAGAAACTGCCTGTATGAATGATGTCAGTCAGGGCTCTCCAGAGAAGCATAACCAACAGGTTGTATATACATAGACAAAGATTTATTTTAAAGAATTAGCTTATGTGATTGTGGAGGTTTGGCAAGTCCAATGTCTGCAGAGTAGGCTGCCAGCTGGAGGCCCAGGGTATAGCTGCAGTTCAGGTCTAAATGCTTGCTGGCAGAATTCCCTCATCTTCTGGGAGGTTGTTTTTTTCTAAAAAGGCCTTCAACTGATTGGATGAGATTCATCCACATTATGGTACGTAATCTGCTTTACACAGTCTGAAACTGAGCAGGACTCTGTGGGAACTTTCCAAGTACAAAAGCCTTTCCTTGTCCCCCGTTTCTTGTTTGTAGGGAATGCAGAAAGGAGGAGCAGTCACGGAACAATAGTGCAGCCATAAAGCAGGGTCCTGGTTCCTCCTAAAGAGATATCCATAATAATTATCTTTGAGTTCTTCTTCTACAGGTGCTAAGGCCCCCACCCAGGTGGAGGATGATAACTGCATGCTGAGCACAGGATTCCTGGAATACCACCGTTACCTCACCACCAACCAGTAAGAAGAAAGTCAGACAAACCCACGCACATATGGTCACCTTATCTTTGACAAAGGAGGCAGAAATGTACAGTGGAGAAAGGACAGCCTCTTCAATAAGTGGTGCTGGGAAAACTGGACAGCTACATGTAAAAGTATGAGATTAGATCACTCCCTAACACCATACACAAAAATAAGCTCAAAATGGATTAAAGACCTAAATGTAAGGCCAGAAACTATCAAACTCTTAGAGGAAAACATAGGCAGAACACTCTATGACATAAATCACAGCAAGATCCTTTTTGACCCACCTCCTAGAGAAATGGAAATAAAAACAAAAGTAAACAAATGGGACCTAATGAAACTTAAAAGCTTTTGCGCAGCAAAGGAAACCATAAACAAGACCAAAAGACAACCCTCAGAATGGGAGAAAATATTTGCAAATGAAGCAACTGACAAAGGATTAATCTCCAAAATTTATAAGCAGCTCATGCAGCTTAATAACAAAAGAACAAACAACCCAATCCAAAAATGAGCAGAAGACCTAAATAGACATTTCTCCAAAGAAGATATACAGAGTGCCAACAAACACATGAAAGAATGCTCAACATCACTAATCATTAGAGAAATGCAAATCAAAACTACAATGAGATATCATCTCACACCAGTCAGAATGGCCATCATCAAAAAATCTAGAAACAATAAATGCTGGAGAGGGTGTGGAGAAAAGGGAACCCTCTTACACTGTTGGTGGGAATGTAAATTGATACAGCCACTGTGGAGAACAGTATGGAGGTTCCTTAAAAAGCTACAAATAGAACTACCATATGACCCAGCAATCCCACTACTGGGCATATACCCTGAGAAAACCATAATTCAAAAAGAGTCATGTACCAAAATGTTCATTGCAGCTCTATTTACAATAGCCCAGAGATGGAAACAACCTAAGTGTCCATCATCGGATGAATGGATAAAGAAGATGTGGCACATATATACAATGGAGTATTAGCCATAAAAAGAGACGAAATTGAGCTATTTGTAATGAGGTGGATAGACCTAGAGTCTGTCATACAGAGTGAAGTAAGTCAGAAAGAGAGAGACAAATACCGTATGCTAACACATATATATGGAATTTAAGAAAAAAAAAATGTCATGAAAAACCTAGGGGTGAAACAGGAATAAAGACACAGACTTACTAGAGAATGGACTTGAGGCTATGGGGAGGGGGAAGGGTAAACGGTGACAAAGCAATAAAGAGGCGTGGACATGTATACACTACCAAACGTAAGGTAGATAGCTAGTGGGAAGCAGCCGCATAGCACAGGGAGATCAGCTCCGTGCTGTGTGACCGCCTGGAGGGGTGGGATAGGGAGGGTGGGAGGGAGGGTGACGCAAGCGGGAAGAGATATGGGAACATGTGTATATATATATAACTGATTCATTTTGTTGTGAAGCTGAAACTAACATACCATTGTAAAGCAATTATGCTCCAATAAAGATGTTTAAAAAAAAAAAAAAAGCAATATTGTTTATATCTTGATAGGTAGTATGCTATTTGGGGACAGAATTTCAGAGTACAACATGGCATTGACAAAATGCGGAAGCATGTTGGTGAAACTAAAGCAGTGATAGAGTGGAATGTTAACATAAACAGTATCTTAATCTTAGGGAATGACTTTGAAGAGGCAGCTTAAAATGAATATCATTTTTAGTAGAAGGAAATGCTTTACAAAACCCTGTATGCCTGAAGAAAATGATTGGAATAAACCAAACATAGTCATGCCACCTGTGATTTTGTAATTTCAGAAGAAATCACGGTGAATAAGGTGCAGAAGTGCAATAATTTGGAAGTGTGTTAAGTGTGCATATTTAATTATTTTGATTAATTTAAACCTAGAATTCAATAAGTTCCACCATGATCATTCAGTATTCATGTATTCAACATGCTAAACTACCAAAATGAGAAAAAAAAATACTTATTTGGAAAAAGGACCTGAAATTAAGCACATGTGTATTTAGAATATTGACTTGAAATGTTGTAATGGAAATTGAATCAGGGGTGATTATGGGAATATGTCGTCTACAGTGAATTTCTCACATATTAATTAATATGATTATGTATGTCAAGAAAAGCATAATAAAGTCAGTTACATAAAAAAAAAAAGAAAGTCACACACCCTGCAGCCCTCACCCTAAGTTTTGCCTATAAAAACACTCCCCTGAAAATCATCAGGGAGTTTGGATTTTTTGGGCATGAGCCACGTGTTCTCCTTGCTTGGTCATGCAAGGAACCTTTCTCTGCTCCAAACTCCAGTGTTTCAGTTTGTTTGGCCTCACAGTGTGCCAGGCACACAAACTTGCATTAGACACCAAGTCTACTGATTTAAGTGGTAATCTTACCTTAAAAAATACCTTCACAAAAACACCCAGAATGTTTGACCAAATATCTGGGTACTGTGGTCCAGCCAAATTGACACACAAAAATCAGACAGGGGTCTCATTCTGGGACAGTAGCCTGGTAACAATAGGACAAGTGTTATTTCCCAATGTCATTGACACTAATAAACTGCTTCAAAGATTGTAAAATATGCATTCTATAAGAAGTCTATGATAAGTCATAATGACCAATTTTATTATCCCCACTTAATATTGTGTGTATTTCTTTTATTATTTTTTAATTAAATTTTATTAGAGTATAGTTGATTTACAATATTGCATTCGTTTCTGCTGTACAGTGAAGTGTGTCAGTTATATATATACATATGTCCACTCTTTTTTAGATTATTTTCCCATATAGGTCATTACAGATATTGAGAAGAGCTCCCTGTGCTATACAGTAGGTCCTTATTAGTTATCTATTGCATAGCAGTGTGTATTTGTCAAGCCCAGTCTCCCAATTTATTCCTACGTCCCCAACATATAAAAGTAACTATCACATTTCTACTCCTTGTCAACTAGGCACCCATACACATCTCATTAACTCATACTACATCTCCAAGTAAAGACAATAACAAGGTCACACTTCCACCTGATACAACCATCTTACATATAAGGAAAATCGCCCTAAGCTGTTCTCCAGAAGAGGATACAAAGTCTTTGGGTTATGTTTACTCTTCCCCTTGATATTCCATAACTTAAATACTATGATGTAATGTTAGCAATACTTAAATACTGTTATGTAAAGCCGATATATCTTATCTTATATGATAAGAGGGTAAGAAAGATAGAGAAGAAAACAAATATATTTGTTTTATATAAATATGTAGAGATACACACACACAAACACAAACACACACACCTACTTATAACAAAATAAGAAAGAAATACTGATGACAGTTATAGTCCTTGGTTCTATAACTGGTCTTGTAGTTGTAGCTGGTATTTATAATCACCTTCTTCTACTACCCATTCAGCATTCCCTTTGCCTTCATTAGGCACTTCAGCTTGTTTTAATTCTTTACCTGGTGGAGTGACCCAAACTTCCATTCCTGGGCCATTAGTAGTCCTGAGTTGTTGTATCTTCCACTGACTTTAACCACAGGACACGATAATACTGAGAGATGCCCCAAGGGATTCCAGGCATACTCTTTGCTATGGGCTGAATGTGTCCCCCCAAAGTACACAGGTTAAAATCCTAATGTTACCTGAAAACTGGGTTCACCTTTTGGTAGGTATTGAGCCAAAAGATACAACCAAGCCAAGGCATGGGAGAAGGAAGGATTTATTATTACTTGCAACAAATAAGGAGAATACTGGGGCTCTTTCCCAAAGCAGTATGTTCCCAAACAGCAAAATTGGGGAAATTTGAATCTAAGGGTATGTGCATATTTATGAAGGAACTTGAGAGAGAATTCAGCATAGAATTGGGTAAAGGTCAACAGAGTCTGAGCTTTAGTTGAAGTCTGGAGGGTCAACATCATCATTCCATCCTTCACCTGGGTGGGAGCCTTAGTTCCTACAGAACTCAAAGATATATTATTATGTATATCCCTTGAGGAGGAGCTAGGACTCTGCTTTATCACTGTACTGTTGTTTGACCGCCTCTTCTCTGTTCCTGCATTTCTTTTTTCCCCTTATGATTGTTGATTACTGAGACCTGTTCAAGGGCAAGCATTGCAGCCAGGTTTAGGTCACAAAATGTCTTAGGCCAAATTGGGTTCTCTTATGTCAAGAAAGCCATTCCTGGTTCGCTTTCTCCAAAGACCCCCTAATCCATCTGCTTACACTAATTCTCAGTATGCTGGTATTTGGAGGTGAGGCCTTTTGTAGGTAATATGGATTAGATTAGGTCATGAGAATGGAGCCATCATGATGGGGTTAATGCCCTTACAAAAGGGGAAGAGACACAGGATTTCTCTTTCTGAATGCATGCACCAAGGAAGACCATGTGAGGACATAATCAGGAAGAAGGTCCTCACCAAGACCCCAACCATGTTGATACCCTGATCTCAGACTTATAGCCTCCAGAACTGTGAGAAATAAATGTTTATTGTTTAATCCATCCAGTCTGTGGTACCCTAGTATAGCAGCCTGAACTAAGACACTCTTTCTTACTTCCGTTGTGGAATAGTAGTTCAATTTCCCCTTGGCGGTCGGATCAAACACCTCAGCAAGCACAGCAACTCCCTTCTTTGCCTATTGATTCAGAGGCATGAGGAACCCAAAGAGGCCAAGTGACAATTTTAACTTCCAGCTTAATGGAATTGTTGTTATATCTCCTGGTCAAATTGTTCTTCCCACAGGAACTAAGACCTCTAGGCCAGCAGAGCATAAGGTCTTGAGGACAAGAAGCCAAAATTTTGCTAGTGGGTCACTAGGGGTAATAGTAAGTGGTGCCACTTCCATTTCACACCTTGACTCCTAGGCCTGTGAATCCTGGCTATGGGAGAAACAGCACATATAATGGACACTGATTCAGAGCATATACAGTCTTCTGGAGAACCTTGCCCTGGCCCTGCAAGGTGCTGTCACATAGCTGGCACTGTCGCTGTGTCTTTAAAAAGCCATTCCACTAATTCTATCAAATCAGCTGCTTCGGCATAATGGGGAATATGGTAAGATCAGTAAATTTCATGTGCATGGGCCCATTGCTACACTTCTTTTTCTGTGAAGTGAGTTCCTTGAACAGAAGAAATGTTAATGTAGAATACCATAATGGTGGATAAGGCATTCCGTAAGCCCATTGATGGTAGTTGTGGCAAAAGCATAGCATTAAGGGAAGGCAAATCTGTTTCTAAAGTGTCTATTCCAGTAAGAACAAAACGCTGCCCCTTCCCTGATGGAAGTGGTAAAATCCACAAAGTTACTGGCTAATCACCCTAGAATGATGTTATATCAAGGACGTAGTGTTAGTCCCTGCTGCTGACAGATTAGGCACTCAGTAGTGGCTCTAATCACGTCAACCTTGATGAATGAAAGTCCATGTTGCTGAGCCCATTGGGCGATGACAAAAGTGGCTGGTGAAAGAGGTTGACTGACATCCACATAACTGGTCATGGTATCCACTTGATTATTAAAATCCTTCTCTGCTGAGATCACTCTTTGGTGATCATTCACATGGGACACAAATATCTTCATGTCATTCATCCATTCAGAGAGGTCTATCTACATACCTCTTCCCCAGACTTCCTTGTCACCAATTTTCCAATCATGTTCCTTCCACGTCCCTGACCATCCAGCCAACTCTTTGGCCACAGCCCATGATCAGCATATAATCACACAACTGGCAATTTTTCCTTCTAAGCAAAGTGAAAAACCAGGTGCACTGCCCAAATTTCTGCTCACTGGAAGGATTTATCTTCACCAATGTCCTATAGGGATGTCTCAGAGAGGGGCTAAAATGCTGTAGCTGTCTACTTCTGCGTGATGCCTGAATATTGTGAGGAATCATCTGTAAATCAGGCTCAAGTCTTCTCTTTCTCTGTCAAGGGATGGCAGGGAACTCCCCATGAGGCCATACTTACAGGCTGGGAAAGCGAAGGCAGTGTACCAGGAGTAGGGACCACGGGTATTTGGGCCACCTCTTCATGTAAATTTCTGGTGACTTCAGGGCCTTCCCAGGGCTAATATCATATATACCACTTCTGTCTGATGATGGAGTGCTGCCGTATACACCCAACTTTATGGTATAGTGGGACAGATAACACCCAGTTCACGATGGGCAGCTCGCATTGTATGGTAACATGGCTTTCCATGGTTAAGCATTCTGTCTACTAAGGACCAATCGAAAGCCAAAAGCTGCTTCTCAAAAGGAGGTAGTTATCCACAGAGGATGGCAGGGGCTTTGCTCCGTTTTGGGTTTATGCTCTGATTCACATATAGAGGTCTGCCAAAGAACCCAAACTGCATCACTATCTGCCATTGACACCAGTACCATTGGATCTGCTGGATCACATAACCTAAGTAGCAGAACAGGTTGCATGGCAGGCTGTATCTGTTGCAGACTGTTCTCTTGTTCTGGGCTCCATTCAAAACTAGCAGCTTTGGGTCACTTGGTAAAGGGACCAGAGTAACACACCCAAATGAGGACTATGTTGATTCTAAAATCCAAAGAGGTTCACTAGAGGGGAATTCTCTGTCGGTCCAGTGGTGAGGACTCAGTGCTTTCACTACCATGGTCCTGGGTTGAATCCCTGGTTGGGGAACTAAGATTCTGCAAGCTGCATGGCATGGCCAAGAAAAAATAGAGGTTCACTAGGGGTTGTGCCTCTTCCTTGGTAATAGGAGAGGCCAGAGGCAACAACTTATCCTTCACATAGAAGGGATATCTCGACTTGCCCCACACCCCTGGACCTCTAGAAATTTCACTGAGGTGGAAGACCCTGGGATTTTTGTTGGATTTATTTCTCACCCTCTGAAACAAAAATGTATTACTAATAAGCCTAGAGCGGTTGCTACTTCTTGCTCATTAGGTTCTATCATAACAGTGTCATCAATGTAATGGAGTAGTGTGATGTCTTATGGAAGGAAAGGCAAGCCTACAAACTAAATTATGACATAGGGCTGGAGAGTTGATATAAGTAGAACAGTGAAAATGTACTGCTGACCTTGCCAGCTGAAATCAAACGGCTTCTGGTGGTCTTTACTAACAGAGATGGAGAAAAAGATTATTTGCCAGATCAGTAGCTGCATACAAGGTACCAGGGGTTTGTTAATTTGCTCAAGCAATGAAACCACATCTGGTACAGCAGTTGCAAGTACAGTCACTAACCAGTTAAGCGTACAATAATCTACTGTCATTATCCAGGATCCATCTATCTTCTGCACAGGATAAATAGGTGAGTCGAATCGTGGAGGTGTGGTGGAAATCACCATCCCTGCAACTTTCAAATCTTTGATGGTGGTACCATTCTCTGCAATCCCTTCAGGGGTGCAGTACTGCTTTTGGTTTACTATTTTTCTAGGTAGAAGCAGTTCTAGTGCTTCCACTTGGTCTTTCCCACCATAATAGCTCTCACTCCAGAGATCAGGGAAACAAAGTGGAGATTCTGCCAGTTGCTGAGTATGTCTATTCCAATTATGCATTCCAGAACTTGGAAAATAACCACAGAATGGGGTTAGGGACCCATCGAGCCTACTGTAGATAGATCTGAGCTAAAACTCCATTGACCACTTGCCTTCCATAGCCCCTATTCTAATTGCTGGACCACAGTGACATTTTGGATCTCCTGGAATCGGTGTGAGTTCAGAGTAAGTGTCTGGTAGTTCCCAAAAGGTCTGATTATTTCCTTTTTCCCAGTCACCCTTGTAAAAGGCTGTATGTCTCTCTGGGGAAGGCTGGGAGGAAGATTAACAGTATAAATTTTTGGCAGTATATCATGGTTCTTCCTCAAGGAAACCTGGCCTCTCTTTCCTTCCAGGAATTCTGGACCTGTAAACAGGATCAAGTCTGAGAATTGATTGAGGGGTCATGACTCTATGTTCTTATGATTCAAGTTAGATTTTTGTTTACTTGACCTAGAAATATACTTATACAGATAAAGTAAAAATTTTGTTGACTGCCTATCTATTTCACTTCTTGGAACACCATGATCAACTAGCCAATACCACAGGCCTCTGAAAGTCAAGCTATTCTAATTTCCGCTTTAAATCTGCTCTTCATTATGGTAACCACACCCACCTTGCAGCCACATGGCCCCTGCCACCTCCTGATCCAATTATACCCATTACATTTAGTTTTCCCAGTTCACTGGCAACAGTTCTCACTAAGTTCCCAGTCTACAGAGAAGAGTGGTAACAGAGCTCTTCAAGATGCTGGGGCAACCCTCACAAATTTATTTCTCACAGTCATGGTGAAAAGTGTGTCCTCTGAACTCTCCCAGGATCGATGATAGGTCTTAGATGACAAATCCATTCTAACATTCCAAGCACCATAAGCCTTTGATTACTCTCTCTGCAGTGTACCAAGGCAGGTCTAATGTTTCAAGTTCACTCACTGTGGGCCACCTCTCAGTCCATGGTTCAGTCAACCAACCAAATTTTGCAGCCCATTCTAACTCCCTAAGCTGCAACATTAATTCATGATCTATGCTTAGTGGGCCCACATCAGTAAATTTGACCTGATCCAAATTTATGTTTCTTCCACCATTATCCCATACTCTTTATATCCATTACCACACACATTCCCCAGATTTCAGTCTCTATAAATTGGAAAAATCAAGTACTTATTTTAGAGTGTAGCACACCTCCTCATGGATTACACTTCATACTTCACCTTTAGGGGTCTAAAGGGGCTAGGACTCCAGTCCAGTTAGAGGTCTAGAAATAAAGAGTGGTAAGTGGTAAGTGGGGTGGGTCCTAAGGAGAATCAGCAGTGTCTTGCAATGCAAGTCCCTCAGGGAGGCGATTATAGTTTCCTCAGGCAATGCAAGATCAATCTCAGATGGGATTGGAAGACTGCTTCCACTGGTGAAGAAGAGTCATCAGAATTTAGGGGTTCATAATTTTAAAATGGGCAAAGGACCTGAATAGATATTTCCTCAAAGAAGATAAATGAAAGACCAACGGGTACATGAAAAGAAGCTCAACATCACTAGTCATTAGGGAAACTCAAATCAAAACCACAATGAGATATCTCTTCATGCCTGCTAGAATGGCCATCATCAAAAAGACAAGTATAACAAATGTTGGCATGGATGTGAACAAAAGGGATCTTTGTGCATTATTGGTGGGATTGTAAAGTGGTACAGCCACTATGGAAAATAGTATGGAGGATCCTCAAAAAATTAAAAATAGAACTACCATATGATCCAGCAATTCCACATCTGGGAATATATCCAAAAGAAATGAAAACATTATCCAAAAGAAATTAAAACACTAACTCAAAAAGATATCTGCACCCCCACATTCATAGCAGCATAGTAAAGACATGGAAGCAGCCTAAGTGTCAATAATGGATGAATGGGGAGAGGAATCAAGATGGCAGAATAGGAGGACCCAGAATTCATCACTTCTCACAAGTACATCAAGAACACATCTACAAATGGAACAATTCTCATAGAGCACCTGTTGAACCTTAGCGGAAGACTTCAGACACCTAAAAGGACAAGAAAAATCCCCTCACAACTGGATAGGATGAAAGAAAGAAGAAAAAAAGAAAAGAGGAGTTAAAAAAGGGACCAGCAACCTGGCAGGAAGCTGAAAGTGAGTGGTGAGTCCTCACCACACTCAGAAAAACTCCCTCATGATGGTGAAATCAGCTGGGACAGAAAAGGACCTTCGGGAGACCAAAGGAGAATGCAGCAGATGATCTGTGGAAGGCAGGACAAAGTAAGAACTGCAAACATATGGTCTACACCACAGCTCTGCACATTCCAGCCTGAGTCGTGGGTTGCCTGTTGTGAAGGGGGGTTGGGTGCTGGAAAGTGGGGTTTGGAGCGTGGACCCAGGGAGGACACAGCTGTTAACTGTGAAAAGACAGCCTGAAGGGACAGGAGTAACGAACTCCACAACCAGGAAAGTTTTCGGAAAAAGTCCAGAGCACCACAGAAGCAAGGTGTCATTGTTGAGTAGCGTGCAAGGGGCGGGGCTACAGTTACAACCCCTTTCCCCACCCGCCAGCTTCTTCACCCTCTGCAGGCACTGGGAGGGGGTTCCATATGAGGGGGCCACACAGCCCTTGGGCTGGGGTCTCCTCCAACCACATGGTCTCTGGGGGCCTGAGGGCCACCCATCCCAAAGCCTCTTTAAGAATCATCCCTGGGCACCCCTGCCTGGGACGGGAGTCCTCCAATGCTGGTGGGGGCTGAGTGCTAAAGCATGCAGTTAGGAGAATGGAGCCGGGGAGAGGAGTGCTGTTAGCTGCACGGTTACAGCAGAGGGGCCTGGAGTGAGGTCATGCATGGCCAGGAATGCCCCTAGAGGAAGCACGGTCTGCCTGGAAAGTGAGGTGCCATTGTTGAGTGGAGCAGGGGGGGTGGGGATGCCATCACCCTCACATGCCAGCTCCTGCTTCTGCAGGCACTGGGAAGGACTCCCAACAGAGCGAGTGTGCCACAGTCTATTGCAAGTGCTTACTGGTCCAGGCTGCCACAGGCAACTCACACACACCCTAATTGTAGCTGCCCCCCAGTTGTGGCCACTGTACCTCTCCCTGGCCTGAGTGAGTAAGTGTGTACCTATCAGCCGATGTTTTTTCTCCCTCTTGCATGGGCAAGCAACAGACACCTGAGGGTGGTGCACATGCAGAGGTGGGGCTAAGATGCAAGGGCAGTGTGACTAAGGAAGAGGAATGGAAATATTTCTGTGCAGCTGCACGAGCAGCAAATTAAATCCCTGAGATCAGCTTGGTAAATCCTGCATCTGTGAAATACCTGAATAGACAATGAATGTTCCCACAATTGAGACCGGTCTAGCCTTTGCAGCAGTGGAATTTAGGGGCAAGTACACGTGGGAGTCAGGTCAGGTCAGAGTCTGAGCTGGTCCCACAGTGCCCACAGTAAGGCCAGAGACCACCCTAAAGGTATTGGAAAGCCTCCTGGTGAGGCAGGGATTGACTCTGGCTCACTGTGGGAAAAAGGACACTGACCAAAGAGGCCCAGAAAAATATTCTTATTACAATTATTTTTTTGTTTGTCTCATTTTGTTCAGTTGCTGGCGTTGTTGCTTTTAATAGTTTTTATATTTATTTTTTATATATTTATTATTTTTAATATATATTATTTATTTTTCTATTTTTACTTTATTTTTCGTTGTTTTGTGTTTTTTTCTTGTTTTGTTCTATGTTTCTTGCTTTATTTTTTCTTCTTTTAATGGTTTTTATGTGTATATTTTATGCGTTCTTTGCTTGTTTTTGTTTGCATTCTGTTTTTGTGTTATTTTTCATTTTTTGTTTTGTTAGTTTAGTCCATATTGACCATTCTTATTTTTTAATTCTTTTGTTTGTTTGTTTGTTCTCATTTTTTTTCTCTGTGTGTGTGTTGTGTTGTTGCTGCTGTTTGTTTGCTTTGGTTTTTGCTATTTGTCTTCGGTTTTGTTTCTCTGTTTGTTTTCTTTTCAGTTCTTTTTTCTTTTCCTTTTTTCTTCTTCTTTTCTTTTCTTTCATTTTTCTCTGGCCACAATGTGCAGCTTTGAGGCTCTTGGTTCCCCAGGCAGGGGTCAGGCCTAGGCCTCCAGTGTGGAAGCACCAAGTCCAGGAGGCTAGAACGTCAGAAAATTCCCAGGCCCAGGGAACATTAATCAGTGTGTGTGCTCCCGGAGGCCTCCATATCAACACCAAGGCCTGGCTCCACCCAACTGCCTGAAGGTTTCTGTGCTGGATACCTCACACCAAACAACTAGCTAGACAGGAACACAGAACCTCCCATCAGCAGACAGGCTGCCTAGAGTTGTACTAAACTCACAGACACCCCAAAACACATCACCTGACGTGGCCCTGACAATCAGAGGAAAATGACTCAGCTCTAACCACCAGAGTGCAGACACCAGTCCCTGACACCAGCAAGCCTACACAAGCCCCTGGACCAACCTCATTCACCAAGGGGCAGATAACAGAAGCAAGAGGAACAACAACCCTGCAGCCTGTGGAAAGGAGACTGTAAACACAGTAGGTTACAAAAAATGAAATGACAGAGAAAGATGTTGCAGATGAAGCAGCAAGGTAAAATCACACGAGATGAAGAGGAAATAGGCAACCTACCTGAAAAAGAATTCAGAGTAATGATAGTAAACATGATCCAAGGTCTCAGAAATAGAATAGAGGCACAGATTGAGAAGATACAAGAAATGTTTAACAAAGATCTAGAAGAACTAAAGAACAAACAAACAGAGATGAACAACACAATAACTGAAATGAAAAACACACTAGAAGGAATCAATAGCAGAATAACTGAGGCAGAAGAACGAATAAGTGAGCTGGAAGACAGAATGGTGGAAATAATTGCCAAGGAGCAGAATAAGGAAAAAAGAATGAAAAGAAATGAGGACAGTCTCAGAGACCACTGGGACAACATAAAACGCACCAACATTCGAATTATAGGGTTCTCAGAAGAAGAAGAGAAAGAGAAAGGGCCTGAGAAAATATTTGAAGAGATTAGAGTTGAAAACTTCCCTAACAAGGGGAAATAGCCACCCAAGTCCAGGAAGTGCAGAGAGTCCCATACAGGATAAAGCCAAGGAGAAACACACCAAGACACATGTTAATCAAACTCACAAAAAGTAAATACAAAGAAAAAATATTAAAAGCAGCAAGAGAAAAGCAACAAATAACCTACAAAGGAATCCCCAAAAGGTTATCAGCTGATGTTTCAGCAGAAATTCTGCAGGCCAGAAAGGAGTGGCAGGACATACTTAAAGTGATGAAAGGGGAAAACCTACAACCAAGATTACTCAACCCAGCAAGATCTCAGATTTGATGGAGAAATCAAAAACTTTACAGGAAAGCAAAAGCTAAGAGAACTCAGCACCACAAAACCAGCTTTACAACAAATGCTAAACGAACTTCTCTAGGCAGGAAACACAAGAGAAGAAAAAGACCTAAGAAAACAAACCCAAAGCAATTAAGAAAATGGTAATAGGAACATACATATCAATAATAACCTTGAATGTAAATGGATTAAGTGCTCCAACAAAAAGACACAAACTAGCTGAATGGATACAAAAACAAGACCCATACATATGCTGTCTACAAGAGATGCATTTCAGACCTAGGGACACATAGAAACTGAAAGTGTAGGGATGGAAAAAGATATTCCCTGCAATTGGGAATCAAAAGAAGGCAAGTATAGCAGTGCTCATATCAGACAAGGTAGACTTTAAAATAAAGACCCCTGATTTACAGGACATTCTATCTGAAAGCAGCAGAATACTGCTTTCTTCTCAAGTGCACACAGAATATTCTCCAGGATAGACCACATCTTGGGTCACAAATCAAGCCTTGGAAAATTTAAGAAAATTGAAATCATATCAAGTATCTTTTCGACCACAACACTATGAGACTATATATCAATTACAGGGAAAAAAAAACTGTAAAAAACACAAATACATGGAGGTTAAACAGTGTGCCACTAAATAACCAAGATATCACTGAAGAAATCAAAGAGGAAATTTAAAAAATACATAGAAACAAATGACAATGAAAACTTGACAACCCAAAACCTATGGGATGCAGCAAAACAGTTCTAAGAGGGACGTTTATAGCAATATAATCCTACCTCAAGAAACAAGAAAAATCTCAAATAAACAACCTAAACTTCCACCTAAAGCAACTAGGGAAAGAAAAACAAACAAAACCCAAAATTAGCAGAAGGGAGGAAATCATAAAGATCACAGCAGAAATAAATGAAATGGAAACAAAGAAAACAATAGCAAAGATCAATAAAACTAAAAGCTGGTTCTCTGAGAAAATAAACAAAACTGATAAACCTTTAGAAACAATCATCAAGAAAAAAAGGGAGAGGAGTCAAATTAATAAAATTAGAAGTGAAAAAGGAAAAGTTATGACTGAAACTGCAGAAACACAAAGGATCATAAGAGACTACTACAAGCAACTATATGCCAATAAAATGGACAACATGGAAGAAATGGACAAATTATTTAAAAAGTACCACCTCCCAAGACTGAACCAGGAAAAAATATAAAATATGAAAGACCAATCACAAGTAATGAAACGGAAATTGTGATTAAAAATCTTCCAACAAACAAAAGTCCAGGACCAGATGGTTTCACAGGCGAATTCTAACAAACATTTAGAGAAGAGCTAACACCTATCATTCTCAAACTCTTCCAAAAACTTGCAGAGAGGGGCTTCCCTGCTGGCGCAGTGGTTGAGAGTCCGCCTGCCGATGCAGGGGACACGGGTTCGTGTCCCGGTCCGGGAAGATCCCACATGCCGCGGAGCAGCTGGGCCCGTGAGCCATGGCCGCTGAGCCTGCGCGTCCGGAGCCTGTGCTCTGCAACGGGAGAGGCCACGGTAGTGAGAGGCCCGCGTACCGCAAAAAAAAAAAAAACTTGCAGAGAGTGGAACACTGCCAAATTCATTCTACAAGGCCATGAACACTGTGATACCAAAACCAAAGACACCACCCACAAAAAAAGAAAATTACAGGACAATAACACTGATGAACGTAGACACAAAAATCCTCAACAAAATACTAGCAAACAGAATCCAACAACACATTAAAAGGATCATACACCATTATCAAGTGGGATTTGTCCCAGGAATGCAAGGATTCTTCAATATATGCAAATCAATCAATGTAATACACCATCTCAACAAACTGAAAAATAAAACCCATATGATCATCTCAATAGATGCATAAAAAGCTTTTGCCAAAATTCAACACCGATTTATGATTAAAAACTCTCCAGAAAATGGGCAGAGAGGGAACCTACTTCAACATAATATAGGCCATATATGACAAACCCACAGCAAACGATTCTCAATGGTGAAAAACTGAAAGCATTTCTTCTAAGATCAGGAACAAGACAAGGATGTCTGCTCTTGCTGCTATTAATCAACATAGTTTTGGGAGTCGTAGCCATGGCAATCAGAGATGAAAAAGAAATGAAAAGAATCCAAATTGGCAAGGAAGAAGTAAAACTTTCACTGTTTGCAGATGACATGATACTATACATAGAATATCGTAAAGACACTACCAGAAAACTACTAGAGCTAATCAATGAATTTAGTAAAGTTGCAGGATACAAAATTAATACACAGAAATCTCTTGCATTCCTATACAATAATAATGAAAGACCAGAAAGAAAAATTAAGGAAACAATCCCATTTACCATTGCAACACAAAGAATAAAATACCTAGGAATAAACCTACCTAAGGAGGCAAAAGAACTGTATACAGAAAACTATAAGATACTGATGAAAGAAATCAAAGAGGACACAAACAGATGTAGAGTTATACCATGCTCTTGGATTGGAAGAATTGATATTGTGAAAATGACTATACTACCCAAAGCAATCTACACATTCAATGCAATCCCTATCAAATTACCAATGACATTTTTCACAGAACTAGAACAAAAAATTTTTAAAACTTATATGGAAACACAAAAGACCCTGAACAGCCAAAGCAATCTTGAGAAAGAAAAACAGAGCTGGAGGAATCAGGCACTCCATCTTCAAACTATATTACAAAGCTACAGTAATCAAGATTGTATGGTACTGGCACAAAAACAGAAATATAGATCAATGGTTACAGGATATAAAGCCCAGAGATAAACCTACACACATATTGTCACCTAATTTGTGACAAAGTAGGCAAGAACATACAATGGAGAAAAGACAGACTCTTCAGTAAGTGGTGCTGGGGAAACTGGACAGGTACATGTAAAAGAATGAAATTAGAACATTACCTAACACCATACACAAAAATAAACTCAAAATGGATTAAAGACCTAAATGTAAGACTGGACACTATAAAATTCTTAGAGGAAAACATAGGAAAAACACTCTTTGACATAAACCACAGCAAGATCTTTTTGACCCACCTCTTAGAGTAATGAGTAAAAACAAAAATAAACAAATGGGACCTAATGAAACTTAAAAAGTTTTGCAGAGCAAAGGAAACCATAAACAGGATGAAAAGACAACCCTCAGAATGGGAGAAAATATTTGCAAATGAAGCAACAGACAAAAGATTAATCTCCAAAATATACAAATAGCTCATGGAGCTCAATATCAAAACACTAAAAAACCCAATCAAAAAATATGCAGAAGACCTAAATAGACATCTTTCCAAGAAGGACATACAGATTGCCAAGGGGCACATGAAAGGATGCTCAACATTGCTAATTATTAGAGAAATGTAAATCAAAACTACAATGAGGTATCCCCTCACACTGGCCATCATCAAAAATCTACAAACAATAAAGGCTGGAGAGGTTGTGGAGAAAAGAGAACACTCTTGCACTGTTGAGGGGAATGTAAATTGATACAGTCACTATGGAGAACAGTATGGAGGTTCCTTAAAAAACTAAAAATAGAACTACCATATGACCCAGCAATCCCACTACTGGGCATATACCCTGAGAAAACCATAATTCAAAAGGACACATGTACCCCAGTGTTCATTGCAGCACTATTTACAGTAGCCAGGACAAGGAAACAACCTAATGTCCAATGACAGATGAATGGATAAAGAAGATGTTGTACATATATACAATGAAATATTACTCAGCCTTAAAAAGGAGTGAAATTGGGTCATTTGTAAGAGATGTGGATGGACCTTCACTCTGTCATACAGAGTGAAGCCACAAAGAGAAAAACAAGTATCTCATATTTAAGCATATATGTGGACTCTAGAAAAATGGTACAGATGAAACTATTTGCAGGGCAGGAATAGAGATGTAGATGTAGAGAACAGACATGTGGACACAGGGGGGTAATGGGAGCGTGGGATAAATTGGGAGATTAGGATTGACATATATACACTACCATGCATAAAATAGGTAGACAGTGGGAACATGCTATAATCACTGGAAGCTCAGCTCGGTGCTCTGTGACAACCTAGATGGGTGGGATAGGGTGGTGGGAGAGAGGTCCAAGAAGGAGGGGATATACATACACATATAGCTGATTCACTTCATTGTACAGCAGAAACTAACTCAACATTGTAAAGAAATTATACTCCAATAAAGAAAAAATTCACAAGAGGGGTTCAACAGTAAATTTGAACTGGCCAAAGTTGAAAGCAAATTGAAGATAGATCAATAGAGATTATGCCATCTGCATATCAGAGACAATTTTAAAATAAAGAAAAATGAAGGCTGTAGCAGAGAAATATGCGTCATCATTAAGCACACAGGCATGCACATAATGGGAGCAGCTAGAGAAAAGAAAGGACGAAGCAGAAAAAATATTCAAAGCAATCATGGCTGAAAACTTCTGAATTTATTTATTTATTTGTTGGTTGGTTGGTTGGTTGTTTGGTCACGTGGCATGTGGGATCCTAGTTCCCAAACCAGGGATCGAAGCCATGCCCCCTGCAGTGGAAGCACAGAGTCTTAACAACTAGACCTCCAGGGAAGTCCCAGAATTTCCTGAATTTATTTTTCAAAATGTATCTACACATACAGGAAGCTAATAAACTCTAAGTAGGATAAACACAAAGAGATCCATAAACAGACATATAGTAGTAAAAAATAAAAATTAAATTAAAAATTAAATTTTAAAAAAAGCTGAAAAACTATGATAAAGGAAAAATCTTGAAAGTAGCAAGAGAAAAGCTGCTTGTCACTTACAAGGGAATCCCAATAAGATTACCAGCTGACTTCTCATCAGAAGCAATAGAAGCCTGAAGGCAGTGAGATAACATATTTGAATGCTCAAAGAAAAAAAACACAACTGTCAACTAAGAATTTTATATTCAATAAAGCTATTTTTCAAAGATGAAGGCAAGGGCTTCCCTGGTGGCGCAGTGGTTGAGAGTCCGCCTGCCGATGCAGGGGACACGGGTTCGTGCCCCGGTCCAGGAGGATCCCACATGCCGCGGAGCAGCTGGGCTCGTGAGCCATGGCTGCTGAGCCTGCGCGTCCGGAGCCTGTGCTCCACAACGGGAGAGGCCACAACAGTGAGAGGCCCGTGTACCACAAAAAAAAAAAAAAAATGAAGGCAAAATAAAGACATTCCCAGATAAACAAAAACAGAAGGAATTTGTTGCTAGCAGACCAGCCTTACAAGAAATACTGAAATATCTTCAGGATGGAAGTGAATGATGCCAGACAGTTAATGAAATCCATCCAAAAAAAACCAAAAAAACAAAAAAAGCAAAGGACAGTGGTAAGTGTAATTATGTAATTATTAAAGTATAAAGGCATATTTATTTTCCTTTCTTTCTCTGAAGTAATTTAAAAAGCAACGGTATAAAACAATATGTAGGACTTCCCTGGTGGCTCAGTGGATAAGAATCCGCCTGCCAATGCAGGGAACATAGGTTCGAGCCCTGGTCTGGGAATATCCCACATGCCACAGAACAACTAAGCCCATGCACCACAACTACTGAGCCTGCACTCAAGAGCCCACATGCCACAACTACTGAAGCCCAAGCACCTAGAGCCCGTGCTCCACAACAAGAGAAGTCACTGCAATGAGTAGTCCATGCACCACAACAGAGTAGCCCCTGATCAACACAACTAGAGAAAGCCTGTGAAGCAACGAAGACGCAACGCAGCCAAAAATAAATAAATAAATTAATTAATTAAACTTCCTTTCTAAAAAAAAATAAAGACAAAAACAATATGTATATAATGTATTATTGTGCCTATAACATATCTAAATGTAATAAGATGGCTATTCAAATCTACAAGAACAAATCAAGAGAAACAAATGATAAAACATAAATATGTACTTGTTCTCATTTCTTCCCTGTTTTAAAGGATATGAAGTTATACAAAGTAAAAATTATATAAATGTATTTTTATGTTTCTAACACTTGTCAATATGACACATGTAACAGTAGTTCCTAAAAATGAGGGTAAAACACAATAGAACTACATAGGAGTAATGTTTTTTGTGTTTTTTTAAACATTTATTGGAGTATAATTGCTTTACAATGGTGTGTTAGTTTCTGCTTTATAACAAAGTGAATCAGTTATACATATACATATGTTCCCATATCTCCTCCCTCTTGTGTCTCCCTCCCACCCTCCCTATCCCACCCCTCTAGGTGGTCACAAAGCACTAAGCTGATCTCCCTGTGCTATGCAGCTGCTTCCCACTAGCTAGCTATTTTACATTTGGTAGTATATATAAGTCCATGCCACTCTCTCACTTCATCCCATCTTACCCTTCCCCCTCCCCGTGTCTGCAAGTCCATTCTCTACATCTGCGTCTTTATTCCTGTCCTGCCCCTAGGTTCTTCAGAGCCACTTAAAAAATTTTTTTTTAGATTCCATATATATGTGTTAGCATACGGTATTTGTTTTTCCATAGGAGTAATGTTTTTATGATCAATAGAAGTTAGCACAAATACAAAGCTGATTCTGATAAATTAAGATGTATATAAGAAGCCTTACAACAACAACTTAGGAAATAATTCAGAAAAATATGTAGTGAAAAATTCATTAAATAAAATACTACATTGGAAAATATTCACTTAATGCAAAATAAAGTAGTAAAAAAGAATAGAAGAACAAAGAAGATATGAGACATATGGAGAACAAAAAGTAAAATGGCAGATATAAATTCAACTATATCAATAATAAAATTAAATGATTGGATTGAATAATACAATCAAAAGGCAGAGATCATCAGCCTCAATTTAAAAAATAGATCCAGCAATATGCTGTCTAGAGGAGACATACTTTAAATTCAAAAATACAAAGAGACTGAAAGTAAAAGGATGCAAAATGATATATCATGCAAACAGAAATCGAAAGCTGAAGTGGCTACACTAATAAGAGACAAAGGTTTTAAGGCAAGATATATTACCATGGATACAGAGGAACATTTTATAGTGATAAAAGGGTCAATCCATCAGAAAGATATAAAAATTATTAACACATATGTACCTAACAACAGAGCACCAAAAACATGGCAGAAATGAAGTAAAAATAGATGATTCAACAATAATAGTTGGAAACTTCTACTTGAACCCCACTTTCAATAATGGATAGAAAAACTAGACAGATCAACAAGGAAGGAAAAGACTTAAACAGCATTATAAACCAACTAGACCTAATAGGCTATAGAACACTCCACCACCAACAGCAGAATATATATTCTGCTCTAGTGCACTGGAACATTTTCTAGGATAGACCATATGCCAGACCATAAAACAAACCTCAATAAATTTAAAGAACTAAAAATAATACAAGGTGTGTTCTCTGACCACAATGAAATGAAATTAGAAATCAATAACAGAAAGAAATTTGGGATACTCACTAATACATGGAAATTAAACAACAAACTCCTAAATAATCAATGGGTCAAAGAAGAATCAAAAGAGAAATTAGAAAATAGTTAAGATAAATGAAAATGAACACACAACATACCAAATATATGGGATTCAGCAAATGTGGTGCTTTCCCCAAATGTCCTCATAAATTCTAATTTTTCCCATATTTTTCCTGGATGTCTTCCACAATGACAGTGGAGATGTTAAATTTCCCTCTAACCACTTAGAGCACTACCTAGCAGGAAAATAATACCAACAAAAAATCAACAGTTTGGAGCCTCCTTGCAGAATGTTTATGACAGGGTTCTCTGCAGATATTTGACCCTCAGGTTTTATTTATCTTTAATTGGTAGAAGTTAAAAGATGTCACTTACAAGCCATGAGAAGTTTTCTTGCACTAAGACTTCTAAGTTCTTTGTTCCGTGATATCTGCTAGAGTGGATGCTTCAGCTAAAATGTGAAAAGAAGCTCCCACTGAGCAGTTTCCTTTTCCTGCCTGACCTGGTGCTGCGTGAGTTGGTGAAAGGGCTTTTCTCATTTTATCATCCCAGAATCCCTCTGTAAGCTGGTGCCAAGTTATCTAGGCAGCTGTTTCTCTTGTAAAGCAATGGGGATGGGAGTGAGGTACACATGAAAGGCTTTCAGTTTGCTTTAAGGATGGAGAATTTTCTGGGGAAGCTGGGTCAGAATAGAGGATGTAGCCAGGAGTCTTGTGCTGATGTATGTGTCATTTTCTACATCTTATACCACAAGGATATCTCATGCATCAGAAGGAACATGCCAAGATCTAGAGTCTCACCAGTGAGTGATTCTGCTTTAATACTGCCGTGTCATTGCTACTAGACTCTCTCAGCTAACAAAACAAGGAGATACATGTGTGTGTACTAACACATGTATATACATATATCCATAAGTATTTCTATATGTAACTGTCAGTACCTATATTAAGCTAAACATGAGTTCACACCGATGTCTCAAATTCTACTCCATTAACACGTAGATCATACTAGCCTCTTTCCCTTTCTTATCTGTAAGCTCCTAGTCCAACAACAGGACTCCCACCATTGGCCATCCTTTTTCTTAATTGTTCAGTTCTAATATAAACATGTATAGCAGTATTGGAATTGTTATCTCTATGAAAAATCGCTTTATCAACTAGAGTAGAGTTTCTGAAGTTACTTATCTAGGTCAGCACCTTATTCCTTCACTATACTTTGATTTCTACCCTTTCAAATTTGTTAGTATTAAAATGTGCATAACATAAAAGTTACCATCTTAACCATTTCTAAGTGTAAAGTACAGTTTTGTTAAGCATATTCACATTGCTATGCAACAAATCTCCGAACTTTTTCATCTTGCAAAACTGAAACTCTATACCTATTCAATAACAACTCCCTCTTTTCTCCTCTCTCCATCTCCTGGAAACTACCATTCTACTTTCTGATTCTATAAATTTGTCTACTCACATAAGGTACCTCATATAAGACAGTATTTGTCTTTTGTGACTGGCTTATTTCACTCAGCATAATGTTCTTAGTTAATCCATGTTGTATCATGTGCCAGAATGTCCTTTTTAAGGCTGAGTAATATTCCATTGTATGTATTGTATATACCACATTTTGTTTATCCATTCATCTGTCAATGGACATTTGTGTTGCTTCTACCTCTTGGCTATTGTGAAGAGTGCTGTTTTGAAAACAGATGTGCAAATATCTCTTCAAGATCCTGCTTTCAATTATTTTGGCTATATACCCAGTAGTGGAGTTGCTGGAAAGGTAATTTTTATGACCCAGAAGTGGTCTTTTTCAGTGAATATTCCACCCAAGTTTGACATGTTGTTGGATGGAGTATTCAAAAAATGCCACTTAGATCTAGTTACTTCATAGTTCTATTCAGGTCAAATATATCTTTATTGATTTCCTGCCTGCTTGATTGGTCACTTACTGACAGCAGGTGTTGGAATCTCAACTATAAAAGTGAATTTGTCTATTTCTTTTAGTTCTATCAGTTTTCATTTCACACATTTTGACACTCTTTTGTAACATACGTGTTTAAAACTGCTGTCTTCTTGGAGAACTGACCCCATTATCATTATTAATAATAGTACTTCTTTTTATTCTTGATAATTTTCATTGTTCTAAATTCTCTTTGTCTAAAATTAATATAACTACTCCAGCTTTCATTTGATTAGTGTTAGCATCCTATATCTTTCTCCCTCTTTTACTTTTAACTTTGTAAGTCATCAGGGTCTTTATATTAAAAAGAGTTTCTTGTTAGTACATATTTGGGTCTTTTTTTTTTTTATCCAAAAGATAATTTTGTCTTTTAGTTGTCATACTAAGATAATTCACATTTAAAGTAATTATTGACATATTTAAATTAATATCAACCATGTTTGTAACTTTTTTCTATTCATTGCTAGAGGTTTCTTTATCTGCCCTCTCTGGTGTAAATTGAGCATTTGAAATAATTCTATTTGATCTCTTCTCTTTCATTTCTACTTCCTTAAAAAATAGCTGTTGGGGCTTCCCTGGTGGTGCAGTGGTTAAGAATCCACCTGCCAATGCAGGGGACATGAGTTTGAGCCCTGGTCTGGGAAGATCCCACATGCTGCAGAGCAACTAAGCCCATGTACCAAAACTACTGCGCCTGCACTCTAGAGCCTATGAGCCACAACTACTGAGTCCACATGCTACAACTACTGAAGCTCATGCATCTAGAGCCCATGCTCCACAACAAGAGAAGCTACTGCAATGAGAAGCCCGTGCACTGCAATGAAAAGTAGCTCCCCACTCACTGCAACTAGAGAAAGCCTGTGCACAGCAATGAAGACCCAACGTAGCCAAAAATAAATTAAAAAAAAATTAGCTGTAGAACTTACAATATACATTTTTAAATAATTTAAATCCACATTCAAATGACACTGTTCCACTTTATACATAGTGCAAGAACATGGATGACAGTTATCCATATGCTTAATCATCCAATATATTGTTGCTATTTTATAACTTTAAACAAATTGTTATATTTTAGATAAATTACAAGAAAAGATTTCTTTTAATTTATTTCTCTTGCAGTGTTCTTGTTTTCTTCATATAGATCCAAGTTTCATTATCCTTCATTATCCTTTATCATTTTCTTTCTACCTTGAGAAAATGTTTTTAACATGTCTGCTGGTGAATCACCTCAGTTTTCAGTTGTCTGAGAAAGTCTTCATCTATCCTTCACTTTTGAAAAATAATTTTGTTGATATAGAATTCTACAGGTTTTTTTTCTTTCAAAACTTTAAATATTTCACTTCACTCTCTTCTTGTGTGCATGGTTTCTGATTAGAAGCCTGCTGTAATTCTATAGTCAAGGTAGGTTGGTTTGGCTTTTGTTTTCTTTTTTCCTGACTTCTTTCAAGATTTTCTCCTCTTTGATTTTCTGCAATTTGAATATAATACCTAAGTGTAGTTATTTTGGGTATTTATTCTGTTTGATGCTGAGATTCTTGGAATTATGATTTAATGTCTGCCATTGATTTTGGAAAGTTCTTGGCCATTATTACTTCAAGTACTTATTTTGCACCAGTCTCCTTCTCTTCTTTCTTCTGGTATTCCAAATATTCATATGTTAAATGCTTTTAAATTGTCCCACAGTTCTTGGGTGTTCTGGATGTTTTTCAATTCTTTTTTCTTGTTACATTTCAATTTAGGAAGACCATATTCCCTCAGCCCTGTCAAGACTACGGAGGAGCCATTCTTTATTTCTGTTACATCACTCCCCCTTTTTATTCTTTCTCCTGGATTTTCTGTCACATCTAGCCTTTCTTTTTTATCTTTTCTTAAGTTTCCCTCTTTTTTCTGCATTATCTATCTCTTCTTGCATGATGTTTACCTTTTGCACTAGAGCCCTTAATGTGTTAATAATAGTTATTTTAAATTCTCTGATAATTTCAACATATGAGTCTGGTCTGATGCTTATTTTGTCCCTTTAGACTGTTTTTTTCTTTTTTTGCCTTTTGCATGATATGTAACATTTTGTAGAAATCTTAAAATGTTTTATCCAGTAATAGGAACTGAGGTAAATCCTTTAGTATGAGGACTTGAATTAACCTGACTAGGATTTGAGCTTTGGAGTTGGGCTTTGTTTAATGCATTCTAAATTTATAGATACTAGAGGCTTCAAATTCCACTAGTTTCATTGTTTTTGTGACCTTTATTACTTTGGGCTTCCCTAAGTATTCCTCCTCAGAGACAGCATTTGTCTTGTAGCTCTTTTAACTGTAATTCACAAATAGTATATTGGAGCACATTGGTGTGGTAGCAAGGTGTGGGGAGGAGGAGCATTCTATAATCTTCCAATTAAATTTTAATCTTTTAGTGAGCCTGTGACCTTCACAAATGTTTCTTCTTTTATAGCTTCAAAACCCTCCCTCCTTAGCTGAGATAGGAAAACTAGAAAGGGCTGGGGTTGGAAAAATGCCCTTCCCCTGGTGGAATAAGCTCTGGTAATGTGTTTTCCCTGGATAGTAGTCTGTTATGTAGAATGCCCTGGGCAAACCTCTTGGGATTTCTGGAGGTGAAGCCCGCAAGAGTAAGGGGTCCCCTGAGATTGTGGCTCCAGGAGTTTCTCAATCTCACACTGATCCACACTCAAACTCAGGCAATTCATCAAAAATACCATATAAGTGTTTCTACCAGGTTATGGCTCCAGTGCCTTCCAGGTTGACAGATCTTGGCTATGTCCTCTGATTTGCCTGTCTCTCCAGATTTGGGGTTGGCAATTTTCTCTGAAACTCAGTTCTCTGATGAGTCCAAGAAAAGTCATTGATTTTCAGTTTGTCCAGCTTTTTCTTGGTGTATGGATAGGCCTGTAAGAACTCCAAGTTCTCTACATGTCTGAGTTGAAATTAGAAGTCTTCTAGGATAGGGATCTTAATAATAGTATATTGCTATATATTCGAGAAATTGGGGTTTTTTTTTTAGTTATTTAATGAATCAATATGGTTCTAAGAATTTTATTAATATATCAGTTTATTTTGAAAATTTTAGGTTTCTTCTAAATCAAAATATAATTTCTAGAGGAACAAACCTCTGATATGTATTTTCTTTCTTTTTTTAAAGAAATATTTATTTATTTAGCTGCACCAGGTCTTAGTTTCAGTATGTGGAATCTGTGTTGCCACATGAGGGATCTTCGTTGCAGCATGAGGGATCTAGTTCCATGACCAGGGATTGAACCCGGGCACCCTGCATTGGGAGCATGGAGTCTTAACCACTGGACCACCAGGGAAGTCTCTCTGATATGTATTTTCTCCAACATCACTAAGGAATTAACTCAATTCTGACACGATCTACCTGAAGATAGCACCAGGTCCCACGGGTTAAGAGCTCAGTCCTACAAAACTGCCCCCACCTCCTTTTCAGACACCAATCCTAAGTCCAAGTTGTCACCCATGCTTTTGACCTATCAGCTATAGATGGGTTTCCATGGCCCCTCCTTGGGCTTGATTAATGTGCTAGAGTAGCTCACAGAACACATAAATATTTTACTTACTGGATTAGAAAAGGATATAACTCAGGAAATGCCAATGGAAGAGATGCATAGGGCAAGGTATGTGGGAAGGGGTGCAGGCTTCCATGCTCTCTGGAATCTCCATTCTCCCCAAAGTTCCACATGTTCACCAACGTGGAAGCTCTCCAAACATTGTTTGGTTTTTATGGAGGATTCTTTACATAGACATGGTTTGCCACTGATGATTGAACTCAATCAATCTCTAGTCCCTCTCTTCTCCTAGAAGACTGGGGGTGGGGGTGGACTAAGAGTTCCAACTCTTTAATCACATGGTTGGTTCTCCTGGCAACCGGCCCCCAGCCTTGAGTTACCTAGAGGCTTTCCAAAAGTCACCTCATCAATATAATGAAAGACACGTTTATAGCTCTTATCATTTAGGAAATTCCAAGAGTTTTAGGGGCTCTGTGCCAGGAACAGGAGGAAGACCAATGTATATCTATATATTTTATAAATCACAATACCACAAAAGCCAAAATCAATATGTTGACTGAAAAAAATGCACAACCTAAAAGCTGAGAATTATGATTTATTTGGCAGACTTACTGAGGACTTTAAGCCCCAGATATAGCCTCTCAGACAGCTCTGAGGAACTGTTCCAAAGAGGTAAGGAAAGAGCCAGGATATATAGGAGTTTTTGCTGGAAAAAAAAAAAAAATGTAGTCGGACATCAAAATATTACTGCTAATTACAAAAAACAGACATCTCAAGTTAATGATTTTACTGCTTTTCTGTATATGGGAAGATGCAAAAGTCTGTGCTCATTGAAATTATTCCTTTGATATGCACCTTAACTGTTCTGTTTTTCTCCAGTTCCCCTCAGGGTGTACCTTCAGGGCAGCTGCAGTGGCTGATGACTTTATGTCCACAACATATTTTGTTTACTGAAATGGCAGGTGACATTCTTTGTCCACAGATATATTCCCCAGGCCTGGGTCTTTTTAATAACATAAACCATGTAGTATGGTGCACAGCTAGGTGGAAGCTCCTTGCTAGCAGGAATTTTGTTGCATGCATTGCAATAGGGCTCTGGAAAGGACTTAAGGCCTCACTCTTCCAAGTGTGACACAGACACTCTGGCCCCAGACCCACTAAGTCAGAATCTGTGTTGTCGACAAAAACTTAATCAGTCAGTCTATGAAAGAAATGGAAAGTTTTATTTGAGCCGAATTGAGGATTATAACCTAGGAACAGCATCTCAGAAAGCTCTGAGAACTGCTCTGCCCAATAGAAGTCAAAGCACATTTATATAAGTTTTTTGAGACAGAGGGCTGTATATCAAATGACGTATTATCGACAGTTTACACAATCCAAATCTGCAAGTATGAAGTAGTGGGTCATGTGACCCCTTACAAAATCAAGAAGGTGGTTTATCTTTTAAGCAGTTGTCTTGTTGATGCTAGGAGAATGTTGCTCTTTAGGGTTGAGCAGGTATTTCTGCCAATGGGAGAGGTTTGGTTGATGCATAACGCAGACACACAATGCACAAAGAGAGGAGAGAAGAGGCCAAAGGGCAGAGAAAATTTGTTGTTTAAATTTTTCTTGTCTTGCCATAAAATACTGTGGAAAATTTTTTTCCACAGTGTGTTAATAATGTCCCCACTTGATCCGTGGAAATGACAACCTCAGAGACACAGACCACACTAAAGCCACTTAACATCCCCAGTGCAATGTTTGGACCCTGAAGACCACCCACTGTAAATGGGGCATTTATGAGGTAATTGGGGAAGCTTTAATTTGGCCTAATAGATAAAACCACGAAATTATAATGACACTGTGCTTATGCTCCAAAGGCCCTATTTTTCAGAAATGCATTATGAAAATAGAAAGAGCAAAGCCAAGCTTCTGCCACCTCCCCTGATAATGTTCAAGGCTACTGTTTTTTCCTACAGTTAAAAAAAACAGGCCTAAAATGGAGTCACTTGTGCTAAGCCCACATCACCAAACCATGGCTTAATACCTAACCTAATTGCAGTTTCAACCTTCCCCAGGAATGTAGTCTTAACCAGTCAGTTTGGAATTTTCTGATCAGCACCAAAGAGGTGATCTGCCACACACACCCTTTCCATCTCCAAAAGGAAGACGTAATCTGCTCTTTCCTTATCACTTCCCCCTTCTGTCTATAAAAGCTTTCCATTTTGTACGGCTCCTTGGAGCTCCATTCTTTTTAAATTTTGTAATGTTTTTTAAAATATATTTCATTGAAGTATAGTTGATTTACAATGTGTTAGTTTCTGGCATACGGCAAAGTGATTCAATTATATATATATATTTATCATATATATTATATATATATATATATATATATATGATAGTTTGCATCTGCTAATCCAAAACTCCCAATCCATCCCTTCCCCAACCCCCTCCCCCTTGGCAACCATAAGTCTGTTCTGTTCTATGTCTATGAGTCTGTTTCTGCTTTGTAGATAAGTTCATTTGTGTCATGATTCCACACATAAGTGATATATGGTATTTGTCTTTCTTTTTCTGACTTACTTCACTTAGTATGATAATCTCTAGGTTGCTGCAAATGACATTATTTCATTCTTTTTTATGGCTGAGTAGTATTCCATTGTGTGTGTGTGTATATATATACATATACATATATATATATATATATATATATATATATATATATACACCACATCTTCTTTATCCATTCATCTGTCAGTGGACACTTAGGTTGCTTCCATGTCTTGGCTATTGTAAATACAGCTGCTATGAACATTGTGGTGCAGGTATCTTTTTGAATTATAGTTTTGTCTGGGTATATGCCCAGGAGTGGGATTGCTGGATGAGATGGCAACTCTATTTTTAGTTTTTTGAGGAACCTCCATACTTTTTTCCAAAGTGGCTGCACCAATTCACATTCCCACCAACAGTGTAGGAGGATTCCCTTTTCTCCACACCCGCTCCAGCATTTATTATTTGTAGACTTTTTAATGATGGCCATTTTGACTGGTGTGAGGTGGTACCTCATCGTAGTTTTGATTTGCATTTCTCTAATAATTAGTGATGTTGAACATCTTTTCATGTGCCTATTGGCCATCTGTATGTCTTCTTGGAGAAATGTCTGTTTAGGTGTTCTGCCCATTTTTTGACTGGGTTGTTTTTTTTTGTTATTGAGTTATGTGAGCTGTTTGTATATTTTGGAAATTAAGCCCTTGCCAGTCTCACTGTTTGCAAATATTTTCTCCCAGCCTGTATGTTGTCTTTTCCTTTTGTTTATGGTTTCCTTTGCTATGCAAAAGCTTATGTTTTATTACGTCCCATTTATTTATTTTTGCTTTTATTTCTATCGCCTTGGAAGTAGCGATAGAAGTTTTCTTAGACTGACCTAAGAAAACATTGCTACGATTGATGTCAGAGAATGTTTTGCCTATGTTCTCTTCTAGGAGTTTCATGGTGTCATGTCTTATATTTAAGTCTTTAACCCATTTTGAGTTTATTTTTGTGTATGGTGAGAGGGTGTGTTCAAACATCATTGATTTACATGTCACTGTCCAGCTTTCCCAACACCACTTGCTGAAGAGACTGTCTTTTCTCCATTGCGTATTCTTGCTTTCTTTGTCAAAGATTAATTGTCCATAGATGTGCGGGTTTATTTCTGGGCTCTCTGTTCTGTTCCACTGTTCCATATGTCTGTTTTTGTGCCAATACTACACTGTTTTGATTACTGTTGCTTTGTAGTATTGTCTGGAATCTGGGAGGGTTATGCTTCCTGCTTTGTTCTTTTTCTTTAGGATTGCTTTGGCAATTCTGGGTCTTTTATGGTTCCATGTAAATTTTAGGATTATTTGTTCTAGTTCTATGAAAAATGTCATGGGTAATTTGATAGGGATCTCATTAAAGTTGTAGATTGCTTTAGGTAGTATGGCCATTTTAACAATATTAGTTCTTCCAATCTTGGAGCTCCTTTCTACTTGCTAGATGAGATGATGCCTGATTCATGACTTGTTCAATAAAGCCAATTAGATCTTGAAAATTTACTCGGTTTAATTTTCGTTATTTAACGCTATCTATGGCCTAAAATACCCAGAACTCCCTCTTCCAGGGCACATTGTAAATTGCACTTCCCACTCCTTTGAAGTTAGGCCAAGTAACTCACTTTGGCAAATAAAAAGTGAATGAAGTGCAAGTCTTAGGTGCCCCGTATGCATTTCCCACATCCCCTATACCTGCCTATTCTCAGACTCCAGTGAGCATCAGAATCACCTGGAGGGCTTGTTAAGCAGGTCCTTGGTGCCACCCCAGAATTTCTGATCCAGTACCTCTGGAGTGGTGGGGTTAGTGTAAGGTGGTGGGGCCTGAGAATGTGCATTTATAACAAGTTTCAGGTGATGTTTATATTGCTGGTCTGAAGGATATACTTTAGGAACCAGTGTTCTAGAAGAATCTTCTCTGGGCCAGATTCTCTGGGCGATGCTTCCCTATTGAGCCATGTTTAAGATGAAGGATGGGTGAGAAGCAAATATTTCTTCTGTCCTCATTGCACTGAGATTTTCATGCTCATAACTGAAAGGGTATATCCCACAAAGAAGCACAAAATTCTCAGAACCCACAAGTCCTCAAGAAAACAACAATATTTTGATTAGAGAGGCTTATTCAGCTTTGGCTGGGTTCCAGGCACACAGATCCTCACAGAATTAATGGTGCAGAGCTGCCAAGAGGTCCTTGGGCTTGTCCTAAGGCACATTCCCCTTGGTCCTCTGCTACCTGGTAATAGGATAGCTATTTCCAGGAAAGAATTCAAGAATTTCCTAGGATGGCGCCCCCCTCTCCCCTATGTCTTCCATGGGCCCGGCCTATGTCTTGAATTCACTCTATTAAAAGCAAGACAACAGGCCCAAAATATAGTCACTTATGCTAAACCCCAAGGACTTAAAGTAGTTTTGGCCTCTCCCAGGAATGGACTTTTAAACCAACCAGGAATTACCTGGTCAGCACTAGTGAAGTAATCCGCCTGATAGACCTCTGCAGCCCCTAAAGGAAGGTGACCTTGTCACAACCATTCCATTTTTTGCTAATATGTCTTCCTTATTCCTGCTCCCTTCTGCCTATAAAAGTCTTTCATTTGTACAGCTCCTTGGAGCTCCTTTCCATCTGCTACATGGGATGATGCCTGAATCATGATTCATGAATGATGATTCATGAATCATTGAATAAGGTCTTTAAAATTTACTCAGTTGAATTTTGCTTTTTAACAACTCACAGGATCTGGTTTTCTATTACTGATATCAAACACTTTTGGAGCCAATGGAGGGTGGTGCATGTCTAAGACAAGATTTATCAGTAATTTCCCTGACGTCAGAGCCACAAACCTCTGGCCAGCAGACGGCTACAGAAGGTAGGCAGCGCCAGGAATGGTCCCACCCCTATGAACCTTAAGACAGGTCAAGATAAGGGAGGGCTATAAATCTGACTTGGCTCAATTAATGTCCAGGCACCTCTAAGCACCAACTTTGCTACTAGCTCAGTCACCTGGGGGTGATTTCCTCTTTTTTTTTTTTTTTTTTTTTGCAGTACTCGGGCCTCTCACTGTTGTGGCCTCTCCCGCTGCGGAGCACAGGTTCCCGACGCGCAGGCTCAGCGGCCATGACTCACGGGCCCACCCGCTCTGCGGAACGTGGGATCTTCCCGCACCGGGGCACGAACCCGCGTGCCCTGCATCGGTAGGTGGACTCTCAACCACTGCGCCACCAGGGAAGCCCGATTTCCTCTTCTTATCCTTGTGGTCCCTCCCCCAGCTGAGTGCACACAGCTATCTTTACATCTCTCTTACTCTCTTCTACTACACTTCTTTCACTTTCTCCAATTCCTGTGATTTCTCTAGTTGCAGTGTTTCCTCTTATCCCTTTCCATGTATGTGTCCAGATCAATTTTCCTGTCTTTCAGATTCTGCCTTTTTGCCTGTCACATACTCTCTGGATGTGTCTTTAAAATAGATTTAAAAAAAATAATTCAATTCAGAGCAAAAATGAATAGTATACCTAAGATGGCTGGTTAACTAAATACCTGGCTGCATTTTTTTTTTCTCTTTTTAACCCTGAGTTTGGTTTTTGTTGGTTCTGTGAAGACATAGCTTTCCTCTAAGGCCTCATGACTTTCTTGTTATTGACAGGTCCCTTCCTACTGGGTAGCCACAGTCCCTCTGCTAAGTGCAACTGTTTGAGAGAGAAGCAATAGCTTGTGATTCAAGGCTTTGGAAATCCTGTGCAACATGGAAACAGAGGTTGGGTAAGGATCAGCTGGAAGAAGGCCAAATGGGAGGAGAGTGGGAATTCACACTCCCACCCTGGGGTGCAGGGGCAGGTGGGATCCTGGCCTCTCTCTCTGAGGAGAGTGTGAGGCTGAAACCACAGCGGCAACACTGAGGTTAGAAGGAGGAGAGAGAGGTGATGTTAAGTGAGGGCCTCTCATTCTCCCCTAAATAGCAGCAGGCCCTAAGAGCCTCCTGCCAGGAAGCCCTTCATGCCAGGAGCTTCCACTACTCCCTCACTCCTCCCCCCAGTCCCCCCAACACTTGTAAGAATTCCTGCATCACCTCTGGAGAAGGCATGACTGAAATTCCCTCTTGTTGGATGTGGAGAGAACCCGTCCCTTCTGCATGTTATCATGGAAATCATAAGGAGAGGGGAAAAGGAACATGGTGGCACACAAGGCATGTGAGATGAAGCAGCAACTAAGGAAGGGTTTGTCTTCTTTTGCCAAACTCCATGGCCCTGATCTTCATTCCAGCCTAGATGAAAATGTTCCTCTGTCCTAAATGGGAAAGAAACTCATTTTGCCACCACCTCTTCCCAGCTATGCTGATGAATAAGCTGGTATATCCCTGCTGTGTCGTGACCACCACCTGCCTGCCATCAGGAGGGAGAAACCACTGCCCAGCATTCCAAATTCCTTGACCACAGTGGACAGTCATCACCTCATGCCCAAAGCAGTAATGTCCAGCAGCCCTCCACTGCCTCTGGGCTGGGCCCTAATCAACCCTAGCCTTGGTGTGCTCATGCTCTGACCCCAAACACATCCACTATCTCACATTCTCCACCAAAACACCTGACAGGCCCCAACCTCCTCCACTGGCCATATAATTTTAGTGTTTTAGATAACATTCAGAGGTTATCTACCCAGTTCAGCCCCACTTCTTGCAGACTGGAACACCAAAGCCCAGAGGAGCTGAGTGGCTCATCCAATGTGCACACAACCCCCTTGTGGCAGAGGCAGGTCAATGACAGCCCTCTGGATAGTGTGGTCAGTGCGTTTCAGTCCTGAGTTACATCTGTCCCCTTTCACACTCAAGTGTACTTTTTTTTTTTTTGGCCGCGCAGCTTGCAAGATCTTAGTTCCCCAACCAAGAATCAAACCTATACCCCCTGCAGTGGAAGCTCGGAGTCCTAACCACTGGACCACCAGGGAATTCCCTCAAGTGTCCCACTTTAGACCATACATGCATACATGACATAGAGTCACTGTATTAAGTGACATATAGTCACAATGTCTATTGTACCATGTTAGGTGTTGAGTAAGATGGAGTCAGGGAAGACCCCAAGGGTGACATTGGGCCAGCCCCACAATAAGTCAAATGAGCCTTGGGGAACTTGGGTGGTAGGATTAATTCAGACCTGGCTGGAGAGCTGGGGAACCAGAAAGGCCTTTGGTCAAAATTCCACATGAGCTGGGCCTCAAGCCACAGGCAGAAGTCTAACAGGTTAAGCAGGGGGGAAACTTGTGTCAAGAGTAGCACAAGTGAAAGCAAGTCTGTGGGCAGATGTTTGGTGGAGAGTGCCACATGCCAGGCCCTGAGAACACCGAGATCGGGCAGACACAGGCTCTGGCTAGAAGAACTCATGCCAGATTTCAGAAGAGTGAAGCATGGGGACAGGAGGACTTGGAGGTGGGGGTCACGGGGGGCGGGGGCAGGAGAGGAACTGGGATTCCTGCTACCACCTCTCTAGCTTAAGGCCAGGGGCTGGTTCAGAGCTTCAGAGAGTATCCCCAGCTCAAATAACCTCCCAGAGCCCTCTTGATTGCATCCCTCTTTAGTTATCTATTTTTTTACTGCCCTGCATCACCCATTAGCTATGTGCACCCCCGTGCTCCTTACCTGGATGTCCCACCCACGGCATTATATTTTCTGGTCTTCCTAGCAAGCCCTACCACGGTGTTTTGCAATCTGAAAGATCCTGGTAAATATTTCTTAATAAACCACACATATTTTCGCCAGCCAGTGAAATGGTCCCCTGGTGTCCTTCGTTCAGGCTATGGCACAGGGTGGTAGTCTGGGGCTCAGGAGTGGTGGTAGGGAGAAGCCAGTGGGATTTCCCAAGAGGGGAAAATGGAAGGAGGGTGAGGAAGGGAAAGGGATAGGATACTAGCGAGGACAATAAAGAAGTGAGCTCTGAAGAGACAGGGCACACCACTGGCACAGAACATCTGGTCTCAAATGACACCAGCCCCAGCAGACCTGGCCCAGCTTTCACACAGCTGATGGTTCCAGTGACATGCAGGGAGGCAAGAAGCCCCTGTCTGTGTCGGGACAGACAGGGTTCAACTCTGGAGTATGCACCCTAACCCGTACCCCACCATGCTCCCAGGCCCTGCTGCCCAGTGTCCAAGAGGTGAACCTCGTAGTCCTGCAGGACTAACACAGTAAAGCCCACAGAGCCGGAGACCCAGATCTCACTTCGCCTGCTTTCTGGTGGTTGCTGCCCCCTGCCGACAGAGCAGGACCATGACAGCACTAGAAGCCCATCTCCCCTCCACGCACAAGGCAGAGTCAGGAAGACTTCCAAAATCATATCCAAAGAGGGAAACCCAGCCCTCAGTGGGGTCTTTATAAACAGCCTCCTTGTTTAGCACAAGATGGGACGAGGCCTCCTTTCATGAACTTCACTGCCTTCTGAAGCTTCAGAGAACTGCTAACATGCATCATTGTGGCTATCAACCTGGCATTGTGCTACGCACATGTAGATTTTCTCATCATACAGGTCATAAAATTGAAGCATAGAGAAACTTGGGAACTCCCCACTTGGAGACATGGAGTTCCTAGGACTGTGGATACAGATCTTATCTCCTAACTGCAGTACTAACGAAGTACAGATCTTCCTAGATTTACAATGGGGATACATCCTGACAAACCCATTGTAAGTTGAAAATACCCTAAGTCAAAAATGCACTTAGGGGACTTCCCTGGTGGTCCAGTGGCTACAACTCCGCGCTCCCAATGCAGGGGGCCTGGGTTCAATCCCTGGTCACAGAACTAGATCCCACCTGCTGCAACTAAGAGTTCACATGCCGCAACTAAAGATCCTGCAAGCCGCAACAAAGATCCCGTGTGCCACAACTAAGACCCAGCGCGTCTAAATAAATATTTTTTTTAAATGCACTTAATACACCTAACCTACTGAACATCATAGCTTCGCCTAAACTACCTTAAATGTGCTCAGAACACTTACATTAACCTACTGTTGGGCAAAAACATCTAACACAAAGCTTGTTTTATAATAAAGTGTTGAATATCTCATAGTTTATTGAATACTGTACTGAAAACTGAAAAACAGAATGGCTGTATGAGTATAGAATGGTCCTAAGTGCATCAGTCGTTTACCCTCATGATCGTGTGGCTGACTGGGAGCTACAGCTTGCTGTCGCTGCTCAGCATCATGAGTATTGTACCTCATATCACTAGCCAAGGAAAAGATCAAAATTCAAAATGTGAAGTACGGTTTCTACTGAATGTGTACTGCTTTCTCATCATTGTAAAGTCAAAACATCAAGTCAAACTATCATAGGTCAGGGACAACCTATAATCTGGTATAGATTTGGATCGGCGCAGGGAGAAGGGAGATGCAAAAGCGTTTTCTGAGCATCTATTAGGTGCTGGGCGTGAGCTGGGTGCCAGGGAGACTGAGGCCCAGCTGCTCACTTGAGGGGGACATAGCTCAAAAGAAGTCATTACCACTAGGACATATGACATGGGGAGAAGAGACTCCACATCCCCCATAACTTGACCATCTCTTGCTTACTTTAAAATTCCTTGACCATCCTGTTATTTCTCAGCTCCCCTTCCCAGTAAAACTTCCTAAGAGCTGACTACACACACTCCCTCTACTTTCTCACCTCTAGCTCCTGTGAGGGGCTTCACTCAAGGGCTGAAGAGTTTAGACTCTAGAGTCCAACTGCCTCCATTACCTCCTACAAGGCTAAGAGCAGAATGGGCACCCCTACTATGCCTGTATTCTTACCTGGAAAAAAGCAACTGTGGTGCTACCTACCCCATAATATTGTTATGGGTACTAAATGGATCGATGCATATGCCTGGCATGTGAGATACACTGGGTGAGTGCAATCCACTATTGTTACGATAGGGCTAGGGGGCACATTTGCCATGGTTAGCCATTAGCGCCAACCCTCATGTTCTCTCTCCACTATTGCCTTTTCTGGTAGGTGATTCTGCATGGAGAAATTGGGTGGGCACAGCCTGCCCTTCTTTTCTAGGGTTCCTTTGCACCAGGAGCCTTACAGGTTCCACACTGCCACAGACTGGGTAGGGAAGTATGACCCTGGGGAATCATCTCAGAAAGCCCACTTGCCCAAGGACACAGACCACACATACAGTCACAGCAGCTTTTCCAGTGATAAAGGAAGTATTTTGGCGTCGAGAGCCTTCACTCTCCACTTCCTCAGCTCCTGAAGTTCTCATCTCTTCCCCAACCTGATTCCACCAGATGTTTCACAGGCAGTGGGTCCAAATGTATTCAAACCCCTCCTGATCCACCAACAGGTCAAGCCCTGACTTGGGAGTCACCTTTTATCTATGTTAAATTTTAATTTCAGATAGATGACAAACAACTTAGTATCTAAGTATGTCCTTAACACTGCAGGGGCCAAAAACCGTTTTTCTGAAATTCAAGTTTAGCTGGGCATCCTGTATATTTGCTAAATCCCACAACGCTACTTGTCCCTCCCCTTTCTTCATGCTCACATCCAGGATTGGCACCATCATCTTGTCTGCACCACCAGTGGCTGACAACACCCACTCCACCCTGCAGAGCCCTCCTTGGCGGGTAAGCTGGAAGGGTAGGGGGTTGCAGGGCACCACCGACTTGGTGCGCGTTCACCCCAGCCCTGTGGCCATAAGCCTTCCCTCCTCTCATTGCCTGGGTTTGATCCATCTCAACCTTCACCTCCCAAGAGACCTCTGACTACCCCATCAAAAGAGCATCCCACTTCACCCTGTTCCTTCCCACTCTCCATCCTCACCCCTTTCTCCTCTTCCCTCCCTGAAAGGGACAATAAACATTACTGTTACATAAACTATTTTATTTAAATAAAATCAGGGGCAGACCCTTTTCCCCCATACACACAGGCACATGCATGCACGCACGCACGCCCACGTCCTCCCCCTTCTTCCCTCCCCCCATGGCCACCTCAAACCTGGCAGTTCTCATCATGACCAAACTGCCTCAACCCTGGGACAGGGAGACACCTTCTATTCGAAGGCCTGCTCCTCCCCCAGTCAACGGCAGCAGCACACAGGCCTAGGCACAAGTTCTCCTGTCCAGAGTCCAGCTCTCAGCCCTCCTGGGGTGGGACAGGAGGATTGGTGCTCCCAAGGCACCTAGATCCAGTGTGGCTTCCCTACCTTTCCCCCGCCCCACGCAGCACAGGAGTACCACCAGACACCTGAAGCAGCTCCCTATGGAGGGCGGGTTCCCTCACCCCAGGCCAAACCTTCCCCATATCAGTGGAGGCTCTGCAGCCAAACCTGAGCACCCCCCCAAGGGATCATGGACTAGGTACTGTTTGGTTTGGGGAAGAGCGAGGGAGAGCAATTGAGCACCAAGTTCCCCAACTCTACCCTGCAGGAGGATGCTGAGATTTGGTTCAGCATCCTCTACCCAGAAAAAGTAAATTAACCTAACTCCACAGCAGGAATGGCAAGGCCTTCAGCCATCAGGACCTCACTACATCTCCATCCCCCAACATGGACTCACTAGCACCTTGGCAATGTTAAGGACCCAGCCAAGCTGGGGAAACACCACACACACGGGAGTCTGTTTGGAGTTGGTGGTGCCCCCTTTATCAATGATGAGATTGGGTTTCACCTTCCCTGACACCAGTATCCCTCAAGTCCTGCTTGTGGCTTAGGTCATGAGGAGGGAGCACTAAAGGGATGGGTGGTGTCTTCCAGAGTCACACAGTCCCACAGTGCATCTTACATGTTACACACAGGCAGGCTGGGACAGAGGACTGGGGCGCTGGGCTGCTAGGAGGGCTCGGCAGCATCCCTGCCACTCGGGACCACTCGGGAGATGGGTAGGTGGGAGGGGCACCCGTCCATTCACTCAAGCTTGGGGGGGCCAAGATGCCAGGACCCAGGTCCAGCACCCACCTTCTCTGATGGTGTCCCTGTGCCTTCTAGACAAATTTCCCTGAGGGGAAAAACCAGACAGATGGAAGAAGTCAAAAAGAGGGCAGCAAACAGTATCAGACTGTGAGGGGCCAGCAGGCGGAAGGGAGATGTGAGAGCCAAAGACAAGCCTTCTGAAAGGGTAAGGCAAAGAGAGCTGCCACCTGTCGGGGGCAGGGCAGGGTGAGGAAGACAGGACAGACTCAAGACACAGCCAACCTGACCTCTCTGGGGGAAGCGAGGGCCCGAGGAGAGGGAGCTAGGAGCCTGCAGGGCCCTCCATGGGCCAGTGGTGGTTAAGACTGCACCAGCCACCCTGAGCACAGGGCTACAGGCTGATACTGCGCTGGTGGCGGCCGTTACGACCCCCACTCCGGGGACCCAGCTCCTGGCCATCCAGACTGGCGTGGTCCGAGAGGCCCCGCAGGTGCTCCACGGAGTCGCACTTCTGCAGGTCTGAAGCCACAGTGCGCAGGCTCAGCAGGCTCAGCGTGTCCGTGTCGGGGGCAGGGCCAGGCCCCAGGCTGACACCCTCCTCCAGCCCCCCGCCCTCGGCCCCCTCGATGATCCCGCTGTCCCCATCCTCGCCACCATCAGGCCCGGCCTCGGCCCCCACTGGGGAAGAGCGCAGCTGGCCCGCGGGGTGAGGGAGCTGGCCCCGGCGCCGCGCATGAATCTGCTCGCTGATCTGCTCCAGGTTGCGCAGGGCGACTGAGTAGCGGGTCTTGGCCTGGGCTACCTGCTGCTCCAGCTCTGTCACCTTGGCCTTGTGCTCCTGCAGAGGGAGGGTCAGAGTCAGGTGACCCTCTGGGCAACTATCCGAAGCCCCTGGAGCTGCCAAGTCCTGTCAGGCCCACTCAGAATTCTGCACTGGGGTCTCCCGTCCCAGGCCCTCGGCTCTGCTCACCACCAACCACTAATCTGCAGTGCTCCACCCAGCCTCTCTCCACTCCTCCTCCTCCTGGGGTCCTCCTTCCCCAGCAACCTTCCCTGCTCCTGCCTGACCTTCCGGGGCCTTCCTCCCAGGTCTTCATTCCCACCCGCTCTTCCCCTTCTCCCCATTGTTCCCTTTCCCTATCTGGCCGATTCCTTTGCCCCATTCTCCCCGGTCTCCCCCAATTCTCACCTTTTGTCCTTCACCTCCCTTCTCGGCCAGCACTCACTCCCTAACCCCACCTCCCACTCCTGCGGGGTCATTCTGAGCACACCTGTTCCTCCGCACTGGCCTGGTGGATGGCCCAGAAAAGCAGACTGGTGTCCCCTCTACCTGCCCTCCCTTTCTATGCCTGCCCCCTCCCCCATCCTCCGTCCACTCACCCTCCCCCTCTCCCACTCAGCTACCTCCAGGATCTGGCTGAACTGGGCCTTGAGCTCGAAGTAGGGGCGGCTCTTGCCAATGGCCCGCCGGAGGGTCTTCTGCAGGGCCTGAACCCGAGCCTCAGCCTGCTGGCACAGCCGCGTCACCCGCTGGTGTTCCCGCTCACCACGAAGCCGCTCCTCCTCGGCCTCATTCACCTGGCCCAGGTGGGATGGAGGGCACACATCACTGAACTCGGTCCCACCCTCCTGCCCCTATAGCCTGCTCAGGCTGCCACTCCAAATGTTACCCTGGGGGAGATCCCCCACTGCAGAGCCTGGAGAGAGCACTGAGCTCCCAAGACACAAAAGAGAACAGTGAGTCCTTGTACCTGCCTACTGTTACCTGTACCAACCGCCTCTCAGGTTCGTTGCTACCAAGAGGTGCCGGGGCCCTCTGGACCACTTGTGAGCGTGTAGGGAATGTCCACCTGTGAGCACATCTGCCACAGCCATGGTCCTCAGAGAGCCCTCAGTGCTGGGGGCTAGGGCTGGGGGAAGGGAGGAGCCTCACTGTGGGGAGCCACAGCTCTGCATTGAGTTCTCCAGGTTTCTGTGCCTGAGCAGGTAGCAGGCAAGGGCTCCAGCCACCTCATCTACCAGGACCAAGGGGCTGACCCCGCCTACACACAGTTTCAACAACCCCTCCCTCGGTATCATGCTCTCCTCTGTGTGAGTTCCAGAGTGGAAGTGGAGCTCCTGCTCTGCGTGAGGCCATGGGCCTGGACTAAGGAGCACACAAAGAACCTCAAGACATGACTACTCCTCAGGAGCTGACACGTACTGCTACAGACTAAATGTTTCTACCCCCCCAAAATTCTTATGTTGAAATCCTAACCCTGAAGGTGGGCCCTCTGAGAGATGATTAGGTCAAGAGGTGGGAGCTCTCACAAATGGAATTAGTTTCCTTATAAAAGAGGCCTTGGAGAGCTCCCTAGCCCCTTCGGCCATGTGAGAACACAGTGAAAAGACAGCTGGCCATCTGGGAACCAGGAAGCAGGCCCGCTGCAGACACCAAATCTGCCTATGCCTTGATCTTGAACTTCCTAGCCTCCAGAACTGTGAAAAATAAACATCTGTTGTTTAAACCACCCAGTCTGTTATTTTATTGTAACAGCCCTAATAGACTAAGACACTTGCCCTTTACAAGGTGAAGGTGGCAGACTAGAGCTGATGCCAGGGGTCCTCCCATTCCCTGGTAGCCATAGAGTAGCTTGAAAATAATACACAAATCGTACTTCAAAAACCAAGGTACACTGGCAGAGCTCAAAAGCAAGAAAGGGAGAACATTCAGCTAATAGAAGCAAGGGGTCACAGCTAAACATAACAAAAGAGTGTTGAATCCAGAGCAATCAGCAGGAATGAACTATTTGGGTTAGTCACACATCTGGAGGCAAAGGTTCAAGAAGAACCCAGAAAGACATTCTAAGTCAGAAGGAAGTGTATATGGGATACACTGGAGGCCAAACAGGCAGAGAGCAAGGACCAGATTTTGCCTGAAACAGAATCAAAACGGAGGGAAGTCTGGAGTGCAGGAGAGAAAGGATTAAGGAAGGTGACAGGATGCAGGGAAAGGAAAGGAACTGGCAGGAGGGACCTACTGGCACTGCCTGGCTCACCTTGCAGGTGGCGTGGTTGAGCATCTCCTGCCACGTGGGGTCCAGCCGGTTCTTGTCAGCCATGACGCCCTGCTCAGCCACAAACACCATCTCCCGGGCAGCGTTGTGCATGCTCACAGCCCGCTCATACCGCAGTGCTGCCTTCTGTGTCTCCTGCTGGGCCTGGAGGGAAAGGACCATCAGGATAGGGAGCCTCAAAGGACCCCTGGCTGCCCATGGAGACCCGCCCTGGGCAAGGACAAGAGAAGGAGGAAGGCCCACTGCAATGTTGGCTTCACTTCCCAAACTGCACTAAGAATAAATGCTGAGGAAGTAAAATTCTATGAAGAATATGTTGCAAGGATATAGCTCAGAGAAGAAATATATGTAGAAAAAGAAGGATACTGCAGTGGAGGGTGAGTGTGTAAATCCAGCGCTCTCGAAGGCTGCTGGCCTTTTGCCCTAGGGAGAACAAAGAAAGATCCACTACCTTTAGTGGGAAGGTGGTTAGTTGATGGTTGAGACCATCAACTCCAGTCCAGCAGGTAAATTGAATGAAATAACCAGACAAGTGCTTGGAGATATCATCACAACCATATTTACCAAACAAAAAACTGGAAACAAACCTAAGTTTTCAGTTACAGAGAACTGGTTAAACGAATAACAGTACATCTAATATAAAGAAATATTAAGAAGCCCTTAAAAATAATGGCAAGTATGGGTATTTCTTGACATGGAAACATGTCCTAATATAATAAAGGAATAAAAATTGTACATATTGGCAGGATATATACAAAAAAAAATTAAAGGAATTATTTGTGCTATATTAATCACGTTTTTTATTTTCTATGTTTTATGATGCTTTGATATCTTGGAGGCCTTGCTGGCTCTCCTAGGGCTGGCTAATTCCTACAGACACACTCCTAGGAATGTGAGCACACTTTTCATATGCAAACCAACCAATCCAAAGCCCATCTATCACACAGCAAGCCAGTATTTCCTCTGCCCTAAATCACTGAAGGGCCAGGACCAGAAAACTAGAGACCACCCTATAGCCCAGAACCTGCCTCAATTATTCAAACTAGCCAATCTTAAATTGGCTCAAAGTTGCCTACCCTGCCCTACCCATTCCTTCCCATAAAAACCACAATAAAGGCTCTACAATAAAAGCTCTAAGACAAGCTTTCCCCTCACATTTTCTGCCTCCTCACCCACTCAGGTACTTCCCCATGTAGCCCTGCATGATGTGGCAGGTCCTTTTCTCTTAGGAACTGTTAAGTCATAAATTCTTCTTTGAAGGCAGCTGTCTCTGTGTCTGTCACCTTACCATACTTGACTAAACAAATCCCAGGTACAAAAATCATGAAACATGCACATGGTTGGATTTGGGGAAATATCGGTTTTCTTCTCCTACCTTGTTTTATAGTTACAGGTTACAATTACAGCCTTCCAATAGTGAGCCCACATTATTTGCGCAAAGAGAAATTTAAAAAGAAGGAAATGGGTAATGGGGTGGAGGAGCAAACAAAGAAAAGAGAGACATGAACCAAGGAGAACAGAAGAGGAAAAGAATGGTGATCTATCTCACACCCCATACAGAGATAGAAGAGTACAGGGCCAGGCTCTGCATGCGGCCCCTACCTCAGAATGTGGGTCATACCTCCTTAGCCAGCCGCCGAGCCTCATAGTAGGGCCGGGCCTTCTCGATGCAGCTCCCCAAGTGGGAGCCCTGCGTGTTGAGCTTCCTTGCTGACTCCTGCAGGATCCTCCGGTAGGTGGTCCTGGCTTCCTGGCAAAAGGATAGGGACATGGGCAGAGGGAGGCATGCGTGTGGGTCCCAGCCCCTCTTGTTTTCCATACATGCCTCTTCCCCTGCCACTGTACTGAAAGAGGAGGGAAAATGATGAAAACACCTTTGGTACCAGCCCAGGAGTGTGTGGAAAAGGAGCAACACTCACATCCAGCTGCAGCTCCACCTGGTTGATCTCCTCACTGGCCTGGTTCAGATGCTCCAGCTCCTCCTGCCAGAGAGGAGCAGAAAGTTAGAGCAGTGGAAGTAAGCAGCCTCACATGAACCAGGCAGGGCAGGAGCACAGTACACAGAGGAAAAGCCCAGCCAACCAGGGAAGTGAAGAAATGCAGCAGGAGGTCATTGTCAAATGCCTCCTGTCAGAGACAGAATAATATATAGCCTCCTGTAATCCTCACAATTCCACCTCTAAACCCCCATTTTAAAGATGAGAAAATTGAGGTTCAGAGTATGGAAAACTCCTATGCACACAGCAAAGTGGCAACAAGCCTGTGCTCTCTCCATCAGACTGCACCACCTCCTCCTCGTACTCCAGCCAGGAGTCTCCTTCAGAGCTAACGGTCTCTGTCCCAGAGAGAACAAACCCGCTGGGCCATTCACTCAGCATACTTTTACTACACACTTATCACAGTTCAGCACCATGAGACCTGAGGATTCAGAACACAAAGAGGTGGCAGCTCCGGCCCAATAAGTAAGCAACAGGCCCTCAGTGGTGTGAGGAGCCACGTGAGGGGTGGGCATGGTAGGGGCTGGGAATCAAAAGGAGAGCAGGTGCCCAGGGAAGGCAGATTATTGGGTGAGAAGCCAGAGGGGCTGTGGCACAGGGACAGGATACTAGGGCTTCTCCCAATGGCAGGGGGAACCCCTCAGAGACTAATGCCACCTGGTGGTTTAGGAAGGCAGAGATGGGCAATGTAGGGAAAGCTTGGAGGGGCCAGGGAGACAAAAGTGGAGGCTGTCTCTAGTTCTCCAGGTGAGAGAGGAGAGGGCAGACCCCAGGGAAATATAGGATGCAAAATCATTAGGGCTTCGTGGACAATTAAGGTCAAGATTAGAGAAGAATGCATGGTTCAAGAGGCCTCTAGGCCTGCTTGGGCAGTGGTGACAGGACCCCAGGTAGATCCTGTGGGAGGGAGGGACAGAGAGGCTCAGGAAGAAGTCACCAGACACGCTGGCTTGAACGCCTCACTGGTCCCAGGGCTGGCAAAAGAAGCAAGCCACCCAGGCCTTTCAGTGGCAGAGAGCAGGGAGGGTGCTGGCCTTGAGTATCCTCCCCTCCCCTTGGTCAAGTTCCTGGGGTCCAGTGAGCCAATGACACTCCTGAGGAGGAGCAATACCCAGAGAGATGCCTGATGCTCGGCTACAGGATCCTCCTCCAGGAGCCCTGCAGCCCCTGGACAGGCCAGCAGTAGCCAGCATGGTGTCTGCTTACTGCCCATGGCCCAGACACAACCTGCACTTGGTAGTGAGTGACACTGCCATCACTGCTCTCACACCTCATTTGGCCCTTCCAACAACCCAGTGTGTGATCCCCCTTTAGTCCATTGCTATACCCCATCTCCAGCCCTAAAAAACTTGAGTCAGCAAGTAAGAATCTAAGAAACCAAGTTGTGTGCTCTAATTACAGTATAAGGTAGAACACAAAGAAAGAAACATATAACAAATCCAGGCATGTGAAAGGCTCTGGCTATTGGCCCACAGAAGCAGGCATGTCTTTCGATACAGAAACTCATATCCACGAAGCACCTCCAGCAATTTAAAAAAAGGCCTCCTGTTGACTCTGAGGTCTGCCCCGCGGAGTCACAAAGCTCTTTCTAGCAGGACAAAGAGACTGGGGAGCAGAGCAGGCTGGAGGGCAAGGTGGGCAAGGGGGTGGGGGATGGGGGCAGCCCGGCTGAGGCAGACCCAGGGCAAAGCAGAGCAGGAAGCCAACAAGCAGCCAGGGCTCTGTTTTGGGCCGTTGGCAACACATTCCATTTGGCCTGCTCCACCAGGGGACTCCTGGCACCCGGCTGAAATGGAATTCAAGGAGGATGAAGTCTGAGTCAGCGTACATCATCCATCAGTGAGCCTGCAGCCAGCAGGGAGGGCGGCCTCCTCAGAGCACACCGGGCGCATTCCAACGATGCCAGGCCACTGAGTCAAAGGCACGGGCGCTTGGGCTACAGATGTTCCTGCCCAACTTGTGCAAGCCATTAAAACACTCAAGCCCAAAATGGAGTATAATCTCATAAACTGTGAATCACTATGTTGTACACCTGGAACTTACATAAGATTATAAATCAACTATATCTCAATTAAAAAGAAAAACACTCAAGCCCACAGTCATCAGCAGGGCCAGCGTGATACCTGACCCAAAGACTCAGAAATAAGGTAAAAATGACTGCCCAGAGAAAGCTAAACCGACACGTCAGACGACGCAGAGATTGCAGAGTCACTCTGAGGAGAAGCAGGTGAGTGAACACATCTACTTACCTGAGGAAAGAATGTGCCATCATAAAGGGGGCTGAGAAAAGTCATAGGAGAGGAGACCCAGGCCCATCCTAGTACAACCCTCCTTTATTCCTTCCTGCCACTGGGACTCTGTCTCTCTCAGAAAGCTGAGGACCAGGCTGGAGGCCTCAGAGAAGTATGCTGAGGTCAAGACACAGAGACACATCCAGTGGACTTCCCTGGGGGGCAGCACACTCCACGCAGGCCTAGAGCTGGCCTCTACCTGGCTTCCCTCCAACTTCCAGAAGGATCCCACCAGACAAGGAGGCACAAGCTGCCTGCCTGCCAAGACTCTCCACCCCCCACATCAGAAAGAGCCTTGCCCTAAGGGACCATTTCTGGTAGTTGAGAAAATACCTGAATAGGGTCTCCACCTTTGGGATATCCTTGGATCAGTGGACTCTCACAGGCCACAATTAGAAGCACTTCTCGCCCCACCCAGAAGGAGAATTCACATATCTGGGCACAGCTCAGGAATGGGTGCTTTTAAAGTTCCCTGGTAGGCTCTGATGGACTGAATGCACTGATCCATTCAAAGTGCTGAAATATAGTATCAGGATAACATGATCTTGTACACTGTCAACAATAAAAAGAAACTCAAAAGACACATACCCCAATGTCTTTCTCATCCAGAAGAGCCCAAACCCAGAAGGTCTGAATGCCACCGGCCTCCTCCATGAAAGGTACCCCTCACACCAAGCTGCCTCTCCCACATGGCAAGAAGATGCTGAATGCCTGCTGAGGTCAGAGCACTGGCCCAGCTTCATCAGCGAGGGAGGCCTCTACAACATGACCTTGCCTCCCTACGTAGCCCACAACATTCCACAATGTGCCCTCCAGTTTAGCAAGAGAGACTAAGGTCCGCCTGCCCCTCTTGCTCCAGTAACACTGCAAGCTCACTGAAGGCGAGGTGAATCTTACTGCTGCTCAGTAGTCTCCAACCCTCACAGAGCTCATACAACAGAACTGTCTGTGATGATGGAAATGTTCTACATCTGCAACTGCCAACAGCACCTGGGGAACTGCATTTTTAATTTTTATTTATTCCTAGTTGATTTAAGTATCCACAAGCAACTAGTGGCTACTTTACTGGACAGCACAACATGAAAGCTGCCTTTTCATACTACCACCTTTGCCTGTGTAGGCAATGGAAAAATACACAGGAGCGACTGAGCAAAGAAACTGCAGTGGATTCTCCTCTGGAAGGGGGCAAGGAATGTTGCAGAGGGGAGTATGAAGGACGACAACCAGGCCCTCCTCCCTGACAAACAGACAGAGGTCTCTTTCTCAAAGCACAGCCTATGAACTTTCATCAAAGACAGGCAAAAAAAAAAAGAAGACAGGCAAAAGAGTTTGTGAAAGAAAAGAATCATAGCACTATGTCAGAGCAGAGCAGAAATGAGTTGAGCAAATCGGCTAGACCAACCCTTCACTTTACAGATGAAGAAACTGAGGCTTGGAAAGGTTACATAACTTACATGAAAATCACAAATCATCCGGCCAGAGGCTGCTTGAATCTCAGCCCAATGCTTTTTTCACAACTTGTTTCCTCAGTGGACAACAAATCTATAAAGAACTAGCAGGAGAAATTGAGCTGTTCTCAATACAGTGCCCATGAAACACAGCAGAAATAAATTACTAACTCATGTCAGTAAACAAATGGCTCATTACTGCTCCACTATAAGCACAGACACGGTTTCTCCACACACATCCTGGGAAACCCCACCAAGAGAGAGCAGGAAGATGCTAGGATGAGCTTTGAAATCTCCGTGACTCACTGAAGTAATCTAATAAAGGTCTGTTGACAGAGAAGCCCAGGAATGAGAGCCCCGGGATGCTCTTGCTCACCTACAGAGGTGTGAGTCACCTCCACGTCAGAATCCTGGAGATGCTACCATACCAAATGGCAGACTCAGGCCCCAGACACACAGGAGCACCCTGGCCCTCACCTGTCCAAACAGCTTCTCCAGGAAGCCCTTCCCTGCCACTGCCCAGAAACACTGAGATCCAGCCTCATTTGGCCATGCATCTACTACACATGGCACCTGTCCTCCTCCCCCACTGCTCTGAGGTCTCCTTCACAAAGTTCTGCCCTTCTACCAAGTAGCCTGTAAATGCTCCAAGGCAACAAATCAGCTCTTCCATTCATTTGACTGACCCAGCATCCTCAGAGCCAGAAATCTGTATTATTAAGGACTGACCACAATTGATACAACGTTCTGAACACATCAGATTTCCTTACAGGCCTAAGCCTGATGCCACCTTTATAAGACATGAAAGGTCTCACCTCTCACAAATATGAATGTCCCTGGGAGGCACTGATGAGAAAGCAGGAGAGAGGAAAAGATTCAAAACTGCCTCCCGATCTCAAAGCCATCTTCTCTCACATCCCACTCATGCTACATCTCTGAGCCAACAGCCCCTTTGCTTATTTGGAAAAGAAACAACAGTTCTACTCTCTACTGACCTAAAGTGTGCTTCCTGCATCTATTGCCAATTCGTCACTTCACTTCATCAGTGAAGCCTTCAGCAACACACCCCAGGCACTCAGGCCGGGTCTTTCTCTGTACTCACACTCTTTTCACGCTTGTCACGCTATACTGCAATGATTTGTTGACAAACTTGTTTTCCTTTCCTGCCCGTGCACTGGGAAAAGAGTAAGTCTAACCCCTCATTTATCTGACAGCTCTTCAGAAAAGCTGGAATCTAATCTCCCTATCTCTCCCCCAGCTCAGTCTTCTGACCTGTATTCTAGGATCCAGTTCTTCTTCTTCTCTTGGGGACAATTTGGCTTCACTGCTGTTGCTTCCACCTCCTCCAGGCTCCTCTGCAACTGGGCTCCGTGGGACTTCATCCTCTACAACCTCAGGCCGAAGCTCCCCCTGTGGGGTCTCCCGTCCCCCTGGAACCTGCCTGAGTTCAGCCATGCTGATGGGGAGAGGGCACAGCCCTATACAAAAAAGAGGACTGACATGCTGGGACCAGGGCCCCAGCTTGGGGCTTCCTGGGCTCTGGGTGGCAAGAAGAAGGGTTTCTCTTCTCAAAGGGTGGAAAAAGAGGGCACAGGAAGAACCTCACACTGGGTTAGAGGCCGAGATTCAAGTTGCCGGTGGGGTCCCAAGAGCTATAGCCTTGTATGTGCAAAAGTCCTTCCCTCCCCGTCACGGGGAGTCCACCAGAAGAGACCCGGAGCAACAGCTCCGAGGCAGGAGGCAAAGGGGGCCTGGATCCTGGGCCGAGGCCTGCGAGGAGGAGCACCATTCGGGAGGGCGGAGGCAGGCGCCTCCAGGCTGTGGTGGCAACTGGAGAGTAGGCTGGGCCTGAGCAGAGGCTGCTGGATGAGAGTCTCTGGGGAGTTGCTGGGGAAACAAAGGCCAAGTACATGGTCAGCATTCGAACGTCGGCCACCAGCCCCTTCCAACCCCTCAGCCTCCGAAGAACCCGGCTCCCTTCCTCTCACACCCCCACATTCCGACCAACCCCCTCAACTTCTTTCCCGCGTTCCAGGCTCTCGGCCCCAGCCCCTCCCCCACCAGCGCCTTCCAGACTTCCCTCCGCACTCTCATTCTCTCCACCGTCTCCTCCAACCCTCCCCGCTTCTGTTCTGGCCGCCCCATTCCACCCCCACCCAGCACTGCAAATCACCTTGTAACCCCCAGCCCCACCCCACCTCCTCTTCTCTCTCTAACCCTGTGGACAATCCGAGCCTCCCATCTCCAACCCCGCTCTTCCTAAATCCCAAGGACCCTAGCCCCAGACCTCCTACGCAGCCGGGCGCAAAGGCGCCCCTCTTCTCGGCATTACCTCAGTTTACCTTCCCTTGCGCGGACCTTCTCCACTGCGAACAATCTTCCCCCGCCCTCCCGCAACAAGCCTGTCCAACCAAGTACAACAAGGCCGCGAGGAAACGGAAATACATCATCCTGTAGCAACGCCCTCTTGCCCTCTCGCCCCTCCCCCTCACGCTCGCCCGCTAACCAGGCCACATCTGGATATCCTCAGCACTCATCCCCGCCCAGCCTTCAGTTTCCGTACGAAATGGTGCCTCACGGCGCTGACGCTCACCTTACGTTGCCTCCGGCCCATCCTCCACCACTGATAAATGACATTGAAATATGAGAGGGTTGTGCTGAGAAAAACTAGGGTGGGTAATGGAAGTCGAGAATCCCTGGTGAATAAGGAAGTGCTAGAAATAAAACGGAGATTGGACAATCGTCTCAAAGAGATTGCTGCCATCTTACTTTACGGCGCTGGGTTCTGGTTACACCCAAAGTCACTTCCGGCCTTGCCCCGGAAGTCGGAAGTGGGCTTGTGGGCCTGTGAGTTTCCGGCCGTATCAGTCATCGTCGTTCAAGGCAGGCGCGAGCGGACTGTGCTGCTGGGACGAGGGGTAGTTTTCCAGGAATGACTGTCCTCACTCAAGTGAAGTCAGCGGTGCCCTTAGTTCGTAACGGGGTCTAAACGGCAGCTCTGATAGGTAAATCTCTCCTGCCGGCGTCCCCCCCATGGCCCCAGCGCTGCACTTCGCCAGCCCCTTCCCGAGCCAGGCCCTGTCCCACTGAACGTCATTGCAGTGGGGTCACTGATTACCCCATGAACACTGTTTAGAAGTTTCGTTAGTCTGAACTCAGTGCTCTCGTGCACGCTGCTCAAAAGCCCGCGAGGAGGAGGAGTTTGTTTACATGGCTTTGTGTATCAATGAAAGGACCTGACCTAAAGTCATCACTTCTGAGTGTCGCCAGGAGAGGCCTAAGGGGAAGGCTTCAGGATGGATGTTTTATTTTTGCAAAAGACCTAACTTCCTCTGAGGTGAACAAGTCAAATGGACTGAATTTTTCCTTCTTCCCTTTGGAACTCCTCCCTACATCCCCTTGCCCCATGAATAACCACATCAGGGAAAAAAAACAAATTTTTTAAAGAAGTAGAGCCAAATATATTTTTTAATATATTATGATTTAAAAGATGTTTAATATATTATGATTTAAAAGATGTTTTTCAACAAAATTGGAAATTTTATTTTTTAAATTCCAGAAGTGATTTTTCTCCAGTGAATCAGCGAGACCCTAACAGTTCTAAGTAGACAGATCTGATGGATAATGATGCCTCAGACATATCACATTCCTTTTTGTTATTAAGGTGCTGTACAAAAACCATGAAAATTACATACAGAAATCAGAAACTACTTATTTGTTATCTACCAGTCTCATTAATTTTGCAAAACTGGAGTTTCACTGTAATGGTTCTATTTAACCTACCATCTTCTGTGTACCCTAACCTGAATTTTCTAAACCTTTCCTGTTCAGCACTACTACAATATCTATTATCCTTATATTTTGTCCCACAGCGTCTTTTGCCTGTGCATTCATTCCTTAGCAGGCATGAGCTTCAAGTTGTCACATATCTGTTGCATTTGGTGGGAAAACATCTTAAATACATGTAATGCCCAGACTGCTCCTAGATCACATCCTGAGGTTCAGTAGCCTCCCTGATGTCTCCACTGGCCTCCCCCAGGGTTAACTCTCACTCACCAAGAGCAAAAGTGATCTCATCATGTATAGACTGTAATATCCCCAGCGGTTTTTCTGCTGAGTTTGGATAATGTTTCAGGTAGCAAGAGGTTAGCTTCTGAGTCACCCTTGTCCTGGGTTTCCTCTTACTTCTCTGACCTGTTGGTTAATTCCTTCATACAGTGTGTTTACTGAGTGTCTGCTACATGCCAGGAACTAGCAGCATGTAACTTATAGTCTGTGGTGCTCATTTTATAAATTGGCGATATTCAAACTAATCACAACTCAGAAATATGTTTTACCTTGCAACCTAGTATACATATATGTATGTAAATATATTCATAACAGAAGTTTCAGGAAAAGATCTTTACTCAATATGCAAACCGTATTAATATTTGCTATACTATTATTTTTAATGCTGGTGGAGACCTATTCTGTTGATTTCATGAGCCACTCACAGTTTGAAAACCCTGCCCTAAATGTCAGTGCTTCCCAGGCCCTGATGCTAGCCTCTTACCTCATGCAGCCTAATTTCTCTGAAAGCCCTCTACCAAGTGCATGGCTCTGACTCCTACCCATGGCTACTGCTCGTTCCTTGGACCTCTGTCTCTACCCAGAATCCCCACAGATCACATTCTGAGATCCAGAAGCTTCTCAGACCACTGGCCAGTCCATGGCTGCCTCTCACTCATTGTGTACAAATCTGATTTCATCCCCTTTTCCCAAATCCTGCTGCTGCTTCTATATTTACTTTGTTGGTGAATGGTTCTAATCATCAACCTATTTACTCCAATGAGAAACCTAGAAGACATCCTAAATGAATCCCACTGTCTTCACTCTGCATCACATTAAGTATCTCAGAGAGATCCCTCCTCTCCATTTCATTGCCATTGCTTCAGCTTAGACCTTCCTCACCTCCCCTGTAGATAATATACCTCAAGAATCTTCTAAATTAGCTCTGTAGAATAGAACTTTGAGCAATGATGCTAATTTCTGTAACCACACTGTTCAATATGGTAGCCACTAGCCATGTGAGGGGTGCTTGAGAGCTTAAAATGTGGCTAGTGCAACTGAGGAACTAAAATTTTAAGTTAAGTTAGCCATACATGGCTGGTGACTAATATATTGGACAGCACAATATCAATGTTCTCCCCACCACAAGTGTACCGCCTTCCAGTCCCTGACACAAATAAACAACCAACCAACCCCTGTTGACGAATGAATGAAATATAAAAATATGAAAGCCATATAAAGATGTTAGTAACATCACCAATTACTAGGTAGCATCACAACTCATCTCTTTTATTAGTAACTTAATTTCTTCATACAAAAACTCTGTTATCTTCATGTTTAAAAGCTACCTTTATTAGTTTGTTTTTTTCTACCAGTAGAAACTACCTTTTATGGGTTTTTTCCTACTATCAGTCAAATATTTAATAAATACCACCATCAGTTGCTCATTAAACATATTAGTTGACTAGTGTATAGTGATAGAAAGCAGATCAGTAGTTGCCTAGGGGAGTGGTAGGAGAGATTACAAAGTAGCACACAGAAACTTGTGGGATGTATTTTCTATCTTGATTGTTAGGAAGATTTGATTTGTGTATACGTTTGTCAGAAGTTTTCAAACTTTACATTTCAATATCTGAAATTTTGTATGTCAATTATACCTCAGTAAAGCTGTTTTTAAAAAGATCTGATTGAATACTTGCTGCTCCCAGAAATAGAGTCTACCAATAAAGGTTGATAAAAGGGACAGCCTTTACTCAAATGCCAGAATTATTTCTACCCTTGTTAAATCTACTGGGTTTTCCAGAAGTAAATTATTTTCCCTGACTTGCTCATGTCATTTGACAATAAAAAAAGCAAACACTTATGCAGTGCTTATCTTGTACGGGCACTGTTCTGAGCAGTTTATATCTATTCATTTGATCCTCATGACAACAAACTGAGGTATATTGTACCTCCATTTTACAATTAAGGAGCTAGAGGTTAAATAACTTGATCCAGTTTAGTGGAGAGTTGGAGAGAACAGACTGGAAAGGCAGGTTGGAACAGGTGAAAAAGGGACTTAATATCGTATCAGGAGAGTAAACTTCATTTAGTGGTTAATAAAAACCTTTGACAGTTTTTGAGCAGGAGTACGACACAGCCAGAGCTTATTTTAGGGAAATTCATATGGCAGTTCATAGCTGTATTCGCCGATGCCTGGAACACTACCTGGCATATAGTAGGCCCTCCATAAATATCTTGAATATTTATGGAACCATGTTGGGAGTTAGTTATTGATGTAGATTTGTGGAGAAAGACAACCATTGGGATCCAATATTTTCAAGTTGTCAAATATGCCCATAACTTTACTCTTGACCTTCTAACTTTCTCTCACTACACTCATTATTACTGTTCCAATTATCATTCCCCTCTATAATGACTCCCATAAGAAACAAAAATACACCTTCCTGTATTTTCTCTTCATGGTTTGAGTTCTCCCCTCCATAGCTACACAAAAGAAAGTTCTGTAATCGAGCCCTCTTTCACATGTGTGTCAAACCTTGTGTACAGTCATCATGTACAAATTTCTCTTTTCCAGGTTAAATATTCTCAGCCCATTCAGTTATGTGATGTATCTATCACCATCCTAGTCACTCCTCTGGGACTGGCCAATGTCACTTAAATGCATGACATCAATACCGAACAGTGAGTCCAGAAATATCCTAATTAGTCCATTCATCTGGCTTGAAAAGCTTTGGAATTATCCTCAACCAGTCATCCTTTACACCAGGGGTCCCCAAACCCCGGGCCACGGACCAGTACTGGTCCGTGCCTGTTAGGAACTGGGCCAAATGGCAGGAGGTGAGTGGCAGGCAAGCAAGCAAAGCTTCATCTGTATTTACAGCCGCTCCCCATCGCTTGCATTACCACCTGAGCTCCGCCTTCTGTCAGATCAGCGGTAGCATTAGATTTTTATAGGACCGTGAACCCTTCTGTGAACTGCGCATGTGAGGGATATAAGTTGCGTGCTCCTTATGAGAATCTAATGCCTGATGATCTGAGGTGGAGCTGAGGGAGTGATGCTAGCGCTGGGGGATGGCTGCAAATACAGATTATCATTAACAGAGGTTTGACTGCACAGAGACCACAATAAGTCAATTGCTTGCAGACTCATATCAAAACCCTATCAGTGAGTGGCAAGTGACAATTAAGCTGCATCTGGTGGCAGGCTTTATAGTGGCAAGTGAGTTGATGTACTTCAATTGTACAGCTGCATCTGCTGGCAGACTTTAAGTCAGAATAGGACACATTTCAGTCCACGCATGGCCCGCCCATTATTTTATTTACCACTTCCATCCGCGCCTCTTTCCCACACTTGTCTCAGTCATGTTTTGGTAAGCCCACAAGCTAACCCTAGCCAAAATGAGTAAAAAACAAATGTCGCTGGAGAGCTTCTTTGAAAAGGGGGAAAGACCCAATGATGGGACAGCAGAAGACTCTAAGACGCCAACAAAAAGAAAGCTGCATTTAAAAGAAAATACCAGGAGTCCTACTTAAATTATGGGTTCATTGCAACAGGTGATTCACATTCTCCAAGCCCGCTTTGTATAATATGTGGCGACTGGCTATGCAGCGAAGCCATGAAACCTTCAAAACTGCTTTGCCACATGAAGACCAAGCACCCTGCATTAAAAGACAAGCCTTTGGGGTTTTTCAAGAGAAAAAAATGTGAACACGAAGAACAGAAGCAATTATTGAAGGCCACCACTTCATCAAATGTGTCTACACTGAGAGCATCATTCTTAGTGGCTAACTGCATTGCTAAAGCTGAGAAGTCTTTTACTATCGGTGAAGAGTTGATCCTGCCTGCTGCTAAGGACATTTGCTGTGAACTTTTAGGAGACCCTGCAGTTCGAAAGGTGGCACGTGTTCCTCTTTTGGCTAGCACCATAACTAGACGAATTGATGAAGTAGCAGAAGATATTGAGGCACAATTGTTAGGGGTAATGAGTCACCGTGGTACCCAATCCAGGTTGACAGGTCTACTGATGTTGACAACAAGGCAATAATGCTTGTTTTTGTGCAATGTATTTTTCAGGAGGATGTGCATCAGGATATGTTATGTGCACTTTTGTTGCTAGCCAACACCACAGCTGCAGAACTATTCAAGTCTTTGAATGATTACATATCAGGAAAACTGAATTGGTCATTTTGTGTTGGTATATGCACGGACGGAGCAGCTGCCATGACTGGATGGCTTTCTGGTTTCACTACCTGGGTCAAAGAGTTTGCTTCTGAATGTGAGTCTACACACTGTGTCATCCATAGAAAAATGCTGGCTAGCTGAAAAATGTCACCTGGACTTAACGTTTTTCAGGATGTGATTAAAATCATCAACCACATTAAAGTACATGCCCTTAACTCACATCTCTTCATGTAGCTCTGTGAGGAGATGGACGCAGAGCACACACGTCTTCTCTTATACAGAGAAGTGAGATGGCTTCTAAAGGTAGATCACTGGCCAGAGTTTTTGAGTTATGAGAGCTGCTCCAGAGATTTTTAGAAAAACAGTCACCACTGGCAGCACATTTCAGTGACACAGAATGGGTTGCAAAACTTGCTTACTTGTGTGACATATTCAACCTGCTCAGTGAACTCAATCTGTCACTTCAGGGGAGAACGACAACTGTGTTCAAGTCAGCAGATAAAGTGGCTGCATTCAAAGCCAAACTGGAATTAAGGGGGCAATGAGTGAACATTGGGATTTTTGACATTTAAACATCAGCAGAGATTTTTGAAAGAGACTGAGCCAGGGCCTTCTTTCTCCCAGCTGGTGCATGATCACCTATCTCAGCTTTCAGAAGAGTTTGTGCATTACTTCCCAACCACAAAAGATCCCCGAACTGGGAAGGAATGGATCCTCGACCCATTTGTGAATAAGCCAGGTGAATCAACTTCATGCTAGAAGAGGATAAACTGCTTGAGATCGCAAGTGACAGTGCCCTTAAAAGTATGTTTGAGACAACTTCAAATCTCCATACATTCTGGATTAAAGTCAAGGCCGAATATCCTGAGATTGCCACAAAAGCACTGAAAAGCCTGATTCCATTTCCAGCATCCTATCTTTGTGAAGCAGGGTTTTCTGCAGTGACAGCGACCAAAATGAGATTACGGAGTAGGCTGGACATAAGCAACACACTTCGGGTGTCACTGTCTCCCATTGCCCCCAGATGGGACCATCTAGTTGCAGGAAAACAAGCTCAGGGCTCCCACTGATTCTGCATTATGGTGAGTTGTATAATTATTTCATTATATATTACAATGTAATAATAATAGAAATAATGTGCACAATAAATGTAATGCTCTTTAATCACCCCGAAACTGTCCCCCACCCCCCACCCTGGTCTGTGGAAAAACTGTCTTCCACGAAACAGTTCCCTGGTGCCAAAAAGGTTGGGGACCACTGCTCTACACAATGCTACCTTAAAATGTACCTACATCTCCCACCTCCATTCCTTTCTGGTTCAGGCTGTCATCACCCTAGGCCTGCATCCTGTGTCTGTTTTCCACTTACTTGCCTCCTGCTGCCAGACTTGTACTCCTTACACCATGATGCTATACATGGATCAGCAGACATTCATTGAGTATCTGTGATGAGCAGGTACTGTGCTCATGCTTCAGGGCATTGTTTATGAGTAGGGCAAAGCCCCTCCCTTAAACTATGGGGGAGAAAAGCACATTCTAGCATAGGCATCTCCAGGTTTATGGAGATGGCATTTGACTAAACTGTTAAGAATGTGTGGATTTCAAAGCAGAGTTCAATTGCATTCCAAAACCACCACAAGCTAGGAGGAGAAGCATGGATTAGATTCTTCCTCATATCCTTCCAAAAGAACCAACCCTGCTGACACTTGAGCTCAGACTTCTAGACTCCAGAACTGTGAGAAAATAAACTTCTGTTGCTTAAGTCACTCAGTTTGTAGTACTTTGTTACAACAGCCCTAGGAAACTAATACAAGCCCCAAACTAGAAACAACCCAAATGTCCATCAGCTGTATTTATTCAGTAAAACAGGTAAAGTATGGTATAGTCACACAATGGAATACTATACAGCAACAAAAATGAACTAACTACAACCACACTCAACAATACGAATAAACCTTACATATGTAAAGTTAAGCAAAAGTATCAGACTCAAAAAGAGTACATATAGTATGATTCCGTGTATATAAAGTCAAAACTATAAATTAGCCCAAACTAATTTATGGTGTCAGGATTATGGTTACCCTTTCTGTGGGAGTAGAGACAAGAAGTGGGCCAAAGGGTTTTCTGGGGTTCTGGAAATATTCCATTTCTTAATATGTGTGCTTATGCATGGGTTTGTTTAGTTTATAAAAAAGCAAGGGGAAGGTCTGAGGGATCTAAGTGTACACTGATTTAGGGAACCCCTGAGCAGAGAAGAGGGGTCGAAGCTCTGGATGAGTGGCAGGATGTGTGGTACTAAGTGACCTTGAAAGGAAGATTAGAAATGGTAAACAATGGTCCTGAGAGCCATCATCCAGAGTCTGATAGGCAGCCCTGAAGAGGCGATAGTCACATTCCCCAAAGCGTTTCCGGAAACCAACACTAACAGCACATCTCAGTGGAACAAGACATTGCACAGAGAGCTCAGCCAGTAAGATCTTGTAGAGACAATTGGCAAGCAGGCCAGGAGTACCCCCAACCCTGGCAGTGCGACCCTGGAAAGGTCATTAATTTGTGGGTGCCTCCTTGGCAGAGCTGTGGCGAGGATTAAGGTAATAGGTATGAAGTCTGGTCTCAATGTAAGAAGTCACTAACTTACTGCCGGGACTGTTCGGGCGGGTGGCCCCCAAGGCCACACAGCGCCGGGCATCCGTATCCCCGGCTGTAGCACCCGCGGGGACCCCCTTTGGCGACCCAGCGGGCGCCTGTGAGCCGCAGGAAGGCCATACAGGGCATTTGGACCCAGCCACTGGATGCTGAGGCGGTGCACGTGGGTCAGCGCCTTTTCCTCTGATTGGGGTGGAAGAGACCCGGGGAGGGGACGTGGACAAAGGAGGAGGCAGAGACTGGTTAAGCCTGGGAAGAAGGCGGGGCCTTGACAAGGGAGGGAGGCGGGACCGGAGTCTCCCTAGGCTCCGCCTTTTAGCTCCGCCCCCTTACTGGGAATTCTAGCTTGGGCAGGCGAGGCTGAACCTTTAGTGGAGCCTTCTTACGTCTCCTAGTCCTCCCAGCAACCGGTGACGTGGCCCTCATGAGGCACACCACTGGCTAAACCGGGAGAGCGGGGCTGGAGCGTGACCCCCAATCCCGAGGCACCTCCCAGCTCCCCCCACTCGGCGGCCCCGCGCTCCGCCAGGTCCTTCCCTCCTTTCCCCGCCCCAGTCCCGCAGTGCGGCAGGCTGGGGTCGGCGAGCCAGCTGAGTGCGAGCCGCGCGGTGTCCGAGGATCCAGTCGGCGACCGGTGAGGGGACCGAAGGGCCGGGAGGGAGGGTTAGCGCCGGGCAGTGGTCCCCAACTTGCGCCCGGCTTCTTCCCTCCGCTCCGGGCGACTAGGGTTTGCAGCCGTCGAGAACGACGCCCCGGCAACGAGTGACGCGGCGCCGCAGCGGAGCAAGCGATTGGCCGGCGCACGCCCGCCGCTGCCTCGCGGCCTGCTCCTCCCAGGCCTTGCCCTCCGTATGTACTCGCCAGTCCTCCCTTGGTGACCTTCGTGGCTGGCGGCCCCACGATGCGGACATCGCCAGGCTGAGTCAGTTTAAAAGGGCAGCGGCAGCCTCTGGGCTCGGTCGATGTTAAACGCTCCCTACTCTCCACTACGTTTTTGGTGCCCTGTCTTGCCCTTCGCGTGGGCTGGCGCCAAGTGTGAAGAGCTGGGGTGGGCCCGGGGTGGGAAGTTTCGTGCAAGGAGAATCTGACCAGTAACTCGTGACGAAAACTGACTGATGCACCCGGGATTGGCTGCGCTGCGGGAGGGCCAGGGAAGGCGACCTGCTCCTGTGGGGCGTTCCTCATTCCTCGAATAGTTGTGCTCAGCTCCCGTTAAGTACTAGGCACCAAGTCTTAAAATGAGTAACCAATGTCACTACTTACTCTCGAAGCTGCCGGTGTGTGGGGAGGGTCTACGAAAGCCCCACACTGCTCTAATCCTGTTAAGTAGTGTTCTTTTGGGGGGTGGGTCGGGGGGAAAAGACTTAAAAAAGGTCTTGCAGAACGTTTAGGATGCTTAGGTGGTAAGAGTCAGACCTCTTTTTCAGGGTTCCATAAAATTTACCTGGGGAGAGTAAATCCTAAAAACTCGGCAACTGCAGTTCTCAGACTTAACACCTTCCCTCTTTTCATAGGAAACATGACCGCAGCTTCCTTCACTGAGTTTTCTCAGGCAGGAGTGTTAGACACCCCAGGTCCCCTGTCCAAGGTCACACAGCTGGTAATGGAAGACCCAGAATTTGGACACTTGCCTCTCCGGTCTCCTACACAGGTTGCAGTTAAGGACTTAGTAAACCAAGCCAGAGTATTTGCAGTATATGCAGTGGATAGGGCTGTGGAGGATAAGATGACTAGAGAGACGCCCTCTCCTCCAGGAACCTAACGTTTGAAAGAATTGTATTCCAGATTAATACATCATTTAAAAAAAGTATTAGATGCCTTATGTGTGCCCAACTTCTTGCTAGGCCTATAGGAAGAGTGCAAAAGTACCATATAGTCCCTTCCTTATCCCAGTTCTGGGCTCCTCTGGCTCTTCTGGGCTGTAGTCTTGCCCATGTGTGAAAGGAACATAGAGAATAATCTATCCTACTATGTTCTCTCCCTGTTAACATACATACATTCTCCACACTTCCCAGATTTCACAGGAAAATCTTTGTGAAAAAACCTTGCAAAAGAATCTGTTTGGATCATGATCGGGCTTGGGTACTTGGAATGGGGAGGGAGCTGTCATTCCTGTTTCCACCAACTCCTTGAACATGTCAGACTGGATCCGAAGCCGGAAGGGGCAATGTCTTTTAAAGTACTGGACCTTGTTTCTGTTATGGGAAAAAGGGAAGTGAGGACTGGCCATTCTGGTGCTCTGGATTTCATACCCCATGCTCACCTAGAAAAGAGACCGAAACCTTTCCAGAGTAGATTGGGAATCACTGTTTTGGAGGAGTGAAGGTGCTCAGTAGGGCTTCTCTGAGGAGGGATTATTGGAGCAGAGCCCTGAATGAAGGAGGAGAAAGGGCTTTCAGGTAGAAAGAACTACAAGTGGAAAGGCCCCAAAGCAGGCTCCAGAGGGTCAGGGAAACGATTCCATCCATCCAGTTCCTCCCCCCTCCTCCTCCCAACAGTGAGAAGTGGGTTATTTGCTTCTAGATGGATGTAAATTTCAGCAGCCTCTAGGGGTGTCTCAGAGTCCTGGAGACTACATTGTCATTAGGGCTGGGCAACAGACTTCAGGACTGGGACCAGGGTGGGGGTTAAGTATATATAGAGAGGCCAGCAGAAGAATCTTCTCTCCCGAATGCAGCTACTGCTCCCCAAACCACTTCTTAGGCTGACCGTTTCCTTTCCTCTACCAGGACCGCAAAGGAATCCACCGCAGAGTACACAGAGTGAGCCCCGGTCCCATGGTGGTCCCTGGGGCCGCCAGGGGCTTCCTGCTGCACTGCTGCCAGCTGGCCAGGGCCAGGAAGGGTTGGGGACTATCGGGGAGAGCCCGAGACGGGCCTCCCAGCCTACCATCCCCTTCCTGTCCCTGGACCCACCTGCCATCCTTGTGGCTCTGGATGAGCTTGCACCACAGGGGAACCTCAAGTCACACAGGGGTAACCAGTAGTACCCACCTCAAAGGACTACTGGGAGGATGAAAGGGGTACATACACAGAAACATATGAGAGCCATTCCATATTGATGCTAGTAATAACTGGAGAGCAGCAGTGATAGGCTTTGCATGAGTTATAACCCCAAGTCCCAACCAGGTCTCCTAGATGGCAGTACGGATATTCACTTTCCTGAAGAGCAGATGGGCCCTCTGGAGGGTATGGCCAGAGCCCCACATCTTAGGAGATGAGGAGAGTGGCTATCTTCTGGTTACTGAGGCTCTAAGGGTCAGGGCAGTTGGTGACCTCTTCCCATGCAGTCCCCTTCAGGGACTGTGAGGTGGGTCAGCCTCCCTTTGTACATTGTTCCAGCGTTTGGAAAGGCCATTTGGCAAACACTATCTAATAGAACAGAAATGTGAGCCACATTTGTAATCATCACTTTTCTTAAAAACAGGTGAAATAAATTTTAAAACTATATTTCATTTAACCCAATATATATAAAATATTATTTCAATATATAGTCAACATTAAACATTATTAATGAGATATTTTGTATTCTTTTTTCATACTAAGTCTTTGAAGTTAGGAGTGTATTTGACCTATAGCACGTCTCACTTTGGACCAGCCACATTTCAAGTTTCAGTTGCCACATGTGGCTTGTGGCCACTGTAGCAGACAGCACAGCTGAGACAGCCCTCAGACCCACTCCTGCAGCCCAGACCAGTTTTATCCAACTCTGGCTTCAAGATGGAGGAATTGTGAGATGATCACTTGCCCCAGAAATGTTGGCCTGGCAGAAGAGATAACCAGGGAGGAAAATCTTTATACTGACTGAACAACACAACTCAGAAGAAAAAGAACTACATTTCTCTCACAGTAGATTGTTAGTAAATGTAGTAAATCCTGATTAAGTCCAACACTCCTGTGAACAGTTAGATATGGCATGAAATGCCTGCAATATCTATTAAGAAAAAAGTTTCATGGTATACGAAACATTTATTGTGAATATTAATTTTTGCCATTACCTTATCTTCTTAGTAATTGTCTTTTATTAATTATGTATAAGTTTGTAAGTATTAAATACTTGAAAGTTACTAAAATACTTTAAAGTATTGAACAATTAGGACTTTTCATCAATTCACACGTAATTACCCCCTTCCCTCTTTCGAAGCCTCCCTTGTACTTATTTTTTTCCAAAAATCAAAGAAATTTGGTGGTATAGCAACTTCAGAACTCAATCAGGAAAATGATGGTTAGGACAGTCTAGAAATTGTTCTTCTTTTGGCACAGTAATATTTTTTTTTTCTTTCAGATTTCTTCCCAAGCATAGACCCTTTCCTTCCAGGGCAAGCTCCAGCATGGGGTGAGGTACAGAAGAGAGACTTGAAGGATACACCCTGGCACTCAAGCACAAAACCCGCACCCTTGACCAGGGTCTCTTATTCCATGTCTGTGATGGGGCAAAATGGTATCTTTGTTTATATGTCATTTATGTGTGTGTGTTTTCATTTGTGCATTTGTCTTTCCTTCCTTGGGCATGTGCCCTTGAAGGCAGTAGCCTGGCAGAGGGTGTAATCCCAGAAACTTGGCCTGAGAGGTGCCAGGGTCTCCAGAGACACTCAGGTGAGGGGGAATACTCACTAGGACATAAGCATTGCTCTCTTTGCCATTTGGGATCAACCACTGACCCTTGAGAGAAGGTTGTATTCACACAAGGGCGAACATTCTTTTGAATTTGACCAGCTATAATTAGCAGCCCAAGCAAGTGCCTGGGCTGAAAACTGTCTCTGGAAGAACCAAGAAACTCCCTCTAAAGTCTGCTCTCAGGTCTGCAGAGGGGCTCTTGCCCCTGCTTGCAGATTTTGTTTAAAACTCATCCTCTTTGAATAAGATGTCTAGGATTTAAAATACTCCAGACACCCCCCCCCAAAAAAAAATAGTGTATGGGCTGGGGTAGGGTGGGGGGAGTGTCATAGATGAAACAAAATAGCAAAATGTAAATAGATGCTGAAGGTGAGTGAGTGATTTGTGGTACTATTCTTGTTAGTTTTTTATATTTGAAAATATCCATTTTAAAAATACTCTCTTCCAAGAAATGTTTCCTTCTTTCTCTTCTACCTGCATCTGTCCCCTTTGCTCAGTTTAAATTCACATTGTCCCTCTTATTTTATCCTTCCTGCAGGGCACAGCACATCCTGCTCCAGAGGCACAGGGAGAGAACATGCTATATCCACCACTCCTTCCCAAGAAGGAGGGGAACAGAAGCTTCAGAGCCCACCCCTGCAGGTCTGTAGTTTTAAAGGCTTTTTTCAATTGACCCTATTTGCGTCCAAAAGATGAGGACCCCATCTATGGGGTGTTTTAACCACAGCTCTGGGTATTTGAGTTTCCATCTGCTAATAAGAAAGTGACTGATGACTATTTTGTTTGCTTACTCTCACTGATCTGTTGGGTGACATGGCCTATAACTTATAGTGACTATACCTGTCTCCCGTGTCCCACTGAACTGAACTGGGGACAGATCCATGGGTCTTGAGGGGAACAGTCAGTGGTGAGGCCAGTCAGGTGAGGAGAGCAGCCCAATTTGTGCTCTAAATAAAGGGCACAGGAGGTTCTGTGCACAAATGCTGACCCTGCTCACAGAGAGCCACCTGGACCAACTTGTCAGAAGGATTCAGGGATACCACTTGAGATAAAGAAAACGGCAGAGCAGATTCCATCCCCATAAAGGGGCTTCTTTGCTACTGCAGGTTCTCAGATCCCTGGAGCTGGGGCAATGAGGAAAGTCTGCAGAATGTTTGCAAACAACTTGAATGCCCTGAGAATTAGAAAGGATGTCCCTTCCTTCTCCCCAGCCTTCCCTAGAAATGGGAAGATCACTTCTTTGATAATGCCATCAACTTTTGATAATATTCTTTGTGAATTATCCATGCTTCCTTTTACCCCTTTCCTGGGTCCTGAGTTGCTTTCTCAAGGTTAGGCCACAGAACTTTGAGACTGTGTACTGATGTGGTATGATTGTGTATCAGGTGCTGTCCAAAGCCAAGGAGCAATACTTTGGGTTTTCTCAGATACCTTCCCTTGCCCAGATCCCAGCCGTTCCTGAGCCTTTTGCCCAGGCTGCTGCTGGATAGGTTTATGCTTCACCGCTTCCAACCCAGGCCTGGCTGGGTTCACACTGGTTACTCAGGAAACCCTGGGTCTTCAGAGGAAGGTGTTGATGTGGTTTAGGCCCAGGGGACTTCTCATTTCCCATCCCTCCTTGGTCGTTCCCTAGTGCATCTCCAGGCCTAGGTCCCTGGGCTAAGGTCATAAAACAAGCTGGACACTCTTCCTTCCCTCCCGAACAGTGTACTGGAGGAAAGCTCCCCTCTTGAGTCCCTACTGCCCTTCCTGGTGGCACAAGGACCCCTCCCCCCCCATATTTCTAGGACTCCCATGGCTTTGCCTCCTCTTGGAGAATGGAACTCCAGAGATGGTCTAGCTGGGGAAGGTACAGAAAACAGGGAGCCTGTGCTTGCCCCTCCATTCCCCAAGGTGTAGCTGTCATAGATGTTGCTGGGGCTCATAGTGACCTTCTCCCTGCAGGGCTCACGGTACATGGTAAACCTAGCTGCAGCCCACCTCTGAAACAGCCACAGCACCTGCTGTGAGAGAAGGAACCCCGGAATCCGCGGACCAGTTTTCCGGGCCTCCCTCTCTTCCCTCTGCTACCGTTCCCTTTCTAGGCCTTAAGAAAACTGAAAATAACTCTCAGCTGGAGGAGGTGGACTCCAGAGTGTGAGTGGCACGCTGCACCCTGAGGGCGCCCGGCCTGGCCCTCATCATGCTCGCTGCTGCCTCAGAGGCAGCAGCCGGCAGGCCTTATGGGTGCAGTGAGTGTGGAAAGAGCTTCCGCTACAGTTCGGTGCTGCTGCGGCATGAGCGCGCCCATGGTGGCGACAGCCGCTTCCGCTGTCTAGAGTGCGGCGAGCGCTGCGCACAGGCCGCAGACCTCCGTGCGCACCGACGTGCTCATGCGGGCCAGACGCTCTACATCTGCAATGAGTGTGGCCAGAGCTTCCATCACAGCGGCCGCCTTGACCTACACCAGAGCGCGCACAGGCGGCGCAGCCGCTCCTGCCGCTGCCGAGCTTGCGGCCGCTGCTTCCCACACCTCCCGGCTCTGCTGCTGCACAGGCGCCACTGGCACCCTCCTGAGCTGCCCCGCCGCTGTCCGCTGTGCCCTCGTGCCTTCCGCCAGAGCGCACTGCGCTTCCACCAGGCACGGGCACACCCATGGGGGACACCGGCCGTGCCCGCTGACACGCTCCATCGCTGCACTCAGTGCCCGCGGGCCTTCCGCAGCGGTGCGGGACTTCGGAGCCATTTGCGTGTCCACACGGCCAGGAGCCCTGGTGACTCCACACTTCGGCAGCCAGGCACTTCGGACGCACACCAATGTAGTATGTGTGGCAAGAGCTTTGGCAAGAGCTCCACACTAACGCGACACCTGCAGACGCACTCGGGTGAGAAACCTTTCAAATGCCCAGAGTGCGGCAAGGGCTTCTTGGAGAGCGCCACCCTGGTGCGCCATCAGCGCACGCACACGGGCGAGAAGCCCTACGCCTGCAGCGACTGCGGGCGCCGCTTCAGTGAGAGCTCCACGCTGCTGCGCCATCGGCGCAGCCACCAGGGAGAGCGGCCACACGCATGCGCCACGTGTGGCAAGGGCTTCGGGCAGCGCTCCGACCTTGTGGTGCACCAGCGCATCCACACAGGCGAGAGGCCCTTCCCCTGTACCGAGTGTGGCCGCTGCTTCAGCGACCGCTCGGACCTCACAAAGCACAGGCGCACACACACAGGCGAGAAGCCCTACCGCTGTGAGTTGTGCGGCAAGCACTTCACGTGCGTGTCCAACCTCAACGTGCACCGGCGCAACCATGCCGGCCACAAGCCCCACAAGTGCCCTGAGTGTGGCAAAGCCTTCAGTGTGGGCTCCAAGCTGGCACTGCACCGCAAAACGCACCTGGGCGAGCGGCCGGCGGAATGTGCGGAGTGTGGCAAGTGTTTCAGCCACAGCCGCTCCCTGTCGCAACACCAGCGGGCCCACACACGTGCTCGCGCCGCCGCAGCTACAGCTGCCGCTGCCACTGAGGCCAAGGCGGGCACTGCCCTCATCTTTGCTGGGCAAGCAGGACAGGAAAAGCCAGGGCTTTTTGTGTCTCAGTTGAGAAAGACTTGCTGAGAGTCTTCTCCGGAGTGGGCTTGATAAGCACTTTCATAGTGCCATAGGGATGGGTGGGACAACTCGCAGATGGAGTTCTGTGGAAAGACAGCGTGGCATATTACCTTTCTCCATCTCTGTTGGTAGCACTTCACCTGGCCTCTCGCTGCACCCCTACACCTGCTTCCCCTGTCAGCTCTTTGCCTGTTCTCTGTCCGTCCTTCTCCCCCTCTGAGATGTAGGTGCAGGGGGAACCTCTCAGACCCCACACGTGGGAGAGCGCCCAAGTATTGGTGTGTCCCATCCCTGCTGCTGTGCTCTCAGGTGTTTCCTGTTTTCCCATCAGCATCCTGTCTTCTCTTGTCCCATCTCCTTTTTCCAGCCTGAGTGTCCTCTACCTCTTCTTTCTAGATACTTTTGGTGTACTGCCTCTTCAGTTAATGACCACAGATGTGGCTGGAGTCACAGGCCCTGTGGTTTTCTTGACTCTTCCTTTCACTTGACTGTTAGTCTCTCTGCTGCTTTCTCCCTCAGCTTCTGAGAGATGGGAAATTTGTGGAGAGATAGTGGGAAAGCTCACTTCACTGAAAGATATCTCCACGCCAGAAGCACCCGGAGAAGTGCTTCACACCATGTAAAGGTGGGCAGGAGCTCTCAGCGTGGCTGCCCACCTGTCCCATGGGACAGACCTGTTGGTGTACAGATCAAGGTGCCTCTCAGGACAGTGTTCTCCAGGTGGGGGACATCAACCCTGGGACCTGAGTCAAGACCACATGGGTCCACAAAGCTGGGCACTGCCAAGTGCAGTAAGAACGCTATACACAAATTAAGCTTGCAGCCATGAGGAAACTGAGCTCCACAGAGGCCACAGTGCAGGGATGAAAATTCCCTGTAATTGGCCGGCGATTTTTTTGCTTGCAGGTGGTGAAATAAAGAATTATTTGAGTTCCAGATGCCAAGAGCTCCCTTTGTCAAACCTGAGGCTGCTGTATTTGCAGACTTCAGGAGTCACCCAAGAGACAGGCCCTTTCAAAATTCCAAGGTCTCTGGTCTCTTCCCAAGCTAGCTCAGCAATCTTGCACATATAGGCCCCTCAGTTTTGCACTGGAAGGCAAGACTCTTTAGGGGCCCCTATACATTTGGTTCTCTTGGTTAGTGGAGAGTACAAATGTGGCCCAGGAACACATACCTCTAATCCTACTCCAGCCCAACCCTCTGGAATTACCTAGTGCCTTGCTTGAATGCAAGAGTGGAAGGAGTGCCAAAGCGAATTGGGAAAGAAAGCTGGGTCTTCAGGGTGGGTGCAGGTGGGGGTCTGCAGAGAGAAGAATAAGGCCTGCACTTAGGGTGCACTCAGGCACATTCCAGGAGAGCCTGCTTCCAAAGGAATCAAGATTCCTATACCTCAGGTGCCAAAACACTCGCTCTGCTGCTCTGCTCACACACGTCCATGTAAAATACTGGGTTTATTCTGTCCTTTAGGAAGACTAAAGTAGCCTGGCTCCCCTAGAGCACAGTCTTGCCCCTGCCCTGCACTCCCCATCACCCTAGTCCCCAGGGCCCAGTCATCTGGCCCTTCTTGCTCCTTTCCAGTCCCTGGCTCCCCAAATTCTGGGGAGTGCTCACTGCTAAGGGAGCAGTGTGGGAGCCTGAGGAGCCAGAGAGGGCCTGGCTCCCTCGTCGGTCCCCAGGGATGCAGGGGCAGAGATGCTGGAACAGGACTCCAATGGACCAGCTAATTCTTGTGGGGCCAGGAGCAAGGCGGGGTGGCTTTTGCTGCGGTGAGCTGTGACACTGTCTGGCTTCTCGAAGCGCTTGCCGCAGAACTCACAGGGGAATCGCAAGGCAGCCACCGTCTCTGCATGCTTGCGCCGATGCCAATTCAGGGACGCCTTCTGGCGGCAGGTGAACCCGCAGATCTCACACCTGAGCCAGGGACAGCAGGGGGAAGAAACGGGCCTCAGCCCATCTTGACTTCCCCAGGGGTTCCTCCTGGTCCCAACTGCCCCGATGTCCTGCCAGCACCTCCCCATTTCCCACCACCCTGGGCTCTCTTCCCCACACTCACTGCAGGGGTTTCTCTCCAGTGTGGATGCGCCGGTGGATGACCAAGTTGCTGCTGGTGCGGAAAGACCGGGCGCAGAACTCACAAATGTAGTCTCGGGTATCTGTGGGCACATGGGGGACAGCCCAGCATCCATCCCCAAGCTGAGGCCCTTCCTTGGTCCACCCCCACTGTCCCCCAAAGGAGTACTGTCCCTATTCAGCCTGCATATCTCACTCCTCCCACCACCCCCCAACAGTGCCGTGTGACCTGTCAGATGCCCTGTGGGTGTCAAGAGCCAATCCCCTCTCCTTCCTCCCTGAACCTGCCCCCCTGCCAGCTCTAACAGCACCTGCCCATCGCCCATCTCCAGCAGTTCTCACAGGCCTGCTGTGGTTTTTCTCTTACACCTCCTGCAGCAGAGGAGGTAGCCTTGCTTTTCATGGCATCCTGTAGACCTCTGTACCACTGCTGCTCTGTATACCCTGCCATCAGACCACACACACCCCTACAGCCTTCATCCCCGTCACGCTCCTGCACTCCACACAGCTCTGGCTCCAGGCCCTCTCCTCAGCCATCACCACTGCTGTCAGTTTGTTTTCTACATGTCCCGCACTCCCCTCCCCTGTTCCCTGACCTTCACTGACCTGGCCGCCCCCCACAACCCTTCTCAGCCACCATTCCCAGGTCATGCCCCATCACTGCACCACCTTGAAATCACAATTTCAGACATCCCAGTTCCGGCCAGGGCCCCCTACCTTGTCCTGTTACAGTTATCCCACAGTTCCAGGCTGCCGGTCCAGCAGCCCACTGCCTTCCCACTGTCCCCCTCCCCTCTCTTTGCCCAGTTCATTTCCAGGGCATCTTTGTAGCCTTCCTCCACTCACACTACCAACTCACCTGTCCCGCTCTTCCTCAGCTGTGCCTGCTTGGTTAAAGCCCAACTCAGGATAAATACAACCCTTGGCCTGATCCAGGCCGGCACACGTACGCCAAGGGGGGCGGAAACACAACCTACAACACCCCACCCTCACCCCACTTTGAGCTCTACTTTCATACACAACTACAAGTGTCAAGCCTCACCCCCGCCGCACACACACAATGCCTCTGCATCTCCTTGGTCAGTTCACTCTCCCACTTTCTAGAGTTCAGAAGGGCATTTTCCACATGACCTCCTCTTTCTACCAACCTCACTCAGCAGTGACCTCGTTTTATAAGTCACCAAGAAGAGGAGCCAGGAGAGAATGCCCACATCCTCCCCCCACCTAATCTACCAGCCAACTTGCTTCTGTGCCCATATATGTGAATAGTCCCTGCTTCCCTGTGGCTGCCCTCCAGCTGTGCTCAGATACACCCCTCCTCAACGACTTAAGGTTGCTCAACCCACCCTGGCATCAGCAAGCCTTTCCTCTCTGTGGGATCATTCCCATCTCTGTGCTCAGGCTCACAGCCCTCCAACTTACACCTATTTCTCTGCTTGTCTTCACAGTAGAACTCTGAAGAGTTGTCCATACTTGCTGTCTACACTTCCTTAGCTCGTCTCTGCTCTGAACCCAGTCCATTCTGGCTGTCATCTCCCTTGTCACATGCCATTTTGTCATCTGGTCAAGGATGGCTTCCCATGGCCCTGCCTGGTGGCCTGTGCGCATCCTCATCTCACTCAGCTCTGCAGCACCGGCACATCTCACCCCTCCCTCCTCCCTGGAGCACTTTCTCCACTTGGCTCCTCAGATACCGCTCTCTTCACCTGCCCCAACAGCACCTCTGCAGCTGCCCTTCCTACCTGCCCTGCTCAGACCTCTTCTCTACCTATGTTCACTCTCTCCCTGTAGGAACACTCCACCCATGGCTCTAAACACCACCCATATGCTCATGATGAACACTTTTTTCTTGCCCAACATCTCCCCTGAACACGAGATTCACGTTTTCTGGGATACCTAAGTAGCATGTCCCAAATCAAATGTCATGTGCCTTTTCTGAGGCCTGCTTCTCCCTCACTTTCAGGAAGTCACATCACCTTCTGCCCAGTTGGCTCAGGCTGGAACCCTCCAAGTCACCCCTGACTCCACAGTCCTACCCATGGACAATCTGTTCTTCCCACAGTAGCCCTGGCTCCAACTTCACTCTCTTGTCAGTCTCCAGCCACTTCTCATCAACTTGACTGTCTAGGTCACTATCACTGTGCACTGCACATTCCTGCTATCCCCTATTCTCCACATGGCAGCCACAATGCTCCTTTTAAAATCAGTTCTGTCCCTCCCTCCACCGCACTGGTGCCCGTCACATTTGCCAACCGATGGTGGTCTTGAAGGCCCCTACCACCTATCTGACCTCTCTTCCTTCCTTTCTAATCTCCTGGCCTCCTCTCCATTCCTGGAACATGCCCGCAGATGCCAGTTTAGGGTCCTCTCATGTGCTGCCTCTCATGTGGATGTGGCGAAGCCTCCATTCCTCCCTTCACTTAGGTCTTTGCTCAAAGCACCTTTCACAGCTCTTTGTAGCCCTTCACTAGAGTGGACATCTTAGGTGAGTACTGCCTGCTTTATTCACTGCTGTAGCCCAGCACCTAGAACAGTTTCAAGCAGGGAGGATCTAAACACACAGAGAGTGCAGGATGAGTGTGTGAGTGAGAGTTATCCCAGAGCAGTGTGACAAGACCTGCAGATAGGAGATGACTGGCCTCATGGGGGAGGGGAAGGGACTCACAGAGGGAGGGGAAGGGACCCACAGGGGGAGGGGAAGGGACCCACAGGGGCAGGTGAGGATGCATTTCCACCACTCACCACTGTGCAGCTTCACATGCTCCTTCAGGTGTTTCTTAAAGTTGAAGGACTTCCCACAGGCCGGCTCTGGGCAGGAGAAGGACTTTTGGTGGATGTGCTGGTACTTCTTGTGGTGCTAGGGGAGGAAGCACATGGTTTCCTCAGGGCAACCACCAGAGCTGACCCAGCAGGCAGGTTCTTCTGCCGTCTCCCACAACAGTTCTCCTTGTCACCGCCAGCTCATATCATCCTGGCCAGTCCTCACCTATACATAAGCACCCCAATCCCATCCCTTCCTGACCCCAAACTCTGCCCTCACCCTATCCTGCCCTCAAGTTCCATTATCTCACCTCTTTGTCACAACCTCACCTTGCAATGCCCAGGTCCTTGAAAAAAGTGCACTTCTGGTGACACTCTTGGTTCCCTAACTATGGATTTGCCATCTGCCAGGGATGGGAACACATTTTTTGGTGGGTATGATTATTCTCCTTGATATCAATATCAATGTACAACAATATCACTCAGATGGCCTACTTTTTATTAATAGCTCACCATGGGATTATATCATTTTCTCCTAAATCTGCTTTGGAAGCACACACACACACACACACTCCTTCTCAACCTGGAACACTTTTAAGGATAGTGTGTTCTTCAACCTTAACTCCCCAAGTATTTCTGGGAAATATTTCTCTTTTTATCTGGTCTAATTTCACCTCCTGGCTCACTAAGTTGCATGCGCTTTCCCTTTCTCCATAATCCTATTTTCCCATAATTAAACTGCTGCTGGGGGCTACTTCAGTCTCCTCCATTAATAGACTCAAGTATGTCTGACCAGCCCTGCTGAATGTTCTTCTCAGAAGCCCAGAGCTTCACCACCACTTGGGGACCTTCCCCCTCTCCCAAATCCCATCCACCCAGGCTTCACCATCCCTCGGGTCTGGGTCCTCTCCCGGCCTCAGAGCCCTGTGAGGGCTCTGGCTGAGTGTGGGACTGGGACTCTTCTCTCTCTGTGCCTCAAACCTCTCCTGCAGTGAGGCTGGGGACAGGTCTGTCCCCTAATCCTCCTGGAGTGAGGACCACCCACATGAGACAGCAGGGCGAGGCAGCCCGATGGAGTGAGGAACCGAACACCATGACACACTAGCTGAGAAGCCTTGGGCAACGCTTGGCATTTCTGTTTTCCTTGGTTTCCTCATCTGCAAAGCAGGAGTAGTACCAGCACCCACTTCATAGGAATGCCGAGAAGATCAAAAGACTTGACACATATCAAGTGCTTAGAATAGTCACTAGCACCCCAAAAGCCTGAGGAATGCCACCATCATCTCCATGTGGTCATCAGAGGGCCTGTGTAACAAGCAGTAGTGGGCAGCAGCTGCGCACCTGGGGCTTGGTTTTCTGCCTTATCTACCGGTCATCTGGATTAGTGATTATTAACTATAGGCAAGCTCTGCACGTCCATCCCAACTCTTCTCTCCCTGGCTCTGAACTCCCCCCACACCCTAGGCTTCTTTGCCTCAGCTTTTCCTTCAGCCCTTCTCCTCCACCCATGAGGCTACACAGAACCCAACCTGTACCCCTCACATCCTCACATTCAAATACTGCCGGTTTGAGAAGATCCTTCCGCAGCCAGGGAAGTCACAGGGCAGCAGCTCTCTTTTGGCAGCTTTCCTGGGGGAGGAGAATAGGAAGCATGAGGACTTGTGCAGGCTCTCCTCCACCTCGCTCCGCTCCCTTCCCCACCCAGAGCCACTTCCCCCAGTCCTACCTAATTCTCTTGGGGCCGATCTGAGCAGTGTCCTCATCCCATGCCGAGGCCAGAGCAGACTGAGCCTGACTCCCAGGGCTACGGGCAGCAAAGAGGGAGCAGAGGGCCTCGAGGGAGGGCCATGTCCCAGGATGCCCCTGCCCTCTGTCTCAGCCATCAGGTTACCTGGCCAGGGGCTCAGTCTGCTGGTCTGCTTGAGGGGTCCCACTGAGCTCTGGCTGTATCCTGACTTCCACAGGCAGAGGAGCTCCAGAACCCAATGAGGATGCTGATGAGGATGGCGAAGCAAGAGGAGTTGGGACAGCTGCAGGGGCCGGGGGTATCTCCCCATCCTTAAGTGCATGGGTGACAGGGGAAGGGGGTGGTCTGGGAGCATCTGGCTCACTGCTGAAAGGAGAATGAAGAAGAGGAAGGCATTATCTCCCTGGATTCTCAGCCAGCCCCAGCCCAACCCCAACCCCTAAACTGCAAAGATCCCAAACTCAGAACAACCCTACCCCTACCACAGGCTCCCTGTTCATACCTACTTTCAGCTTTCATTTTCCCCCAGAGCCTAACTTCCTTTCCACCCAATCCAAAGCCTCTAGTTCTTTCTGCCTTTTCCAAAGCCTACCCTGCCCTCTCCACCAACAAGCCCCTCCCTCAAGTCTGCAGAGCTCTGGGTTCCCCAGCCAGTCACCCCCTCCCTCCTCCTGCTCTGCTCAGCACCCTCCCTCAGCCCCAACTTGCTCATCTGGGGAGGAGCTGTAGGTCCATGGGCTGGCATCACTGAGCATCTCCTCTTCATCCTCATCTTCCTCTTCCCCGTCTTCTTCTCCTAGGGATGGGAAGGCCTCTGGCGGGGGTCCCACCTCTCTGCAGGTCCAAGGAAGGCAAGCAGGAGGTCGTGCTCCCTCACTCCCATTGTCCACCCAGGTCTATCTTGTCCCCCCCAACCCCAAACTCACCTGGGCAACCTGGCCTCCTCAGTCCTCTCATCATGCTTAGATTCCAAACCTGTTGGCATAGGTAGGGTCAAAGGGGAAGGAACCCTGTATTGGAGGGATGAGGACAGGTGGAGTTCTAAGGTCTGAAGTGGTAGGAAGACTCTTAGGAAGGAGGAAGAGGGGGCAGAGGCTACTGGAGTGGGAGGGGCTGTTTTATTTTAGAGATGGTACATTCACATGGTTCAAAAAACAGGGTTTTTTCTTTGAACCATGTGAAAAGTCTCCTTTCCAATACTATACCCCAGCCACCTCATTCCTCCTACAGGTAACCTGGTTTCCTACATGCCCTTCCAGAAATATCCTATACATTCATAAGTACATACAAATATTTTCCTTTCTCCTCTTATTTTTCCACCAACGGTAATATACCATACATCCAATTCTGTATTTTGCTTTTCATACCTAAAAGTATATTTGAGGATGTATTTCCTTGTCACCATAGAGTTTTTCCACGGAGAAAGGATCATTTTTAAAGAATGGGGTTCTGAGCTACAGGGACAAGAACACTTTTCCCTCCTTTTTCTCCATAACTCTTCTTTCCCCCAGCCTACCTGCGGGCTCTGGCCCACTCCTGGCTTCTGGGCACCAGCTTCTCTGGCCAGTACTTGCAAGGGGGACCGGATTGGGCTCCTCTGGAGATGTGGGGCCTGAAGAGGGGCCCCAGGAGAAGGTGTGGCCGGCTGAGCACTCCCACACAAGCCCCCCATCTCGGCCCCCAGGTCCCCGCAGCCCAGGCACCAGGCTGCACTCTCGACTGTGAGCATGAGACAGGAGCACCAGATACTGCAGACCCTTGGGGGCCACAGGCTCAGGACCTAGAGCAGTGAAGGCAACAGTCAGGGTGAGCTGGGAGGTCCTCTCCTCTCATCCTGGAGATCCACACTCAGACAGCCCTGTACCCCCACCCCCTGGGCAACCCTGGTCCCTAATCCAGTTTACCATTCTTCAGAGCCCAAACCCCAGTGTTCTGAGATATTGCTCCCTTCTCCACAGGCTGCCTCCTTGGGCTCCCCAACTCCCCCATCTCTTCCCAAACTCACTCAAGGCTCCCTCTTATCCAATCCCCTTAGGGAGGGTGTTTCTGGGTCACACAACTCCTTGTTGCCCCTATTCTCTCTCTGGCTCCTAATCCTCTACCCCTAGCCATTCCCTACCCACCTGCACAAAGCACGCAGCCTGAAGAAGTGTACCTGCCAGGGGGACAAGAGGCAGGTCAGGTGGGGGCCCATGTGGCCAACTGCCCTCAGCTCTGGGCATTCACACACTTACGGGGTCCCCTATTCTCCTGGACCAAGAGGTGGGGGGAGACCCTGGGAGGCCACAAATCACACTGGCCTTACTGCTGAAGTGATAAATCTGCCAGTGGGAAGGAGCAGCAGGCCAGCACTTGATGTGGGGGAAAGGGGGCGGGTAGGGTGCTGGGTGTTGCAGCCTGGGTGCCCTCCGCCAGAACCCTTGACCCGGCCCCTAACCGGTCCAACAGGAACTTGGCCAGCTGCGAGTGCAGGGAGAAGCCCAGCTGCTCCTTGAGGAGGCACCACTGTTCCATGTGGCCGCCCAGGCGGATGCGGCACTTGCTGCGGCGCGCGTCCAGCTGCCGCCGCTTCTCTCGCCGCCTGCGGGATGCGTCCGCAGGGGAGGCAGCCATGAGTACCAGGGCCTGCGGGGTCGGGGAGACACGCGTGTGGGCCGACCTGATCCGAGGCCAGAGGCCCCGGTTCCACCCACCGCTGGGGCCTCAGTTTCCTCAACGGTGAATTGGGGCAGAACTAAACCACTGCAATAGCATTCGCTGCCACTGGGTCCAAACCACTTCTGCTTCCATTACAGGGCGTGTAAATTAGCGCTATGGGGTGGGTATCTTGGGGGTGGGAGGCAGGGGTACTGCATCAAAGTCAGAATGGCCTGATCCTGGGCCCACTGACGTGAAGAACTGGAGCTATGGGTAAGGAAATTTCGACTAGGAAGGGGCAGAGGGTAAGGTAACAGTTTCATCTTCAAAAGGGCATGGGTCTTCACTGGTTGATGAGGGAAGGAGAGGTCGTGTGCATTGGGAGAGCTCCTCATAGTTGGGTCGTTGTGGGTGGAGCCGGGACAGGAGGGCGGGGAAGGGGGGGTCTGGGGCCCACTCCGTCTCGGGCCGCCCCACTGAACACTCACACTGCGTCGGATGGGCCAATTCCTAAGGCAGCTCCCAGGCCGCCCAGAGCTCCCGCCGCGGCCCACTCCCACCCCGGCCTTACCTGAGCGCCCCCACCCGCCCTCATCCCGACTGCGCCTGCGCCTCCCCAGCGTCGCGCGCAGGCCCGGAGAGCGGCGGGAGGACAGGGGCCCACCTAGCGCGCGCCGCCTCCGTTTCTCTTTTAAGAGGAACCCGTCCCCCTTCGCGTCGGTGGCTCCAGCTTGGAACTGGGGCCGGGGCTTGCCGGGGAGGGGAGAGTCGGAGGCTGGCTGCGCGCGCCTGCGCACTAACCGCCCAGCGCAACGCCTGCTGGGAGCCTTGATTCCCACACAAAGTGTTCAGCTTTGTCGCTGAGCCCTGCGGGGGCTGTGGACGGGTCGCTTCCGCGGCAACCGCCTGTGCTTGGTGACCAAAGTTATGGGGAAATGGAATAAGTAGGGCGAAGCCCTCCTCCCGTGCGCCGACCCCAGCCCCTTCAACCTGCCCAGGGACGTGGCTTCTGCAGTTGTTCCTACTTTGTACTTCACCTTCGTTTCCCCCGCCCCCACCCAATTGCCACCAAGAAGCAAACACGTGCTGCAGAATCAACCACTTTTACCAGGGAAGCCCCAGAATCAGATACCTTTAAAACCAATTAGAGCCCTCTCCAGACCCCCAAGGCAACCACCACCTACGGCCCATTCCCTCTGTTTCCCGTCAAAAGTCATCCGAAAAGTTGCCTAGATTTGCAGCGGACTATTCCGCATTTCATTCCCTCTTCAGTTGACTCGCATGGAGCTTTTCTCTCCACCGAGCCACTGGAATGGCGCTTGTCAAGGCCACTTGGGATAGCCACTTTGCTAAAGGCAGCGGTCAGTTCTCTGCCTCTCTACCCCTAGAGCAACATCTGACAATGTAGATATTTCCCTCCATGCAACGCCCCAACCTCCACTACAGGTTGGCTTCTGTCACTTCACACGCTCCTGGTTTTCCTCCCTCCTCATCGGCTCCTCCTTTTCTTTGCTGGATCTTTATCCACTGTCTAGGCAAAACAGATTGAGTGTCCTCTGGTTTGGGCTTTGGCCCTGGAAAAAGTCCTCTCTCATATTTCTTCTTGTTTGATGTATTTGGCCCCATGGCTTTAAATACAGTACACTGATGACTCCCAGTTTATATTTCCAGCCTAGCCTTCTTTCAGCTCCAGACTCATATCTAACTGCCCACTTTACACTGATAATTGAGTTAAGAACTAGAACAGTGCCTGGCACATAGAGAGCAGTGACAAAAGCTAATTGATATTTTCTCAAACATGAGTGTGGCTAACACATAACACTTAACAATCCTTGCCCGTCTCCTATCTCAGTAAATGTTGCCATCATCCACCCACTTGTTCAGAACAAAAACCTGGGAATGATCCTTGACTCTTCTGTAATACCAACACCATATATTGATACATCAGCTAGTCCTGCTGATACTATCTGTAAAAATATATCTTGAATCCAATCACTTCTGGCCCTCTACACTGCTAAAACCTTACTCCAAGTCACCTGTATTAGTTTTCTGTGGTTGCTGTAACATCACCACAAACTTGGTGGCTAAAAACAGCAGACATTTTTTCACTCATAGTTATGGAGGCCGGAAGTTCGTATCAAGCTGTCATCCGGGCCATATTTCCGGCAAAGGTTCTAGGGGAAAATCCTTTCCTTGCCTCTTGTAGCTTCTAATGATGACCTGGCATTATCAGGCCTGTGGCCACATCACTCCAATCTCTGTCTCCCTGGTCACATTGCTACCTCCTCTTTTGTCTGTATCAAATCTCCCTCTGCTTCTCTTTTATAGGGACATTTGTGAAGGTATTTGGACTGACCTAGATAATCCAAATAATCTCTCCAACTCAATATCCTAAAATAATCACATCTGCAAAGTGTTTGCCAGATTGATCTGCTTCTTTCACTCTCACCCTCACAAAGCAGGAAGGAGCAAATCTCCTGCTTAAAACCTTTCATGTTTACCAGTACAATCCCAAACCCTTATTATGGCCTCAAGGCCTGTGTGGTCTGGCCCTTGGCTGCTTCTCGGCCACCCCACCTTTCCTCACTTTGTCCACTCCGTCCTACTATTCCCACTTTTTTGCTATTTCTCAAATGTACCAAGCATGCTGGAGGGAGTTCCTTCTCTCCGGATCATCCACTCCCCAGCTCTTCATGGTGTTGTTTCCTTCTTACGTAAATCTTAGCTCCAAGATCACCTACTCAGATCCTTTTTGTCATTCTCTGCCCCACTGTGTCTTCTTCCTTCTCCGTCATAGCACTCATAGTTCTCTGAAATCAGTTTAGGAACTTATTTGCTTGTGTGTTTGTTGTTCGTATATGATGATTGTCGGCTATCCCAAGCTTCTCCTCTGTGGCCTAAACAGCCCAAATGACATGCTGTCCGATCATAAGCTACCCTTTAGGATGAAGCCACTATGTCCTGCCGATATCATACTCTTGCATTGTGGTACCAATGACTCAACATGATATTTGTCTGCCCAGTATAAGTTTGGAAGAAAGATCACCCACCTTATTCCAGATACTTTACTAATTAATGATGATCTTTCATTAATCAAAAGAACAGGACTCCACAGGGGACAAACAGAAAAAAAGACTTTATTCTTTCCCTTCATGGTCCCTTACTAGACATCTGCAAAATCCTGATTTCTCTGTCCCATGGATGAAATCACAAGCGAGTTCCATAATTCTTGGTTACTCTTAGATAATAAAAAGTCCTTTATTGATTTGAGACCCAAGAACACTCTTGGTTCCGTCAGTCTGATACTGTTCAAAATAATAAAGCTCTAAACTCCTTAATCCTCCAGTAACCCTCTCCAAAGAAATCCTCTTTTTTTCTCTCAGCCTCTCTTCCATTTCTTACATCATTGAAGTAAGGGATGAGCCAAGCCTCATCCTTTGTAATAAATCCTGAAGAGAAGCACTAACTTCTTTGGCATGGAGGGGAAGGGGGGATTCTCTATATTTGTTCTCTGCCTTTAGTGATACCTTAGCCCAATCTGAGACTTTAAGAGTTCCATTCTTTCACCCCATTGCAAAGGTTAAGATTAAATTTGAGCTTTTTGTAGCTTTAGCCCTGTTGAGTTACACAGAGTTTACAGTCTCTTGAAACTGCCAATTTTTTTTTCACGGGAAGTTCGTAAGTCTCCCTATGAAGAACTTGTGAGCTAGGTGACGGGATCCATGGGGGGCATTACATTTATCCTCATGACATTTATTTTTCCTGGACTCCAGATGGTAACCTAGCTTCCTCCTTATCCCCTGCCTTGGGAAAAGCCATATCTAATAATACTGCTGTATCCTCTTAGTTCTCAGTATCTTCTCTCTAAATAGAAAAACCACCTTCCACTCCCCTGGTCCAAGAAGAGCCAAACTGCTACAGCGTTGTAACAAACCGGTGATCCGAAATCCTGAGAAGGCTCATTTGAGGTGGAGAAGGAGCACTCCACAGGTAGTTTATGCCCCAAATTTCATGAGACCCACAGACAGTATTAGACCTTTTCAGGCCCCAAGTCTATGCACGAGTCCTTCCTCCCACCCTTTGTCTCCCCCTCATCCAATCAACGTCCGGCATCTGTTTTCTCCAGCCAATTACCATCTCGAGGAGCCCTGTCCCGTTTGTCTTCGCCCCCTGACCATCAGTGGGCGGTGCCTGCGTTCTGAGGACAATCACACCCGAGTATGGCCCGCCACTGCTCTCCTTGACGCCATGCGGGCGAGGCGGAACTGTAGATAAGAGTCGCGGGCCGCCTCTGCTCTTGGCAGGATAGCTCGCCCGCCTTGCGTCTGGAGACCCAAGTCCCAGCCCGGGAGGGCGGAGGACATGACGGAGAAGGAGGCCGGCTCCCGGGAGACTTCGCCGTCGGGAATGTTGCAGCAGCAGGGGTGCTTTCGGCCGCTGCGGCAGGGGGCGCGGCGGAGCACAGGACGCCGGTCGCAGGGAGACATTGTGTACCAGGTGCTGAAGCAGCAGCTGTCCAGCGACGCCGTGGTCGTACTGCACGTGGTGGAACGGGGCCTCTTCAACCAGATAGCGCGCGAGGTGACCCGGCTCAGGCGGGAGGGCGCGGACCTACGAGACGAGCGTCGGGCCACCGGGACTGCTGAGATCCGTGCCGCCCTCCCGTCGCTCTTGTCCGCGAGAGCTGCGTTTCGTGCCCGCACGTCCTCCTTCCTGGCGTGTGGCCGGAGGGTGTTCCGCGCGCTGCCCGCTCGAGTCCGGAGGAGCGGGCTCCGCCTGGGGTCTCCCTGGGACAGGCCCTGCTGCCGAATGCTTGCGGAAAATCGCAGATTTACAGATACAACTAGGTTATCATCCAGGCTGTAGCAGAGATACGTGCACCTGGGCCTTTGGTGTGTTGGGGAAGAAATGAAGGTGTTTGCAGAGTAAATACCCAGAAAAGGAAGAAACATTTAAAATCAGGCAGGGATGTCATGGGCTCCGGTAAAGGTCCACGCAAACGTGGGAGGTTAGAATCCAGGCACCTGGACCACTCCTTATGCCTCACCCCCTGGTGAAGATGGAAATAAAGGGAAATCTGATTTGCTCTCAGTAGAACCTGGCTTCTTAATGTGCTGCTTTGTGGGGTGTATGTGATGGGTGAGGAAAGCTCAGACAAAGATAGGGCTCCTCCAGTAGAGGAAGTGTCCTGTCTCCTCTCCTCCATCCCTAGTTCAGTATTTCTCCTCTTAGTCATCTTCATCCCCTGTACCAGGTCTTTGCACTGTCTTGCTTGTGTATTCAAATGTAGATGAGAGGTGAAGAAGCCAGAAGGGCAAGTAGAGAGTGCTGACAAAACACTAGCCACCCAAACCAAGCTTACTAGGGGAAGAGGAGCCTGAAATGAGGACTGAAGGGTAAGGAAGAGTCCTTCCCGTTCCCACACAGGCCCCCTACATTTTTCTCCTATTTCCTGGCAAGCTAGGACTCCCCACCTAGAACTCCCTGCTGCTTACCTCTCATCCTGCTCCACTTCCTGGGTTTATTCCTTCCCTTTCATTTCTGTTCTCTCTTATTCCTGTTTTATTCTCTCCATCTACTGTCATTTCTTCTGTTTTACTTCTGACTACCCCTTTTTCCTCCTTTCTGGCCCTCAATGCATATTCTTGCCTCCCTTTTCTTTCTGTCTTCTCCCCTTTTCCTTACCTGTCTTTCATCTATTTTTCTCTGTACCTAGAAAGTTTTACATTTGGGCCAAAAATGGATCCAACCAATCCTCTACTGCCATCTCCCAGCATCAGGCTTCTAATACAGAAGAATTTGTGAGTTACCAGCATTCTGAAGTCCTTTCTTCTAGTTCTGTTCTTGTTGCATTCCCCTCCTGGTCTGTTCAGTCCACTCACCAGGCCATATGTGGATGGTTCCCAAATGAACCATCTCTCCTTGCTTCCACCCTCCCCAGGACCTGGTGAATCTTGCCCTCCACAGACTGTCCATTCAACTGGTGAGAAATGAAGCCACTTCCACCAGTGAGAACTGGGAAACATGGTTGGAATTCCCTCATTGTCAATCTTCAGTTTACTTTCTCCAGGAGTATCTAAAACAGCTGTGGCTAAACTTCCCGTTGGGAGCCCTGAGCAGAGACTGCAGTCTGCTGGATTAAACTGTTGGTCTTCATGCCTCATTAGCCTTGACACCCTTTAGGCTTTCTCTGAAATTCATGCAGAGGCTAACCACACCATCCCTCTTTTCCTAGCCCAAAACCCTAATGAAAATGCTCTACCTTGAGAGCTAAATAGACAGGACTTGATCAGAAAGCAACTCTTAAGAATCCTAGAAGCCTGCTATAGCTGTGTGTAAAAATGCTCCCCATCAGTGTCCTTCCCATAGCCCTGTTTATCTAGAAGGCCTGGAAAAGGAGGAAAGGAGGTAACCTGCTAACAGCCCCAGTAGTAAAATAAGGTGAGAAGCATGTTTAGTAGGTAAGGACATGTGTTGGGAAAAACTTTTGTTGTAAGGCCTGCTTCTGATTATGCCAACCCTCTCCCTGGGTTGTAAAGACACCCAATATGATGCCTAAAACAAGATGCTTACCCCTCAGCCCTCTCCACCAAGAAAACCCAAGTCTGGCTATTGCATCTGTTGAGATGACTATTTCAAGTTTATTAAATGAAGTCTTGATATTCTGAGGGCAGTAATTTCAGACTAGAAAGCAAAACTGAGCTCTTGGTGGACATCGGGAAAAGGAGATGGGATCTGAAAGTTGCTTGGTAGCAAGAAGTGGATGGTGTTCAAGGGGCATACAAGAAAATTGTTGGAGACAAGTGAGGTGATTCACATCTCCACTGAGACTTGAAAATAAGTCTATTTTCTTGGAGCACTTTAAGGTCATGACAACAGAATGAACAATGATATGGGGGTGGTCATGGGGAATGGCTTGCAGGAAACATTTTCTCCCTTACCATGTGCACCACTGAAGTCCAACACCGAGAGAGGAGGAGAGTTGGCAGAGCACTGTGGGAGGCTTTTTAGAAGCTATTATAAGACCCTCTTTGTAACCCGAGCATCTAGACCTACTGAGTCACCTACTCCCTGGCAGCACCATATATTGGAGCCTAGGAGACAGCAGATGTGATGCTGGTAAGTCCTCCAGGATATCCAAAGCCATTACTAGCTGAGGGTCTAGGCCTTGCTCATCTACTAAAGCTCAGCTTATCTTGAAGGAATCTTGTCTTGGGGGTGGGCAGGACAGGGGAAAGGGAATGTCAAAGGAGATCAGAGAAACAACTGGGAAGCTTGGGGGAAGGACCCTGAGGCACTAAGGAGACAAAGTTCCAAGAGCAGGAAGAAAAGACTCCTCTAAATCAGATGACCCTGACTCTTCATTATTGTTCCATCCTCCACCCCATAACTCCTACCCTGCCCTAGCCTGGCACTACCTCCTCCTCAGCCTGACCCCAATTCTTGCTCTGCCCATCATCTCCACTTCACCCAGCTCCCTACAGCAAGGTAAGAAGACACCTTAAGTCCCAGGGCATTGTTATCTTGTACATGTGCATCTACTTCCAGGAGGTGAAACAGCAAAAAGGCAGCCAAGTGGAGTTAGAACCAGAGTCAGGGGCATTGCCTGTAAAGAGCTTAAATACAAAATAAAAGCAGATAAGTCAGTGCTTTTTAATTACCATCATACCCTATCAATCATAAACAATGTTAGTGATAAAACACTTGGCCCAGGTAAAATCTCCTAGTGGTCTAAATTCTAAACAACTGTAGAATTACAGTTCAGTTAGTCTATCTCAAGATCCTTATGCTTCAAGTAGCACATTCTTGTTTGTCCTTTAATAAACATTATATTCTACATGGAAGTTCATTTGGAGAACTCCCATTGCTGGGTTGGCCCACTCGGCTACACATGCTCACTTCCAAAGTAAGTTCCTAACAGTTTGGTGTGGAAGCATTTGAGCTCACTTTGGGCACATATAGCATCTCCATGGCTTAAGGTACCACATATACCTGTATTTAAATAGTGGATTCAAAATAAACCGTAGCACAGTGGTTGTAAAGATGGAGATTCAGCTTGAGTTAAACAATTCTGTCATTCTACGTAGCCACTTGCCTGGAAGCTAAAGTGGCGAAACGGTGTAAACGACAAAGTGTAATATGGTTGGTGAGCACAGATTTTAGTTTATGCATGAAATATTTTATGGAATTTGAACATTTTTTAAAATTGATAAAGCTAGAATAAATGAATCTAGAAAAGAAAATATCACATCAGTAGGAGAATTTAGCCAAATAGCTTTAAAGCTTTCCTCAGTCCTGCCCAGCAGTCTTAAAAGCTGCATCTTCTTGCTACCTGGCAACATTTCAGTTCCTCTCAAAAGGTATTCTAGGTATTTCAAGTATCTTGCTCTAACACCACCTCTCTTTCTAGTCCACTCCTTCTGGTGCACTCCTTTTTTTTTTTTTTTCTTTTTACATCTTTATTGGAGTATAATTGCTTTACACTGGTGTGTTAGTTTCTGCTGTATAACAAAGTGAATCAGCTATACATATACATACATCCCCATATCTCTTCTGTCTTGCAGCTTCCTCCCACCCACCCTATCGCAACCCTCTATGTGGACACAAAGTACCGAGCTGATCTCCCTGTGCTATGTGGCTGCTTCCCACTAGCTACTTTACATTTGGTAGTGTATATATGTCCATGCCACTCTCTCACTTTGTCCCAGCTTACCCTTCCCCCTCCCGGTGTCCTCAAGTCCATTCTCTATGTCTCAGTCTTTATTCCTGTCCTGCCCCTAGGTTCTTCAGACCATTTTTTTTTTTTTAGATTCCATATATATGTGTTAGCACATGGCATTTGTTTTTCTCTTTCTGACTTACTTCACTCTGTATGACAGTCTCTAGGTCCATCCACCTCACTACAAATAACTCAATTTCGTTTCTTTTAATGGCTGAGTAATATTCCATTGTATATATGTGCCACATCTTCTTTATCCATTCATCTGTCGATGGACACTTAGGTTGCTTCCATGTCCTGGCTATTGTAAATAGAGCTGCAATGAACATTGTGGTACATGACTCTTTTTGAATTATGGTTTTCTCATGGTATATGCCCAGTAGTGGGATTGCTGGGTCATACGGTAGTTCCATTTTTTTGTTGTTTGAAGAACCTCCATACTGTTCTCCATAGCGGCTGTATCAATTTACATTCCCACCAACAGTGTAAGAGGGTTCCCTTTTCTCCACACCCTCTCCAGCATTTATTGTTTGTAGATTTTTTGATGATGGCCATTCTGACAGGTGTGAGGTGATACCTCATTGTAGTTTTGATTTGCATTTCTCTAATGATTAGTGATGTTGAGCATCCTTTCATGTGTTTGTTGGCAATCTGTATATCTTCTTTGGAGAAATGTCTATTTGGGTCTTCTGCCCATTTTTGGATTGGGTTGTTTGTTTTTCTGATATTGAGCTGCATGAGCTGCTTGTAAATTTTGGAGATTAATCCTTTGTCAGTTGCTTCGTTTGCAAATATTTTCTCCCATTATATATTAATATTTTCTCCCATTAAATATTAATATTATTTCTCCCATTATGAGGGTTGTCTTTTCGCCTTGTTTATGGTTTCCTTTGCTGTGCAAAAGCTTCTAAGTTTCATTAGGTCCCATTCGTTTATTTTTGTTTTTATTTCCATTTCTCTAGGAGGTGGGTCAAAAAAGATCTTGCAGTGATTTATGTCATGGAGTGTTCTACCTATGTTTTCCTCTAAGAGTTTTATAGTGTCTGGTCTTACATTTAGGTCTTTAATCCATTTTGAGTTTATTTTTGTGTATGGTGTTAGGGAGTGTTCTAATTTCACTCTTTTACATATAGCTGTCCAATTTGCCCAGCACCACTTATTGAAGAAGCTGTCTTTTCTCCATTATATATTCTGGCCTCCTTTATCAAAGATAAGGAGACAATATATGCGTGGGTTTATCTCTGGGCTCTCTATCCTGTTCCATTGATCTATATGTCCGTTTTTGTGCCAGTACCATACTGTCTTGATTACTGTAGCTTTGTAGTATAGTCTGAAGTCCAGGACCCTGATTCCTGCAGCTCCGTTTTTCTTTCTCAAGATTGCTATGGATCTTCGGGGTCTTTTGAGTTTCCATACAAATTGTGAAATTTTTTGATCTAGTTCTGTGAAAAATTCCACTGGTAGTTTGACAGGGATTGCATTGAATCTGTAGATTGCTTTGGGTAATATAGTCATTTCCACAATGTTGATTCTTCCCATCCAAGAATATGGTATATCTCTCCATCTGTTTGTATCATCCTTAATTTCTTTCATCAGTGTCTTATAGTTTTCTGCATACAGGTCTTCTGTCTCCTTAGGTAGGTTTATTCCTAAGTATTTTATTCTTTTTGTTGCAGTGGTAAATGGGAGTGTTTCCTTAATTTCTCTTTCAGATTTTTTACCATCAGTGTGTAGGAATGCAAGATATTTCTGTGCATTAATTTTGTATCCTGCTACTCTACCAAATTCATTGATAGCTCTAGTAGTTTTATAGTAGCATCTTTAGGATTCTCTATATATAGTATCATGTCATCTGCAAACAGTGACAGCTTTACTTCTTCTTTTCCAATTTGGATTCCTTTTATTTCTTTTTCTTCTCTGATTGCTGTGGATAAAACTTCCAAAACTATGTTGAATAATAGTGGTGAGAGTGGGCAACCTTGTTTTGTTCCTGATCTTAGTGGAAATGGTTTCAGTTTTTCACCATTGAGAATGATGTTGACTGTGGGTTTGTCATACATGGCCTTTATTATGTTGAGGTAAGTTCCCTGTATGCCTACTTTCTGGAGGGTTTTTATCATAAATGGGTGTTGAATTTTGTTGAAAGCTTTTTCTGCATCTATTGAGATGATCATATGGTTTTCTCTTCAGTTTGTTAATATGGTGTATCACATTGATTGATTTGCGTATATTGAAGAATCCTTGCGTTCCTGGGATAAACCCCACTTGATCATGATGTATGATCCTTTTAATGTGCTGTTGGATTCTGTTTGCTAGTATTTTGTTGAGGATTTTTGCATCTATATTCATCAGTGATATTGGCCTATAGTTTTCTTTTTTTGTGACATCTTTTCTTGTTTTGTGACATCTGGTTTTGGTATCAGGATGATGGTGGCCTCGTAGAATGATTTTGGGAGTATTCTTCCCTTTGCTATGTTTTGATAGAGTTTGAGAAGGATAGGTGTTAGCTCTTCTCTAAATGTTTGATAGAGTTTGCCTGTGAAGCCATCTGGTCCTGGGCTTTTGTTTGTTGGAAGATTTTTAATCACAGTTTCAATTTCAGTGCTTGTGATTGGTCTGTTCATATTTTCTCTTTCTGCCTGGTTCTGTCTCAGAAGGTTGTGCTTTTATAAGAATTTGTCCATTTCTTCCAGGTTTTCCATTTTATTGGCATATAGTTGCTTGTAGTAATCTCTCATGATCCTTTGTATTTCTGCAGTGTCCGTTGTTACTTCTCTTTTTTCATTTCTAATTCTGTTGATTTGAGTCTTCTCCCTTTTTTTCTTGATGAGTCTGGCTAATGGTTTATCAATGTTGTTTATCTTCTCAAAGAACCAGCTTTTAGTTTTATTGATCTTTGCTATCGTTTCCTTCATTTCTTTTTCATTTATTTCTGATCTGAACTTTTTGATATCTTTCCTTCTGCTAACTTTGGGGTTTTTTGTTCTTCTTTCTCTAATTACTTTAGGTGTAAGTTTAGATTGTTTATTTGAGATGTTTCTTGTTTCTTAAGGTAGGATTGTATTGCTATAAACTTCCCTCTCAGAACTGCTTTTGCTGTGTCCCATAACTTTTCGGTTATCGTGTTTTCATTGTCATTTGTTTCTAGGTATTTTTTGATTTCCTCTTTGATTTCTTTAGTAATCTCTTGATTATTTAGTAGTGTATTTTTTAGCCTCTATGTGTTTGTATTTTTTACAGATTTTTTCCTGAAATTGATATCTAGTCTCATAGTGTTGTGGTAGGAAAAGATACTTGATATGATTTCAATTTTCTTAAATTTACCAATGCTTGATTAGTGACCCAAGATATGACCTATCCTGGAGAATGTCCCATGAGCACTTGACAAGAAAGTGTAATCTGATGTTTTTGGATGGAATGTCTTATAAATATCAATTAAGTCCATCTTGTTTAATGTATCATTCAAAGCTTGTGTTTCCTTATTTATTTTCACTTTGGATTATCAGTCCATTGGTGAAAGTGGGGTGTTAAAGTCCCCCACTAATATTGTGTTACTGTCAATTTCCCCTTTTATGGCTCTTAGCATTTACTTATGTATTGCGGTGCTCCTATTTTGAGTGCATAAATGTTTACAATTGTTATATCTTCTTCTTGGTTTGACCCCTTGATCGTTATGTAGTGTCCTTCTTTGTCTCTTTTAATAGTCTTTATTTTAAAGTCTATTTAGTATCATATGAGAATTGCTACTCCAGCTTTCTTTTGATTTCCATTTGCATGGAATATCTTTTTCCATCCCCTCACTTTCAGTCTGTATGTGTCCCTAGGTCTGAAGTGGGTCTCTTGTAGACAGCATATGTACAGGTCTTGTTTGTGTGTCCATTCAGCCAGTCCATGTCTTTTGCTTGGAGCCTTTAATATATTTACATTTAAAATAGTTATTGATATGTATGTTCCTATTACCATTTTCTTAATTGTTTTGCGTTTGTTATTGTAAGTCTTTTCCTTCTCTTGTGTTTCCTGTCTAGAGAAGTTCCTTTAACCTTTGTTGTAGAGCTGGTTTGGTGCTGCTGAATTTTCTTAGCTTTTGCTCCTCTGTAAAGGTTTTAGTTTTGAATCTGAATGATATCCTTGCTGGGTAGAGTAATCTTGGTTGTAGGTTTTTCCCTTTCATCACTTTATGTATGTTCTGCCATTCCCTTCTGGCTTGCAGAGTTTCTGCTGAACGATCAGCTGTTAACCTTATGGAGATTCCCTTTTGTGTAAATTGTTGCTTTGCCCTTGCTGCTTTTAATATTTTTTCTTTGTATTTAATTTTTGACAGTTTTTTTAATATGTGTCTTGGCATGTTTCTCCTTGGATTTATCCTGTATGGGACTCTCTGCGCTTCCTGGACTTGATTGACTATTTCCTTACCCATATTAGGGAAATTTTCAACTATAATCTCTTCAAGTATTTTCTCAGTCCCTTTTGTTTTCTCTTCTTCTTCTTGGACCCCTATAATTCGAATGCTGGTGTGTTTAATATTGTCCCAGAGGTCTGTGAGACTGTCCTCAATTCTTTTCATTCTTTTTTCTTTATTCTGCTCTGCGGTAGTTATTTCCATTGTTTTACCTTCCAGGTCACTCATTCATTCTTCTCCCTCAGTTATTCTGCTATTGATCCCATCTAGAGTCTTTTTCATTTCATTTATTGTGTTGTTCATCATTGTTTGTTTCATCTTTAGTTCTTCTAGGTCCTTGTTAAATGTTTCTTGCATTTTGTCCATTCTATTTCCAAGATTTTGGATCATTTTTACTATCATTACTCTGAATTCTTTTTCAGTTAGACTGCCTATTTCCTCTTCCTTTGTCTGGTCTGGTGGGTTTTTACCTTGCTTCTTCATCTGCTGTTTTTTTTCTGTCTTCTCTTTTTGCTTAACTTACTGTGTTTGGGATCTCTGTTTCGCAGGCTGCAGGTTTGTAGTCCCCGTTGTTTTTGGTGTCTGCCCCCAGTGGCTAAGGTTGGTTCACTGGGTTGTGTAGGCTTCCTGGTGGAGGGGACTAGTGCCTGAGTTCTGGTGGATGAGGCTGGATCTTGTCTTTCTGGTAGGCAGGACCACGTCCAGTGGTGTGTTTTGGGGTGTCTGTGAACTTATTTTGATTTTAGGCAGCCTCTCTGCTAATGGGTGGTGTTGTGTTCCTCTCTTGCTAGTTGTTTGGCATAGGGTGTCCAGCACTGTAGCTTGCTGGTCGTTGAGTAGAGCTGGGTCTTAGCGTTGAGATGGGGATCTCTGGGAGAGCTTTTGCTCTTTGATATTACATGGGGCCAGGAGGTCTCTGGTGGACCAATGTCCTGAACTCGGCTCTCCCACCTCAGAGGCTCAGGCCTGACACCTGGCCAGAGCACCAAGACACTGTCAGCCACATGGCCATGGCTGGAGATGGGTGGGAGGCACGGGCTGCGGGCACTCGGGCTCCCCGGGGACGGGCACAGCCAGTGGCACAAGTTTGCAGGTCTGGCGGGCACATGTGTGGGCAGGTGGGCTGCGCTGGGCTGCTCTGGTCCACTCTTGACCCCACTGGAACTCCAGCCTGCCGCCTTGTTACTGACCCACTCCACCTCTGTCCTCCCTCCTCACTTTGCCCAGCTTCCAGTCCAGGTTCTACCATTGTAGTCACTCCCCTAGTGCTCACCCTTATGCCCTTGCCCCCTCTCCTTGTGTCTTAATCCCTTGGCAAGAAATCTTTGCTACTGTCCCTGTAACATTTATGTGGAAATCTGAGGCCAATACTTTCCTGGGCACAACAGCTTGCTGCTTCCCCACACCTCCATCCCAATCATGTCCGTCTTTTCTATCGCCAATTTTCTCCCAACTTGAGAGGTTCTTAACTTGGGATTCCAGTGGGTAGAATTCAGGGGCGCATGAATTTGGATGGGAAACAATTTACATCTTTATCTTCACTAAACTCTAGCTAAAATTGAGCATCTCTTTCCATTCACAATGGAGACAACAAACTACAGTAGTATTAGCAGGACCTACTGTCACAAATAAAAATCATAGATATTTTCATACCATGTTACAGTTGTTGCAGATATTTCAGAATGTCATTTATATTTATCACTAACTCAAAATGCTACTATATCTCGTTATTTAATGTGTTAATAAATAAGCACACATATTACTATAGCACAAATTAATTTTAGTATTTTGATAACAATTTCAACATAATTAGTTTCCTTTGTAACTCTATGTATTTTGTCTTATGTATTTAAAAACGTTGTGAGGGGGACTTCCCTGGTGGTGCAGTAATTAAGAATCTGCCTGCCAATGCAGGGAACACTGGTTGGATCCCTGGTCTGGGAAGATCCCACATGTGGCGGAACAACTAAGCCCGTGTACCACAACTACTGAGCCTGCACTCTAGAGCCCATGAGCCACAAGATACTGAGCCTGTGTGCTGCAACTACTGAAGCTTGTGTGCCTAGAACCCGTGCTCTGCAACAAGAGAAGCCACCGCAATGAGAAGCCCATGCACTGCAACGGAGAGTAGCCCCTCACTCACCGCAACTAGAGAAAGCCCACGTGTAGCAATGAAGACCCAACACAGCCAGAAAAAGAAAAATAAAATATAAAAGCATTGTGAAGGAACTTCCGTGACATGATAAAGGGCATGTATGAAAACCCCACAGCTAACAGCATAGCCAATGGGGAAAGACTGAAAGTTTTCCCTCTAAGATCAGAAACAAGACAAAATGTCCACTTTCACCACTGTTATTCAATATTGTGCTAAGAAATTCTTGCCAAAGCAGTTAGACAAGATAAAGAAAGAGAAGGTATCAAAATTGGAAAGGAAGAAGTAAAACTTTCTGTCATCACAGATGACATGATCCTATATATTAAAAATCCCAATGAATACACACAGACACACACACACACACACACACACACAATTAGAACTAACAAACAAGTTTAGTTTGGCAAAATTGTAGAGTACAAGATCAAAACACAAAATTCAGTTGTGTTTCTATACACCAGCAATTCCATTTACAATAGAAAATTCCATTTACAATAGCCCCCACAGAATAAAATACTTATGCATAATTTTTTTTTTTTTTTTTTTTGCGGTACTCGGGCCTCTCACTGTTGTGGCCTCTTCCGTTGCAGAGCACAGGCTCCGGACCTGCAGGCTCAGCGGCCATGGCTCACGGGCCCGGGGCACGAACCCGTGTCCCCTGCATCGGCAGGCGGACTCTCAACCACTGTGCCACCAGGGAAGCCCCCTATGCATAAATTTAACCAGAAAGGTGAAAGATTTCTACATTGAAAACTAAAAAACATTACTGAAATAAATTAAAGACATAAATAAATGGAAATATACCCCATATTCATTGCCTGGAACACAATATTGTTAAGAGTCAAAACTACCCAAAGTGATGTAATCTGTAACAAAATTACAATGGCTTTTTTTTTTTCAGAAATGGAAAAGCCAATACTCAAATGCATCTATAATTACAAGGGCCCTCAAATAGCCTCAACAATCTTGAAGAAAAGAACAAAATTGGAGGACTCACACTTCCTGATTTCAAAACTTATTACAAAACTATAAAAAAAGTTATCAAGACAGTGTGTTACTAGAATAAAGATAGACATATAGACCACTAGAATGGATTTGAGAGCCCAGAAATAAGCCCATATATCTAGGGTCAATGGATTTTGAATGATGAGGAAAGAATAGTCTCTTAAACAAATGGTGTTAAGACAGCTGGATATCCACATGCAGAGAATGAAGTTGGACCCCTACCTCATACCACACACAAAAATTAACTCAAAATAGATCAACAGCATAAATATAAGAGATAAAATAATAAAACTATTAGGAAAAATAGGGATAAATCTTTATGACCTCCAATTTGGGTATGGATTCTTAGGGTACCAAAAGCATGAGCAACAAAAGGAAACTAGATAAATTACACGTAATCAAAATTTTAAAAATTTGTGCATCAAGGACATTATGAAGAATGAAGGGCTTCCCTGGTGGCGCAGTGGTTGAGAGTCCGCCTGCCAATGCAGGGGACACAGGTTCGTGCCCCGGTCTGGGAAGATCCCACATGCCGCGGAGCAGCTGGGCCCGTGAGCCATGGCCGCTGAGCTTGCGCGCCCGGAGCCTGTGCTCCGCAACAGGAGAGGCCACAACAGTGAGAGGCCCGCGTACCACAAAAAAAAAAAAAAAAAAAAAAAGAATGAAAATACAGCCTACAGAATGGAAAAAATATTTGCAAGTCATATAGCTAATAAAGGTCTAGTATCCAGAATATACAAAGAACTCTTACAACTGAATAACAAAAAAACACCCCAAGTTTTTAAATGGACAAAGAAATAGCCATTTCTCCAAAGAATACATACAAATGGCCAAGAAACACATGAAAATATATTAGTCTTTAGGGAAGTGCAAATTAAAACCACAGTGAGTCACCCAGGAGGGTGGCTATAATCAAAAAAAAAAAAAAAAAAAAATAGCTGGGGAGAGAATAGGAGAAACTGGAATCCTCATACATGGTCAGTGGGAATGTAAATTGTTCAACAACTGTGGAAAATAGATTCTAATGACCCAAAATAGAATTACCAATAACCCAGCAATTCTATTCCTAGGTATTTACCCAAAGAATTGAAACCAGGTACTTAAACACATGTACACATCAGTTTATAGGAGCACTATTCATAATAGCTAAAATTGCCCAAATGTCTATCAATGGACAAATTGTGATATATCCATACAATGAAATATTATTCAGCCATGAAAAGGAATGAAGTAGTGATACATGCTACAATATGGAGGCACACTTACTTGGTGTGTGAGCTAAGTGAAAGAAGCCCTGCACAGAAGATTGTATATAATATTCCATTTATATGAAATGTCCAGAATAGGTATATTCACAGAGATATAAAGCAGATTGGTGGTTGCCAGGGGCTAGAGGAAGGCAGGAATGGGGAGTGCTGGCCACTGAATTATGCCACCCCAAATTTACATGTTGAAGCCCTACTCCCCAATGTGATGGTATTTTAAGATGGGGACTTTGGGAGCTAATTAGGTTAAGACAAGTTCATGAGGGTGGGGCCCTCAGAACCACGAGAACATAAATTTTTATTAAGCCGTCCAGTCTATGGCATCTCATTACAGGAGCCCAAGCTGACTAAGACAGGGAGTAACTGCTTAACAGGTACAAGGTATGCTTTTGTGATAATGAAAATATTTTGGAGATAGTGGTTGTACAACATAGTGAATGTACTAAATGCTACTTTGAATAGTTAATTTTATATCAATTTCTCCTCAGTTTTTTTTAAATAAATGTATTTATTTATTTTTGGCTGTGTTGGGTCTTCGTTGCTGTGCGCGGGCTCTCTCTAGTTGCGGCGAGTGGGGACTACTCTTCGTTGCGGAGTGCAGGCTTTTCATTGCAGTGACTTCTCTTCTTGCGGAGCTCAGGCTCTAGGCACATGGGCTTCAGTAGTTGTGGTGCGCTGGCTTCAGTAGTTGTGGCTCGTGGGCTCTAGAGCACAGGCTCAGGGGCTTAGTTGCTCCGCTGCATGTGGGATCTTCCCAGACCAGGGCTTGAACCCATGTGCCCTGCATTGGTAGGTGGATTCTTAACCACTGTGCCACCAGGGAAGTCCCTCCTCAGTTTTTTTTTTTTAAACAAACAAAAACCATGAGAAGTAGTCTTCACCACACGGCCAGAGGGGTCCAGAGAATGCTAAGAAGTATAACAACACAGGATCATTGCCATCAATACAACACATCATGTAATGTCTGTTTTCAAACAAACCCAAACCTTGATTCTGTGGTCTCCTGCAGCTAGCATTCCGTATTGCTGATGCCATTTAGGGCAGAGCACCTCCCAAAGGGCATCAATATGTACTGTCATCACCTCCAGTCTGTCCTCCAAGCTCACCAGAACCCTGCTCCACTGGGTTCTCAAGTTACTCTCCTCAGCAGCATTGGACGGTTGATCACTTTTCTTTTCCTCTACCCTCTTTCTCCACATGGTTTCTACAACACCACAGTCTTCTCTTCTTCTTTCTTTCCCACTGGCCATTCTTTCTCAGCCTTCTATGCTGCTTCCTCCTCTTTCTCAACTTATTGGAATGTCCCAGGGCTCAGTCTTTGGCCTCTATACCCACTTTCTAGGTGAGCTCATCCTGTTTTATGCCTTTTTTTTTTTTTTGCCCCAGGCGGCACGCGGGACCTTATTTCCCCGACCAGGGATCGAACCCGTGTCCCCTGAAGTGGGAGAGCGGTGTCCTAACCACTGGACTGCCAGCGAATTCCCTGTTTTATGGCAGGGATACAAGTAAATACAATTTATTGGCCAATGACCTTCCACTTCATATCTCCCACTGTACTCCAGATGCTTGTATCTATCTGCTACTTGACTCCTCTAACAGGCATTTAAAATTTTTTTAATTTAATTTTATTTATTTTTTTATACAGCAGGTTTTTATTAGCTATCCATTTTATGCATATTAGTGTATATATGTCAATCCCAATCTCCCAATTCATCACACCACCTGCCCACCCCCTGCCACTTTCCCCCCTTGGTGTTCATACGTTTGTTCTCTACATCTGTGTCTCTATTTCTGCCCTGCAAACCAGTTCATCTGCACCATTTTTCTAGGTTCCACATATATGCATTAATATACGATATTTGTTTTTCTCTTTCTGACTTACTTCACTCTGTATGACACTCTCTAGATCCATCCATGTCTCTACAAATGACCCAATTTCGTTCCTTTTTATGGCTGAGTAATATTCCATTGTATATATGTACCACATCTTCTTTATCCATCTGTCTGTCGATGGACACTTAGGTTGCTTCCATGTCCTGGCTCTTGTAAATAGTGCTGCAATGAACATTGGGGTGCATGGGTCTTTTTGAATTATGGTTTTCTTAGGGTATATGCCCAGTAGTGGGATTGCTGGGTCATATGGTAGATCTATTTTTGGATTTTTAAGGAACCTCCATACTGTTCTCCATAGTGGCTGTATCAATTTACATTCCCACCAACAGTGCAAGAGGGTTCCCTTTTCTCTACACCCTCTCCAGCATTTGTTGTTTGTAGATTTTCTGATGATGCCCATTCTAACTGGTGTGAGGTGATACCTCATTGTAGTTTTGATTTGCATTTCTCTAATGATTAGTGATGACTAACAGGCATCTTAAACTTGAAGATCAAAATCAATACTCTCCCTCCTCCACAGTCTGCCTCCTCCCTGCCTTCCCTATTAGCCAATTGCTCAGGCCCAAATTCCTCTAGGTACACGCCACTTCTTTACTTCTTGTGCATCAACAAATCTTATTGGCTCCATCTTAGAAATATATCCAGAATTCAACTATCTCTCACCATCTGGCCTGCTGTTCCCCTCGTCCATCCGAGGGAGTTTGCACTAGCCTCTCAACTCTTCTCCCTGCTTCATTCATGCACTCTGCGGTCCACTCTCCATATAGCAGGCAGAGGATCCTTGGAAAGCAGGCCATATCTTACCAAACCTCAGCTCTCCTCTTCACTCAGCCTGGCACCAGGCCCTCTCATTCAGTTCCAGCCACATTGTCTGTTTTGCACTCCTTTCTGGCCTTTGCATCTGTTCTCTCTCTCCACAGATATTCTATCTGGTTGCTCCCTGACTCTCTTCAAATGTCTGCTCAAAAGCCACATCCTGAGAGGCCTTCTGAACCACTTACATCTCTCTCTACCCTTCTTTCTCTATTTTTCTTCACGGTACTTATCACTCCCCACATATAATTATTTTGTTTATTTTCCATCTTTCTTTGCTGGAATGTGAGCTTCTTGAGCTCAGACATTTTGTTTTCTTCTCTGGTGTATCCCTGGTCCTTGCCCTCCAGGGTCTCAGAGGATTTTCTGGGTGAGCTAGAAGGAATGAAGGCAGATCAAGCATGTTGAGGAAAAAGCAGCTAGCTCACTGGGGTACATGGGATACTGTGAGGTAAGGTCAGGCTGGTCAGACGTTCCTGAAGGCCAAGTAGACCACCAGAGAAATTAGGATATTATTGTCAGGGGAGGGAAAATATCCCTCCCCTTCTCTCAATGCTTATGTCCTCCCTTCAGTTAAGGCTCCAATGTGAAAGAAATGATTATCTAAAACTTGAAAGTAGAAAAGAGATTATTAGTGTGACAAAAGTTCCCTCTTTGACCAAAATTTAGTCAGGCTCCTCTGAGCCCTCTTTTCAACTAGGCCTTGATCTTGCGCTTCCATGTCCTGCCTTGTAGAGTCTAGTTTTAATAAGAATCCTGCTAGTTAGTCTAGTGAGGATCCCCCCACCTTTGATACCTGATCACCCTCCACAGCTAATCAAATTCCTCATCCCCACCATTCTCCAGGTGATATCTGATAACCCAGGCCTGCAGGAATCCTATTAAATCAGTTTAGCAAGAATCTCTCTACTCTTGATGTCTCTTCTCAGCCATTTTCCATCCAGAGACCCCACCGTGCTCCTTAGCCAGAAATCCCCACTTTTCCTTGCTGTATTTGGAATTGAGCCCAGTTCTATTATATAAGGTCTCTTTTCCCCTATTGCAATAGTTCCTGGATAAAATATGTTTTTAATGCTTTAACTGTTATTCAGCTCTGATTCTCTTGGATACTAGGTGTCCTTACAGCTTAGCATTGTCTAGCAGATCTTTTGGGGATTATCTGATTCCATGTGCACCTTTGATTGGCTTCTACTGACTTTATTTCACAATTCCATATGGGTAGAAATTAACTTGTAGAAAACCGATAGTAATGCAAATGGTTTCTGTCTGAGTGCAAGGCCAAAGATTCCTATTTATAGCAATACAAATAAAATTTGTCAAGAGATGCACCTGATTTATCTCTGGTGGAAAAAAACAACCCCAAAGTAGTGACCATACCTTAAACATCACAGTTTATTATACCCTTAATATATTAACCTATCTTCCATCAGTTAGCAATCTCTTTTCAACATTCCTTTGGCTGACTATTAAAAGAATAATGGGGACTTCCCTGGTGGCACAGTGGTTGGGAGTCTGCCTGCCAATATGAGGGGACACGGGTTCGAGCACTGGTCTGGGAGGATCCCACATGCCGCCGAGCAACTAGGCCGTGCGCCACAACTGCTGAGCCTGCGCTCTAGAACCCATGAGCCACAGCTACTGAGCCCACGAGCCACAACTGCTGAAGCCCATACGCCTAGAGCCCGTGCTCCCCAACGGGAGAGGTCACTGCAATTAGAGGCCAGCGCAATGCAACGAAGAGTAGCCCCTGCTCGCTGCAACTAGAGGAAGCCTGCGTGCAGCAACGAAGACCCAACGCAGCCATAAAAAAAATTTTAAAAAATGATGTCTTCAAAATCTCCTTTGAATTGGTTATAGCATCTTACAGAGCCCCTCGTTAATGAGTTGAGTAAAATCTTGATACATGGGCATCATTCATATATTTGCATGGGAGTCATGTGTTTTACTTTTCGAAAATTATTTTTAGAAAAAGTCACTGCAGTGAGGTCTTACTTGATCAAGCCGGTCTAAAAATAGACCTCCACCATCTCATTGCCCTGCTTTTGTTTTGTCCTTACAGCCTGTATGTTTGTTTGTGCTGACTGTGCCCTTCACCGGCAGTCAGCTTGCCAGGGCAGGGACTTCGTTCCCTGCTATATCAATAACGACTCAATGAACAAATGAATGAGTGAGTGAGTGAATGGTATGTGGTCTGGAGCACAGGAGTAGGGTCTTTCCATTTGATGTTAAAGCACTCTTGCTATCTTTGCACTCTTTTGTTGACTGCTCCCCTGAACTCTTTTTAAACTAGGCCTGTCTTTCGGACTTCCATGTTCTCTCTACAATGTCCATTTTTAGCAAGAATCCTGCTAAATATGTTTAACCAGAATGCCCCATCCTTGATATATGATCACCCTGAATATATAATGGGGCTCCTTGTCCTCTACCATCTGCCAGGTGATATCTGATATTCTGGCCTACCTTCAGCAAGAACCCTGTTAGATCGGTTTGTACAGAATCCCCCCCTTAGTAATTTTCCATCCAATGACGCCCTCCCAACCTCTCTCTTTGGCTATAAATTTCCACTCTCTCTTGTTGTACTCAGAGCTGAGTCTAATCTCTCCTCCCCTACTGCAAGACCCTGGTGCAGTGGTACCTACACATATCTTGCTAACTCCCCCCTTGAATAAAGTCTTCCTTACAGTGCTTTGACAAGTGTCATGAATGAATTTTTTTTCTTGAACACTGATCTCCCCATTATCTCTAACCACGGCTGGGGGACTTGGCAGAGGAAGAGGGGTGCACCTTAAGAGGATGGGTATGCCAGGGACAATAAGGCAGAAAGCCCTAATAATTTTGAAATAACAACAGTAATCACTGTCGCTTACTCTGTGGCAATTCCAGTGCTTTCTTTGTATTCACTCGTCTAGCCAGTTTTCGAAGCTAGGGCCAGGAATGTGCGGCGGGAACCCGGGATCTGGCAGTGGTGGGTAGCCCGGGTGGGCTGCATCCTGGCGCTTTCTCTTTGTCTTTGCTGCTATAGTTTCCCTCCTTTGCTGGGCCGGGTGGTCACTAACCCCTCTGGTTTTCTAGAGGGATTGTCCTTGCTTCTGGAGATCCGGCTCGATTTCTGGCTTCGCCCGGGAGAGCGAGGTTGGGCACTCGGGAGAGCGAGGTTGGGCACTCCAGAGTGCTCGGTGTCCTCAAAGAGCTCTGCGGCTGGCGGCCGGCGCCCAGCGGGCGGTTCTCCTTCGCCCTGGCCGGGCGGATCCAGCAACAGCCCGCCCGGACCGTGAGCCGGAGCCGCGCAGCAGACGGCCGCAGGAAGCAGGCTCTCTACGAGTAAACCGCTTACAGCGTGTCAGGATGGCCGAGTGGTCTAAGGCGCCAGACTCAAGGTGTGTACCTTCCCTGTGGGCATTCTGGTCTCCGAATGGAGGCGTGGGTTCGAATCCCACTTCTGACAGGCGTTCTTTTACTACTTTTGGCTAAGCTGGCTAACATACGTAAGCGCATTTACCCCGTGCTACTGGCGTGGTTTTTTTTTTTTTTTTTTTTTCCTGTTTTCTGAGAAGGCGGCCATATTCAGACTTTACCGTTCCTGCTGTTCTCCACTGCCTGTTTTCTCGGATTTACAGTGGCCGAGAGACTGTCTAGGTGGAAGAGGGAGGCGGTGTAAGTACCCGAGGTTCATGTAATCATATTCACGAACCCAGTTTACGTCACACCTTCTACACTTAGTCTAGCTCGATGTAGAAGCAGCTCTCATGTGCTCCCTGGTGGTCTAGTGGTTAGGATTCGGCGCTCTCACCGCCGCGGCCCGGGTTCGATTCCCGGTCAGGGAAGGCTCTGTTTTTGTTTCAACTAAACCTCAAAGATACAGTATTTGCTTTCATTTTGGGAGAAAGGAATTACCAGAGGTGAGAGTTACTCTGGTTAACGGGTGCTAGCTGTGTGTGAATCATTGTCCTATACCTACGATACCTTAATTAGGAAGGGAAGAACATTGTGGACAGCACTAAATGATCCCAAAAGAAAACACTGGTGCTGCCACAAGTGCCAGTCTTCCAATGCCCAGGGTTAAAAAAAATCTCCCCGAATGCCCAAACTACCATTAGAATGGCAGATGTCACCTAGAGGGGGACTCAGGAAGGTCTTAGCTCCTCACAATGGCTCAGACAAGTTTTGCTATGAAAAGAAGTCAGGAGATTCTCTCCCACCCCAACATCTACCTTTTTATTTTGAAAGTAAATTGAAATAATTAAAACAATGACCCAACGAACACCGGTGTTCTTTCTACCTACATACGACATAGGTTAATATTTTGCCACATTTTCTCTTTCTCTCTAGACAGATAGAGCTTCCCCAGCCTCCCACCCATTTGAAAGTTGCAGACAGTATTACACTACTCCATGTCACACCTGAGAAAATTAACGTTAACTTGTCATCATCAGATACCAGTGCACGTGCAAATTTCCCCTAATTGTTCCCAAAATATCTTTTATAGCTGCTTTTTAAACGTTTTTATTCTAGAAATTTTCACTGCCCATTTTTCTATTGTGACACCTGCGGAAGATAATCTATTTTAATAATAAAAACACTGGTCACACTTAAGTTCTATCTTAATAGTTGTATAATATTTTGACCCTCTATGCTTAATTTGTTGTTTTTCAAAGTATTCATTTCTCCCTGGGTACCTTTTTTAGCCCTCCAGGCCAGAGCTGTTAGGATATATTCTACCTCCATATTAGTTACAAGCGGGCTTGCCAAACGACCCCAGGCCTTGGACAAATAATTTTGCCTCTGCTTTTCTGTGTGCTACAGATGGCTTTTTTTGTAATCTAGCCTTGTGTGGAGTATAGCATGGTGAATGATGGCTGGTGGTCAGGTTGAGCTGAGTTCAAGTTCTGACTGGACTTTTCAGAAGGCAAGATGTCTATCCTCTCTAAGCTTTAGTTTTCTCATCTATAAAACTGGCCAATCAAAGGATGAAGACGAAAGAGAATGAAAATCCATCTAACCTTTAAGTTTCATTTTGAAATCTTCCCTCATCTTCAAAAGGAATGGGAAGGAATCTAAAAATAAAAAACAAAGGATTTTTTAAAAGCTGGGAAGACATACATCTAAATGTAACTGATTTTCTGTACGTGGTAGGATTATGAAAAATTTAAATTTTCTTTGCTGTAATGTCATGCATTTGCTGATTTTTCTACCATGAGTATATAAAACTTATTAGTAGAAGAATAATACAACTTATTTGAAAAATTGCTCACACCTTACACAAAAATCAACTCAAAATGAGTCATAGATTTAAATGTAACACATAAAACTATAAAAACTTTATAAGAAAACAAGAGAAAACGTTTAGGACCTAGGGCTTAGTGAAGAGTTCTTAGAAATGACAATAAAAACATGATCCACAAAAGAAAATATTAAATTGGACCTCATCAAAATGAAAAACTTATTCTGCAAAAGACCTTGTTAAGAGGATGTAAAGACAAGCAACAAACAGGAAAAAAAATTTGCAAACGACATATCTGACAAAGGGCTTATATCTAGGATATAATAGAGAACTCTCAAAACTCAATGGTAAAAAAGCAAACAATCCAATTAGAAAATGAGCCAATGACATGACAAGACATTTATGTTCAACGTTATTGAAGTGCAAATTAAAATCACAATGAGATATCACCACAAACTTTTCAGAATAGCTAAAATAAAAAGCAGTGATAACACCAAGTGCTAGCGAGGATGAAGAGAAAGTAGGTCACTTATTCATTGTTAGTGGGAATGTAAATGGTATAGCCATTTAGGAAAGAGTCTGGCAATATTTTACAAAACTAAACATGAACTTACCATATGACCCAACAATTACATACTTAGGCCTTTATCCCAGAGCAGTGAAAGCTGATATTCACAGAAAAACCTGTACACAAATGTTCTTGGCACCCTTATTTGTAACAGCCAAAAGACAGGGAAACAGGGAACAACTGAAATGCCCTTCAATAGGTGAATGGTTAAACAAATGGTGGTACCACCATACCACAGAATGCTACTCAGCACTAACAACAAATAAACTATCGATGCAAGATACAACTTGGATATACCTCAGGGAATTATGTAGAGTGAAAAAGTCAATCTCAAAAGGTCACATACTGCATGATTCTATTTATATAAGATTCTATAAATGACAAAATTATAGTGACTGAAAACAGATTAGTTGTTGCTAGGGATTGTGTTTATTGGGGGGTAGGGAGTGGGGTGGAGGTGACTACAGAGGCATAGCAAGAGGGAGATCTTTGTGTTGATGAAATAGCTCTGTATCTTGATTGTTACATGCTCCCTACATAATGGATGACATCAGCCTTCAGCAGATATAATCCAGGAAGAAGCCCACCTCTGGAATCCCAAGGTTTTTCCTATTTTATTTCTGACAAACCATCATCTGTCACTTGTCACACTTATTTGAACATGTGTCATAGTCCCTGCTATGGACTGAACGTTTTTGTTGCCCTGCCAAATTCTTATGTTGAAACCTAATCCCCAATATGATGATAGTCAGAGGTGGCGATTTGGGAGGTGATTAGTTCATGAGGGTTGAGCCCTCATGAATGTCATTAGTGCCCTTATAAAAGAGACCCCAGAGAACTCCCTTGCTCCTGCCACTGTGTGAGGACACAGCAAGAAACTGGGCTCCCAGTAGGCAGGCCCAAATCTGCTGAATCTGCTGGCACCTTAATCTTGGATTTTCTAGACTCCAAGATTATAAGAAATAAATATCTGTTGTTTATAAGCCACTCAGTTTATTATATTTTTGTTATAGCAGCCCTTATGGAATAAGACAGTCCCTAAGCTTGTCTCCAAGTTCACCAAAGGCAGGATTTGGGTCTGATTCACCAGATTTCAGAGCCACTGTCAGAGTGGTTGTTTAATCCATGTGAACTTCATGTGTGCAGTGAGATAGACTGGGGACTCAGTGAGACTGGGGGTGCCAGCCCCTATGGAGGTGAACACGAGGAAGGAGATAGAAGCCACACTATGTAGGGAAGTGGTTGAGGTATGGGTCCGTCAATGTTGGGAAAGTCAATCACCAATGAGGCCTGAGTGTCTCTGCACATTCCTGTTGGATATGCTTAAAATGCAAGGCCCTGACTGCTCTTTGCTCGGGCTGTTTCTCAGAGCTGTGTTTTAGTGAGCAACGTTGAGGGATGAGATAATGCCTCCTCCCCCACCTCCTACTCACCCCCCACAAATGCTTACTGCTTTCTATACAACTGGTCAATTTTCTGAGTTCAGTGTTCCTCAGCTGCAGTGCAACGCCACTCAATGCATGGTGTCTACCTGGGTACCTCTGCATTGCCCCCATTGGGACTTGGTGGCTTGGGGTGCTCATGCTACTTGCTGTGCATGAGTAATAAAATCCTTTGCCTCTGACCCATGAGTCTTCTGCCAGCATCCATGAAACTGTGGCAAGCTAACTTGTTAGCTTACAAGTAGGATAAGATCCCAGACCCTCCCAGCTGGAGCAGGGTTCTTGGAAACTGTGTTGTTCTGTCCTAGCCTCAGACTCTAAAGAGAATGGCACTTTCTCAGCTGGTTCTGAAGGTACCTTTTTGCCTTTGGTGATGAACTGTCCTTTAACCTCATAGTCACCTGGCCCCTTCTTGTGACCCTCTGGGTGATTACTCATACCTCCAAGAGGTTCCTTTAGGGACATAATTCAGGCCAGGTCACTGCCAAATCATGGGGCCTCTTTAGACCTCATGCATCTGTCTGCCTGAAAGTTCTCATCAGTATTGACTCCATCTGTCGCCTCCTCACCCCTCAGCGCTGCCAGGCAAAGAAGATCCAGGGGGATAGGAAAAGGATGGAGGACAGACCATGCAGTTTTGATGCTGTGCATTCTGAGAACTTCTATCACTCGAGCATTCAACATATTCATTGCTGAATGTCAACAATGTGAATTGTTGTTTCAGGAATACAAAAAGAGAATAAGACAGAGACCACTGAGTGTAGAAGCAAGAAGATTTGGGGTTAGATGACTTAGGTTTTGATTCCCTCTGGACCAGCATTTGTGACCACAGGCAAGTTATTTAACCTCTTGGAAAAATCAGTTTTCCTCATCTGTAAAATGGAATAATATTAGAATATGTACACTGGGGGTTGCTTTAATAACGTGGAAAAGCATTGAGCATGTTGCTGGCCACAAGGTTGCCTCCATCTAAGTTCCCAACTTCTCTAAAAATTCACAGTCACGGGAGATGGAGGAGTAGACATGGGGAGGGGAGGTAGGACTAGACTCAGATTAAAGGAATAACAGAGGAGCCAAGGACCCCAGACAAGGTCCTTGGCAATCCAAAGCCCTCCCTAACTCCTCAGCACTCAATTCTATATAATTATTTAGATGCCACCCAGAATGTAGGTAAAACACTTAGTGATAGCCTTAAACTTAACGAATGCTTTACTGTTTTAATCACTATATCACACGTGTTGTTGTTGAGACATTGCCAATAAATCCAAGGTCCATGGGTGGCCAAATATTAGATGGACTCTGTTCCTTGGGCCTTATGTGGCACCTCTTGGTTGGCGTCTTTGGAAAAAGGTGGAGATAAAGTGAGAGAGTGGATTTTGAGACTTTTCCTGATGGACCATGGTGACCAGAGTTACTCCAATTCCTGCTGTCGTAAAGTTGGCTATAGCTCCATTTTCTTTTTATTGAAGTATCGTTGATTTACGGTATTGTGTTTCAGGTGTAGCTTATAGCCCCATTTTGGAGTGGGGTTCTCTTTTGGGGTCTCTGGGGTCCTTGGTCAAAGCCATGCCCACAGCCTCTTGGATGTTCTGTGCTGCCCTGAGCCCTGATTTGATCTGCTGTGTCAATCCAGCTGGGGGGGCAGGGTTGCGTGCTCCCCAGCAAAGTGGACCTGTCCTTCTGGCTTGCAGAGTTCCTGGGCATAGTTCACATATTGGTGGGGAGTGAAGGAGGCAAAGCCGCCCATGGAGTAGGGGTCCTGGCTCCAATGCTTGAACCGTGGAATAGGGGCACAGGGCCCACACCTCCTCCTTGGGGAGATCATGGACTACTGCCAGGTCGTCCAGGACAATATCAATTGCCCGGGCACGTCCATGACAGCGAAGAAATAGGAGTCATCGTCCAGGGTATAGGCAGGCCAGGATGACCCCTGTTCCGTTGGGGAAGATGTGGTTGGCATAGAAGATGAAGAGAAGGCTGGTCGGTGCTGGACTTTCCCCCTAAGATGCCTTTGTGCTCCCAGAAATGCTGCGTGCAGGTCAGGATCACTTTGGTGGCACTGCTGTAGTGGACGGATCGCAGTGCGTCCTAGTTGCCATGGGAGACAGGTGGCCTGAAACAGAGGAGTCAGGCAGCCTTGGCTGTGGTGGCTAAAATCAGGTAATTGGCGGTCAGACGTGCCCTGGTCTGCAGAGGGTCAGGCATTCGGTAGGTGATGTGGAGTGATGTGGATGTGGTCTCCGTACGACTCAACCTCCTCTGCTGGCGAGTGGAGCTGGACCGTCCCGGGCAAGAGGGCAGCATGCGGGGCCTGGGGGAGCTGGTCAAAGCCCCCAGCGATTTCATCAAACCTGAGAGTGAGCAGGCAAGGGAGAGACAGGGAAGCAGGTTGATGGACAAGGCCAGGCAGAGGATGGGCCATTTGGACGGTACAGAGGCTGAGCCCGCTAATGGACCTGCTCTAGCCTGTGTGCTAGGGAGGTAAGCCATTGGCAGAAGGAGGGCATGCCGGGTAGCGTGGCTCTTAGCTCCAGGGAACTAGAGATAGGTGCCATTTTGGGGCTGACAAATCAGAAAAATGCATTCCCTCTGGGCAGGTACAGCCCCTTGCCAGAGCCTCAGGCTTGAAACATGCATCATGCCTGGCTCGCAGTCACACACACACCCCACCCCCCGCCTCCTCAAGTGGTCACCCCACTCGGCCTGCCTTAGACCCTCCTCTTCCTTCCATTTTCCCTTTAGGACAGTCCCTGGCCTGAATATAAATGGATTTACCCTGAAAAAATTCTGGGAGGAAGGGAGAAGATGTTATTGGGAAAAGAAGAAGACCGGATGCTCAAATAACTGAGCCAGTCCCCTTGGCCACTGAAGGCTTGCAGGGTCTGTTGCCCTCTCGCGAATTATCTGTAGCCTTTTTTGGCAGGAATTGGGTCACAGAACCCTGAGGGAGAGTGAATTCCGGTCTATTTTATCTTTGTGGCCCCAGACCATCCTGACAGCCACCAGGGGTTTGGTGGTTGGGGTCTGGAGTTAGCACCCCTGATACATCTTCCTGGGATGAAAGACAGTGAGAGCCCTTGTAAGGACCTTCATCTCTGTAACCAGAGAGCAGGTGAGGCCCAGAGCAAAGTAGATCTGTAGCTTCCTGATGTGACTGCCTCTTCGCCAGAGGTTCTTAAAGTGGGGATCCTAGACAGAAAGACAGAAAGCAGCAGCAGACCTTGAAACATGTCAGAAATGCATGTTCTCTGGTCCTAGCCCAGATCTACTGAATCAGAGACTCAGAGTGGGGCTCAACCTTCTGTGTTTAACAAGACCCCTACTGATTCTGAGGCTCATTGGAGTTTGGAAACCCCTGCTTTCCCCTCTTCCCCATTTCTTTTGGGATTATCCACCAGATTTATCTGAACTTTCTTTCGACCACTGTCCTGGTTAGTAATTGGCTAACCCATGCCCATTTTCCCATTTCTCCACCCCATTTCCCACTGAGGCTCCTGGAAGAGGGAGATGATGGCATGCAGGGTCTCCAAGAAGGCCTCGTAGTAGCCAACATCTGCATTCGGCAGGTCCCCAGTCATCTGCACGGCCCCCCGGCTCAGGTTCCCCGCCTTAATCAGGTATCCCTGCAACCAGCCGACCACGTGCAAGGAGAGAAGGCAGGGGAGTCAGATCGTCTGCAAGCCAACATGAGAACCCTTGCTTTGCGTCCAGGGACAGGCAGAAACAGAATTAGACAGAGTGGAAAGGCCGGGCCCCTTGGGGCTGCCATGGGTCTACTTGTACTAGGCTCTGACAGTCTCGAAATGCTCTCCTTTGTCCTAATAACAGGAAAACAGCTAACTTTCAGTGCTACTTCCCACATACACACCCTCTGATGAGCCCTTCACTTGTACGAGCCTCACATAATCCTAAGAAGTAGCTTATTATCCCTGTTTTACAGGTGGGGGAACTGAGGCCCAGTCCTCCTGTCAACTGCAAGTATGTTGGGCTGCTTACACTGATCTGGAGGAATCTAGGTACTGAGTAATTTTTCTCACCCTGCCCTCATCCCCCACCATCACACTGTGGTCCTGGCTAGCCCACCAGCAAGCGACCCTGAAGTTCTCCCTGTGGGAGTGCCCATTGAGGATTGTGCCCTATGCTTCATCCCTGCTCCTTTCTCCCAAGCAAGGCCAGAGTTCACACAACAGAACTGGCCAGGAGGGCTTCACCTGTTAGGGTGACCAACTGTTCAGCTTGCCGAGGGCTGAGGGGTGTCCAGGGATGATCTGGTACCCTTGTCACCAGTGCAGCAGCCCTGGAGGCTGGGCACTCGGGGGGGCAGTCCTGACAGGGACTGCCAGGATGACAGGGCATGGCTGGTCTCGCCTTAACCTGGGCAAAAACCTCTATCAAACATGCATGTTTAGGGCTTCCCTGGTGGCGCAGTGATTGAGAGTCCGCCTGCCGATGCAGGGGACACGGGTTCGTGCCCCGGTCTGGGAAGATCCCACATGCCGCGGAGCGGCTAGGCCCGTGAGCCATGGCCGCTGAGCCTGCGCGTCCAGAGCCTGTGCTCCGCAACAAGAGAGTCCACAACAGTGAGAGGCCCATGTACCGCAAAAAGAAACAAAAAAAAAACATGCATGTTTAAACCAGAGACAAGGCGGCAGGGCCCCACCATCCCAGGAAAAACAACCTCACAAAGTTCCCGGAGGCACGCTTCAAGATCTGCAGTGAAGACAACCAGAATCCAGAGAGGGTGGTAGGTTCCCTACCTCTGTGCATGGGATGTGTGGAAGGTGGGGGGTAGGGGTGGGCAACTGAGAATCTTCTCTAGCTTGACTTATTCTCCAAGCCCTGTACCTCTCCTCCCTTTTTCCTTCCCTCCCCCACCCTGTTTCCCTTCCCCCCCTTCCTTCCCCTCCCTCCCACCACCATTGTCCTCCAGGAGCTTACATTCTAGCAGGGGAAGCAGACCATAAACAAATTAAACAAGTAAAATATTCACTACAGTGTGATAAGCATTAGGGTGGAAAATATTGCAGAGAAAAGAAGATGGGAGGGTGCCAGATGGGAGGAACCTCAGTTCAAAGTGGACACTTGAGCCATGACCTGAAGAAGGTTGAGGGGCAAGCCGTGTGATATCTGCAGGAAGAGCATTCCAGGCAGAGGGAACGGCCAATGCCAAGGCCTTGAGGGTGTGCTTGGCTGAGTACGAAAAAGCAAGAGGTTGGAGTAGGTGGGTGAGGAAAGACCCCCTCTCCATCTTGGGCAGCCCTGAGCCACAGGCGGGACTATGCCCAGGGGCAGGGTCTGTGCACAGGCTCCCTCTGGCTGCCTGCTGGGGAGGGTGGGTCAAGGGTTAACATGTTTCTCCTGCTACAAGCTGGAAAGAGGGTGGGTGGTCCTGCCGTGGTTTCTATAGATTGTGACAGGGTGGGCTGTGGGCAGCAGGAAGTGGGTCCCAGGACTGACCCTGATGGAGAAGGAGTCGTACTTCTCCAGCACCTGGCTGCAGCTACTGCTTTTCAGCTCCTCCACCACCTGGGCATGGAGGAAGGAGGGGCATTCAGTGAGAACAAAACCCCACCCCACACAGGCACTCACCTCAGCCTGGTCCAGCCCCCGATGTTCCCACTCCCTCACTCATGCTTCTACTTGTGTGTACGTCAAAGGTTGGTTTATATATGTTCTCTCCTGGGTTCAAGGACTTTGTCCCACAACTAGTCTGAATGTCCCGAAGGTGGACACTTAACTATTGGACAGATTACGGGGCTGTAAAGTTAGGGGCCAGAGCTCCCCCACCAACCTGGGAGTTACAGAGGTGGGAAGTCTACCTCCTTGTTGGCATTGGACACATTTCTGTAGGCCTACGAGGCCACTGTGAATAGTACGGACAAAGCGGGAAACCTGGCGCCACCGTGGCAGAGTGAGGCTGGGCGGGGTCCGAGAGTTTGGTATGTTCATACTCCCTGGCAGTGATTCTAGGAAGAGCTGTTCTGCCGTCTTCCACTCCTCACTTGCCCTGACCTGATAGCCCAGCGGACGCGGGTAGGCCTGTACCTCCCCCACGCGCTGGGCACCCCGTTGACCAGCACCCAGCTCTGGTTGTTGGAGGTGCGGAACTTACTGAGCTTTAGCCCAGACTTCCTGATGAGCTCATGAGAGAGCCTGTGGTGTGAATCAGAGACGGCTCAGCAGGGACAAGGAAGCTGCCAGCCGTCCCTGCTGCAGGGGCTCTGCTCTTTGCTCCCCACAGATTTATTGGGGCTACTGGCCTCTATCCAAAGACAGAACTACAGACCCCCTTGTCACTACACTAATGGCGGCAGGGCCACGAGGGAACAGGGCCACCATTCTTGTGGCCACATCACACCAGGCTTGTCCTCCGTTCTGGCCACGATCTCTGTCATTTTGTCTGAGACCTCTGGCCTCAAGGTCCAGGAGGTTGCATGAAGAGCAGTGTCAGGGTCCTCTGGGCTTATCTTCCCTGGAGGCCATGTGCATCCTTCCCAAGCCTCCAGGAAGCATCCTCCACCACCCTGCATTCTCCATGGAGCAGGGCCCCCCTTCAGAATGACCCTCTATGAGGTCACCCGATGCTAGTTTCTGCCAGGGCTCCCACCAGACACCACACCCTCCTCGATGGACACTCACTATTCCCATTGTTAGCAAACCTAGCAGGCCACTTTTGACTTTTCAAGGTGCTCTCCCATCCTAATTATCTTTTGGGATCCTCCACATTGGCTTCTAAGCAGGCAGGGCAGGTGCCATTATGCACAGTATATACATTAAAACATTGAGGCTGTGAGTTGGGGCAGACCCAGGCCTGCTGACTTCCAGGAAAAGACGGCCACTCATTGCTCTTTGTCTTGGCCTTGGTGTTGACTGCTGTTCTAATCGTGTGTTCTAACTGTGTGTTTTGTGTCTTCTTAGATTCTGTCTATTTGATACTCATGAATCACAGGGCCGAACCACATCTCTCCTGCATGTCAGCTTGCCTAGAGCTCTCCTTTCAGTGAGCAGACTGGCTGATCCACGGCCATGTTCCCACCCACACACCAAGTAAATATCTCCCCTGCCCTAACTCACCCAGGGCCAGGTACCAGGCAACTAGAGACCACTCCTACAGCCCAGGGCCCACTGTAATTATTCAAACCAGCCAAACCTAAGCTGTTTACTCCGTCCCACGTTTCCTTTCCCTCAGAAACTCCAATAAAGACCACGGTCTGTGCCTTCTCTTTGCTCCTGTCTTCTGCCTCCTGACCATCCCAATGTATCCCCAGGGCCCTGTGTGGTGTGGTTTGTCTCCTTCTCTCTGGAAATGTAAGTAATAAATTCTTACAGGGGCATTAACCTCTCCATGGCTACTCATCACCTCCATAAACTAAAATCCCGAGAGTACAAATGAGACAACTGCCCACACCCCAGCCTTCCCTACCCACGCCCACTTTCCCCGACCCGTACCTGTGGTTGGTGGGAATCCTCATGGCTCCCAGCTCCACATACCATTGTGCTCCAGGCATTCTGTGGGTCTCTATTCTGCCACCCACACATGCCCTGAGGCCTCCAGGACAGTCACCTAGAAAGACAGCACTTTCCTGACCTCAGTGAGGCTGGACACATCCCCTCCTAGCAGACCTAGCTCCCACAGCCCTCCTGCCTCTTCCCCAGGTCTCTCTTTGTTATACAGTCAGACCACCCAGTTCTCCTAGCCCTTCTACCCCCACCTAGAGCCCTAGACCCAGTCCCCTGCCCCAGCTCTCTGAGGCTGTCCACTTCCCTCTCTCCCAGGTTCCCCATGCAGGACCCTCCCACACCCTATCATGTACCTGGTGGCCAGCGTCCTGCAGGGTCTTGGCAGCGGTGAGCCCTACCATGCCCGCCCAATCACCACTATCTGTTTCCTTCCTGCTGTCTGCCCCAGCCTGTCTTGGGCCAGCCACAGCATCTCTTCATACTGGGGGTCCTCAAAGCACTTGACAAGCCAGCTGTTGAAGGCCTGGGTACCCAGGCTCAGCACAGACAGGAGGGTGAGAGCCAGCCAGCCTGTGCACATGGCTGTGTAGATGTCAAGCAAATGACTGAGGACCCAGAAGTCCTGCTGGTCTTAACACTTGCTTTGAGGAGTGGTTATATCGCTAGACCTGTGATGCAGCATCCCGGCACTCCCATTCCCTTCCTTCCCTACTAGAGGGTGTCTTAGTCATCAGGACTGCCAAGCTGCCCCCAGCGCCCCAGATGGTCAGCACTGCCACCTTGCCGCCCACTCTCAAGGAATGATGCAGGATGGAGCCTTGCCCAAGGTGCCTGCCCTTGGCCATCTGGACTTCCATCCATGAGACCAAGCCCTCAGTCCAATGAGGGACAGGTGAGGTGGACCTTTCCACCACATTGGGTGCCCCATTTCCCCCTTGGAGTTGATAGAATATTTGTTGCAGTGAAAAGACCTAACTCACTGGCTGTGGAAGGATAGGGTGAGGATAGAGAGTATAAAGGCATCATTTAATAATGTTAACAGTTTCTGAGATGTGCATGGCAGTGTACCAGCTTCCCAAGCCCCAGAGAGACATCGTGAGGTCGTTTCCCAGAGGTGACCAAGGCTCACTGAAGTTAAAGACTTTGCCCAATTGTAAGCCTGCATTTCCACACCTGCCTTGGACAGGGTTCCATTAATTCTGGCTCATACGTTCCCTCTAGGAGCCTATGAAAGGTGTGTGTTTTGTGACTGTCATTTTCTTATTGTTGTCCTTGTTGAAATTATTATCTGTGTTCTGGGCTGAATTGTACCTCCCCACCAAGTCATGTGTTGAAATCTTAACCCCTAGTACCTCAGAATGTGACTGTATTTGGAGACAGGGCCTTTAATGAGGTGATTAAGTTAAAATGAGACTGTTAAGGTGGGCCCTATGCAGTGTGACTAGTGTCCTTGTAAGAAGAGGAAATTTTGACACACAGAGAGACACCAGGGATGTGGGCACAGAGCAAAGGCCATGTGAAGACACAGGGAGAAGGCAGTGATGTACAAGGCAAGGAGAGAGGCCTCAGGGGGAACCAACTCTGCTGACACCTTGATCTTGGACTTCCAGCCTCCAGAACTGTGAGAAATTTCTGTTGCTTCTGCCACCCAATCTGTAGTATTTTGTGGTTGTGGCCTGAGCAGACTGATACAGTTTGTAACCGAGTTTCCCTCTGTATCTTTCCCGAGGGTAGGGAGAAGTGAGGGTCTGGTTCTGGCTGTCAGGTCAGACTCACCACCATATACCTTTAACATGTGCATTCATTTTTTTATATAAGGATCCACGCGAGCAATGTGTGAAAGTATCCTTGATTCCAATCTCAGGATTTATGTTTAATTCGGGCCACCTTTCCCCCTTCGTTTGTGATGGTATAGTGACATTACAGAAAAAGAAAATATAGAGGGGCAAATCGTTTGTACCCCCACTGCCTCGCTTTCCCACCGGGTTCCATTTATCACCATCAACAGTTTTCTGCGATTCCTTCTATTCCTGCACAGAGCAAGATGTGAGGCAGTTGCCCAATCTCCTATCTTCTCCATTTTGGACCAGAAATCAATCCCTTTTGCATATAGCCTGGCTCATAGTGGGCACTTGACATATTCGTGGAATGCAGGGGTGGACGGATGGTCAGATGGACAGACAAATGGATGAAAAAATGGGTAGACACATAAATGAACAGATGGGTGGACAGAGGAAAGAAAGGGTGCATGGGCAAACCCTCTGGGGCTTCCTACAATGCCTCCCTCTGCCCTCTGCATTTCATTACAGATTTCAAGCTTGGGGACAGTGCTCAGCCCAGACTGTCTGTCCTTTAGTCTACCAGTCTAAAGGTTGACTCTATTTGCCCTGCCTCTCCCACTCTCTTGAGGGCCTCCTTTGCTTCTTCAGTCTCCCTCTGAGAACCCATGTGCCTGACTTTATAATTTCTTTTACTTATCATTACTTTCACTTTATAATTTCTTTTACGCACATACATTTCAGAATTCAGCCTTCCTCCACCCTCAGCCATCCACCTTTTCTTCAAGGAACAAGACTGGGGCTTATCCCTTCTCCCTTCCTTGAGGTGAGAAATGGAATCTGACCCATCCTGAAGTCGTGAGTTTTGTCTCTTTGTCTCCTTACCGCTTGTGATATTTATATTTTAACCACAGAGCTGTATTGCTGGAAAGCAGTGTTTAATATTGTAAGCAATTACAGCATCTTGCTCAGCCATTAAGAAACAAGAAGATGCACAGCTGGGCCTTCTAGGAAACACAAGTTCTTTGAGTGGAGGAAATTTGCGTGGAGTTACACTTTCCCATCTGCTGCTTGGTCCTGGAAAGTCAGTCCCTTTGGGCAGAGGGCTCCCCAGCTAAAGAGGAGAGCAGAACAACACATCTTTGAGCTAAAGGAGCTGCCCAAATTATCCAGCTGAGCTCTGATTTCACCCAGCAGAAACCAAACCAGGGAATCTGTGTTGGCCCTGGTGCCACAGAGGTATTCATTATTTGCCAAGGTAAGTTGACACCAGACCCACAGCCGTCAATCCACTCTTTACCCTCCTGAACTAATCAACCACTGCCTTAAAGAGCTGCTGCATCTTATCGCTGGGGTGGAGACACCACTGAGCAGCCCGGATGCCTGCCCTGAGAGCCAGAGACCAGGTCTGCCTTGTCCACTCCAGTGAGGCCCCACACCTGGCACAGCTATAGCTCCACTGTGACTATTTGCTGTATAAATGAATAAATGTAAGTGAGGTGTTGATAAACAGAATATTGCCAGCCATATCAGTAAACAAAGGATGTCACAGTCATCAGTGAATGCAGTCCTCCAACATGAGCTGGTGAGCCCTGAGGAAACTCAGGAAGGAAAGAATACCTGCCTTCTAGCAGCCATCAGACTGCAGCCACTCCTACAGTGAGCCCTGAGGAAACTCGGGATGTGAAAACACAGGATACTGGCCCCAGATAGCTGAGGCACATATCAAAGGAATGACTTCAGTGAGCCCAGACTCTTGCATTTTCCCATACACAGAAAAGCCCTAAATTCCTTATCTTGGGATATCTGGTTTTCTTTAATTAACAATAATCTTTTGATGGTCAGACTACCTGCCATTTCACTGCAAGACTTCTATATACCCTGGTTCTCTCCCTCACCTCCTTGGAGCAGTTCTCTCAGGGTTCCTTGAGATGCTGCCTCATGGACTTGAAGTCCTAAAAATTCCCGCCAAATAAAACATAACTCTCAACTTTGAGGTTGTGACTATTTTTTTAGTCGACAGTGTAGATATGGAAACCACCCATCCTAGGTCTTTAAGAAATTTTTTCCCTTTGTCCCCTCCAAAATACACGTGTCAGATGATATGTTTCCATTATTGGTTTGGAAAGTAGAGTCGCCCTAGGCCCAGGGGCAGGGCAGTAGGGGAGGCCCAGCTTAGAGCCGTGGCCTGGCAGGATAGCTGTGGGTACTCACAGACTCTCAGCATGGTTCTCGGGCCCCCAGGAGAGAGCTCACTGCCCCCAGGCTGGTCCCGCTGGGGCTCAGGTCTGTCTGAGAGATGTGGGCAGAGTTAGGAGCTGTATTCTCTCCTGCCTTGAACTTCCCAGCTCCCACCCTTTTAATTGCATCAGCTCTAGGGCCTGGGGGAGGTGCTGGAGAGGGGAGACTGAAGGGGGGATAAGCAGGCAGAATCCAGTGCTCTCCTCTTCTCCACCTGCCGCCAGACCTGCTTCTCCTTGCCTCTCCCTACCTGGATTGAGTGGACACTTGCCCCTCCAGTTTCCTTGGCTAGAAACCCTGAAGTAGATTTGAGTCCTCCTTCTCCAGGGTCTTCGCCTCCAGGTTTCCAGCCCCCTCAGCTCTGCCTCCCCAGGGCCTCTCACTAGCCCCCACAACTTCTTTGCTAAGGCTCCCTCCCCAAACTGGCCAAGACACCCTCTCCACATCCCTCACAATGGTCACTGCCTCAGGCTCTCCCCTTCTCTACCTTGGCTACCACCAGAAGGACAGTTCTAAAAATGCAAGTCAGGTTATGGCAACCCCTTAATTTAACCCTGCCCGGCCTCTGGTATACTTTGCCTTTATTTCTACTAAAGCTCTAATTTTGCATGATTATGCCTTTATCTATTCGGCTGGCAGGTGAACTACGTGGTATCAGGGTGCTTAGTGAAGCGTGGGTACGCAGTGGTGCTCAAAGAGTGCTTTAGCAGTGAATGCAGGAATGAGGTGTGGGGCTGTGTGCCCGTCTCGGCCAGCAGCGAGGCCAGAGGATGATTCCATGCCACTTCTCTGAATTCAGGCTGTGCCCTTGCTCTTTTCACCTCTGCTTAGACTTGGATCCTCCCACAAGGGCTTCCTGGTCACCCCCTACTGCTGTGCTTCAGGATTTTCAGGTTAGATTTCCCCACCTGGGGTTTACCTCTGGTTGCGAGCCCTGCACTTCCTCCTCTTCTGGGTTCCCAGTGTATTTTTGTTTTCCACGCACACCTCCCACTTCTGGGACTCAAGTCTGCTATAGTTCCTGTAGTCCTCTCATTCTGAGAACTGCCACCCTCTTCTGTCCCGCCCTTTGCTGAGTGGTGGGGATTTGGGGTTGCCCAGGATGTGGTGGAGCACAAAGGCCAGGTGCAGCCTAGGCTGCAGAGAAAGGGTGGGATTTGACTGGGTAGGAAGTGGTAGTAAATGTGTAAATGTGTCAGCACCCGCTCCTGGCACACCTTGCTCTCTGCTCTCTGAAACCAAGAGCCATGGAAGGGGGCCTCAAGCTTGGCAGTGCTTAGCAAGGTACTAGCCAAGCTGTTCAGCAGGGATGCTGGCATCCTGTTTCAGACCTTTCTAATCACCTCCCAAAGGGCCCCCACTCTGCCACACCTCTCATGCACAGTAACCAAAGGAGACAAATGTACAAAGTGCTGGAGATCTTTGGAGATAGGCATAGTGTCAGCCAGGGGTGAGGCTAAGCCTCTTATTCTGATGGCTCTTACTCATTTGTTGATTCATTTATTACTCATTCATTCAGCACATCTTAACTGCACACCCTACTAAAGTGCCTGGGATCCCTTAGGAAAAAACCACACAGGACTTCCACTAGAGGATATGCAAATGAACAGGCATCATCATTACTCATCAGGGAAAGGTAGACGAAAACCCCAGTGAGATTCCTCTTAACATCCATTAGCCATTAGAGATGGATGAAATTAAAAGACTGACAGTAGGAAGTACTGGCCGGCATGTGGAGCAACTGGAACTCTCATACAGCGTTGGTGGGCGTGTAACTTGGTACCGTCACTTTGGAAAACCGTGTGTCACTATCTACTAATGCTACATATATGTACACCCTATGATCTGGAAATTCCACTCCCTTAGTATATATCCACAAATGAGTGTATATGTCCACCAAAGACACAGACAGGAATGTTGTGTCATAATGGCCCCAAACTCAAACTCACATAGATAAACAATATATATAAAGTATATATTCATACAACACTACCCAGCAGAAAAAAAGCAATTAAGCAAAGAAAACAAAACTATTTACTGATAACACTTCTCAACCAACATGGGTGAATGTCACAGGCATAAATTTGAGCAAAAGAAACATACTATATTATTTCATACATGATGTTTAAAAACATGCAGAACTAACCGCTGGGGATAAAAGTAACAGTAGGGATTACCTCTTGAGGGTATTGACTGGAAAGGAGCACTTCTAGGGTGATGGAAATGTTTTATATTGTCATCTGGGTAGTTGTCACTCGAGTGTGTGAATATACACAACTTCATCGATTAAGATATCTGCACTATGCTATATATAAATTATACCCTAGTAAAAATGTAAAAACAAATTCTAAATCATAAAAAGTACCCACATGCTAAAATTAAAATTGCTTTTTTCTAAATTAAAAAAAGGCAGGAAGGAGATAACAGTGCAGGAGAGAGAAAGTAAACAAAACTGTGAATAGTATGTCAGGTGGCAAAAAGCATTCTGGAGAAAGACAGGAGGGCACAGGGCATGAGGAGACCTGGGGAGGGCTGGAGCCCAGAGGGAAAGGGGGAGCAGGCAGTCAGGTGTGAGGCTGGTGGGGATTCAGGCTGATGTCTGCTGAGGACCTCCCTGTCCCACAGCCCACCTGCACCGCTTCTGAGACCCAATTAAGGCTTTAGATACCCCAAGTACTGACAAGCGAAATTCTCAGTAAAACATTGCCAAACTGCAATAGAAGAGAGGACAACAAAATTCTGGTTTATGTTTAAAAAATATCCACTATTGAACTGTTGGGGAACTCTCATTCTTTTTGGAGGAGTGCCCCGTGTTGCCAGGGCCCAGGGTGTAGGTATGACATCACTCCTGCTAATCCAGCTCTGATGTTATTTCACTCACTCCCCACCCATACACCTGGAGGCCGGTCCTCTTACTACTGCTGTTTCCCCATGAGGAGGCCAAGGCTCATGGGAAGGAGTCAGGGACTTACTGAGGCCTGGTCATATTTGCATGCATGTGTCTGAGCTGAGGGTGAGTCCATCTCTGCCCGGCTTCTGAGTATGCCCTGAGCTGTTCTTCCTGGGGGGAACTCTTGCAGGTCTAGACTGAAAAAAATGTGACCAACATCTGACTCAAGCCCTGGTACGTCATTGACAGAACAGATGTGCACACAGAGGAGCACACCAGAGACCCAGCAAGCAGATTAGCTCTCAAGGGTGGGCAGTGCTGCATCAGGGCTGCCACAGAACCCCAGTCCTGAGAGGTGGACACCCCTTCAAGATGGTGGGGTCCGGGCTTCCCAGGTGTGTCTTGGGACCCATGTTCCTAGAACTGGGACCTGACTATGTGGGCTAGGGCTGCCAGCTTCCCAGGTACTTGTGCCTTGGTTGCAGAGTGAGCTCTGCTTGGGGGTTCCCCCAGCCCCTGCCTCATCAAGCATCCTGGACCTGTTCTCCAATTTACTCAGAGCCAGAAGAGAGGAGGGTCTTCAGGGTGCCTGAATATGAAGACATTGGTCAAGGGAGGGTTTAGCAAGACCTCAGGCCTGTGCTGGGGGAATGTGTCCTGGGAGAGTCAGTCCTGGAGAGGGGCCTGTTCTGGGAGGAGGTCTGTGCTAGAGGAATCTGTACTGGGAGAGTCTATCCTGGGAGGTCTATCCTGGGGGAGCCATACTGGGGGACCTGTGCTGAGGGACTCTGTTCTTGAGGGGCCTGTGCTGGGAGGGCCTTTCCTACTTGCCATCTGCTGGGATGAGACAGAACTCAGGGAAGGGGCCCCTCGAAGGGTGGGTTGAACATGATTTGTTCCATAGTCCCCTGGGGATTAACCTGCTCACTGAGGGTAGGGCTGCTGGAGGCTGGGAGGAGATACGAGCAGGTCATGGAGGCTCCGATAACTAGAAGGAGGAAGACGTTGAGACAGGCAGGGTGAGACCCTGGGTAGGTGCCCTGCCTGCAGTCCTACAGGGCCTGTCCCTGGCCTTCACCCCCTGCCCTTTGCCCTCCTCTTTTTGCACCTGCTCAGCTCCTCCTCCACACCCATGGCTTGGGGTGTGAGAGCCCTCTGGAGCCCGGCCTGCTCATGCTGTCTGCATCCCACACAGTAGATTATCACTGAGCCCTGCCCTTGTGTCCTCCTCTTGGTACAGGTGTCAAGTAGAGTGAAACAGACATGGTGGGTGGGCTACGTGGGCCTTGCACCTCCCCACTCTCCTCTGCAAACATAATGTAGAACCTCACAAACTGCATGGAGGCCTTTGAAAGGGTGGAGCATGCAGGGTAGGGAGAGGGGAGAATGAACATGGAACCAGGAGGAGGGGGTGGCACACACACAAACCCTGACTTTGTATAGCTCCAGACCCACCTGCCTCACCCCCATGGAGGCTGACTCACCCACAAGTCATGTAGAACCTGCCCCTGAGACACGTCCTCTTCTGCCTACATCAGCTCCCAGGAAAAAGGGAGACAGATTGTCCTTGGGGCCACCCCAAGACCATCTTACCCTTATGAGAAGATGAAATGACAGGATGCAGGGAGAGGCATCCCTCCTTTGGTCACAGATGTCCCATCCCACCCCAGCCCTTGTACCAGCTCACCAAGAAGCCAGTCCCAGGGAAGGGTGCTGGTCCAGATGAAAGAAGACCAGGCCTCAGGTCAAGGGTAGGTGAACACACCCTCTTCAGGGGTGGCAGGCTGGTTAGAGGAGGGGTTACTTACAGGGTCTGCCAAGTTCATCCTGAAAGGCTGTGCTGTGAGAGGAGGTGAGGGGCCTCATGCCCAAGTGCCTGCTTAGAGGTGGGGCATGGGCACAAGGTCAGGGCTTGAGCCTAGCCATCAGCATCTGGGAGAGTGGGCGGAGTTCAGAGTCCAGGGCAAGGACGTACCCATTGTGTTCCTGTCCCCTTGTGGCTGGGCTTCCTGGTCTCACTTCCTCCTGCTTTTCAGGTCTCCACTGACAGGCCCTGCTGGAGTACAAGGAGAAAAGGGTGGGATTTCAGGGCTGTTAGCCAAAACAAAATGCTAAGGCTTGTTTTCCTTCCCTCAGCAGACGTCTAGGAAGAAGTCCTTCTGATGCAACAGGAGCATGTGCAAGAGAGTACCAATCAATGACCCAGCAGGACCAGGCCACCTGAGGCTGGGTGGGTGGGGCTGACCCTTGGTTTCTTCTTCTCACCACCTCCCTCCACCTAGCTCCTGTGCTCGTTTCCCAGCAAATTCTGCCGGGAGTAGGTTGGGGTGGCCCCATGCATGGCTTAGCTCTCCATCTTGAAACCTGGTCTTCCTTCTCTCAAGAACTGCACATGGAGGAAAAGTTCTGGTTTGACCAGCAGCCTTTAGGTGCCCCTTTGAGGGATGAGGCAGCACAGTGGAAGGTCCACAAGTTGAGTGGTGCCTGTGGCCCAGACTGCACTCTGCCCTTGCCTGTGTGTCTCCAAGCTGCTCTCTTCCTCCTGGAAACCCATTTCTCCCACCCTTTCACCCCACCTGCACGTCTGGGGTCAGTGTTGTCCTCCCCATGATGGGTGGGGCTGTGGAGGAGGTGGCTGGAACACCTGCCCGTTGTCTTTCTTGGCTCTCTGCCTGGGTTTGCTGTGTGTTTGGCTCGTCACACATGTCCAGTCTGTTGTTTCTGAACCCCACTTTGCCCTGACATGAGAAGATTCATGTCCCCCCACAATCTGAACTTCTATTAAAAGCTGCCAGTGAACTATCATTGCCTATGAACCAGCTTATATATTTGGCACAGATTTTCTACTTGCTCAGTGAGGTTTATCCTGGCTCCACTGATCCTCAAATTCCATCTGTCCCATGTAGAGTGGTGCTTCTGACCCTGAGGTGCTCAGAAGCAAGGCTGTGCCTCTGTCCTATGAGGTGCTCTGTGCACAGGGATGCAGCACGGTAGGGAAGGCTGGGAGAGGGAGATGGAGGGACAGGGAAGTGAAGGAGGGCCAGAGGGAGGGAGGAAGAGAGTCAGGAAAGGAGAAAGGGAAGAGGGGGAGAGAGAGAGGGAGGGTCAGGAGGAGGGAGGAAGCGAGGAAATGAGAAGGGAGGGAAGGGAAAAAGAAGGGAGGGAAAGAGGGAAAAAATGGCAAGATGGATGCCAAGTACTTTCCAGATTTGGACACATGGGGTCAAAGAGCAGGCACATAACAGCGTTTATTAAATCACTGAAAAGATCAAGAAAATAATCCCTGCCTTCGAGTAATTCCTGTCTGCATACAGTAAACAGCTGTACTGAACAATAACTCCACTATTCACATTCCTTCATTTTTGTCACTCTCAAATACGCCTGTGTACCTGTGGCGTACAGGCCCCGAGTATACGGTGGTGAATAAGGCAGGCAAACATCAAGGGTCCTACGGAATTTACAATCTAAGGACAGACAAAATGAAAGAGTAAAATGTACCTTCCATTGTTAGGTGATGATAGTGCCAAGGGTTAAAACAGCAAAGGAAGGAACAAGAAGTGATTGGAGTGGTTCCAGTTTTAGGTGAAGTAGCAATCCTGTGGCTATCTGGAGTGTGTGGTGGTGTATGTAGTGGAGATGCAGAGTGATGGAGGTGTGTGTGGGTGGATGGTGGAGGAGGTGTGTACAGTAGAGCTGTGTGTGGTGGAGGAATGTGTGATGGAGCTGTGCAGACTGGAGAGGTGTGGTAGTGGAGGTGTTGTTTGTGGTACTGGGGTGTCCGTGCAACAAGCATCCTTCCTGGTGCCTCTGGTGGTGGTCCCATCCTGAATCAGTGACCTATGGTGCTGTCCGTCCAAGCCTGAGATGAACCCGAGGCCATTTTTCCCACCTTCCTGCCTGCTGCTCCAGTGGTCAGTTTTCTCCTCAGGCTCGTCGACCTGCAGGACACCTGGCCGGATGGGGTCCGTATTGATTTTAAGCCTTAGGACTGCCAGAGGGATCTTTTCAAATATGTCAGAAAAGGGCCCACTCTGCTTGTCTCCCTAACCCCATGCCTCTTCATTTTGATCAGAGGAAAAGCCGAGGGCCTGCAGAGCCCTCCAAGTGCCCACCAAGCTCTGCCCCTATTACTCTTCCACCTGGTCCATACTCTTTCCCCCTTTTGCCTTTGGCTTCAAGCACACTGACCTCCTGCAGGTCACTGAACAGTTCAGGCTGGCTCCAGCCTAATCCTTTGAATGAGCTGTTTTCTTTGCCTGGAATGGTCTTCCCTAGGTTTCTCAGTGGCCCTCACCTTCTACAGCCTTTGCTTAAATGCTACCTTCCCAGTCATACCTTCTATGACCACACACCTGCCCCACGCTTCACCTGCCTCCTGCTTTATTTTCTCTATAATACTTGTCATCTTCTAATAGCCTATATATTTATAGTCTCCCTCTACAGAAAATGGAAACTCCACAAGGTCAGGGAATGCCATTTTGGTCACTGCTGTATCCCAGTTCTTGACCCATAGTAAGTGCTCAGTAAATATCTATTGAACGGGGAGCTCAAAATATTCATTAAATTTGAGACAGCAGAGTAGCTTTTTTTTTTTCAGAATCTTTAGGACAGAGGGAGCTGAGCTGTGGGGACCTTCCCATTTCTCAGGGACCTTCCCCACCTGGGACTCTCCTCCAGCAGGAGGCTGCACTACAGTTGCTCCAGTTTGGCCCATCCATCTCTGGCCAGGCTGCTGGTGCCCCCTTGGAATTACCAAAACACAAGGTGTTCAGCATGTAGTGTCCCCCTTTCCCATAACAGGGCCCCCTCCTTGGAGGCCAGGCACTTGAGTATCTCTGGTTCTTAATTAGCAGCTCTGTTTGGCTAGGTGTGGGTGGTGAAGAGAGGGGGCGGTAGGTGGTTATATCTCTCGGGTGAGCAGGGGTAGTATTGTCTCCCCATTGTGTGCTTGAGTGTGGCTGTAAGTGTACATTGCTAGAGGCAATTATTGTGTATTTTGTGTTGAATGAAGAGATGGCAGGCTCTGTCTGTGTGATGGTATGTGGGAGTGTATGTGGAGCCACTGTGGAGGTGATTATGTTTGTGGGTGTCTCATGTTTACACCCGGGGGCCTGTGCCTCCCTTTAATCTCTAAGACTGTATGTGGGTCACGGGACATACACATGAGTGCACGAGTATACGATGCACCCCGCTAAATTCTGCTGTACGAGCCCAGAGTTTTGGAGATTTGTCCGGACCACAGAGAACTCCAGGCAAAGGAGAGTCGCTCCCTCTCCTTCTGTAACAGGGAAGAGACAAATTTGACTACATGTTAGATCTGTTTCTTTTACTAAAGGTTAAAACCTTTGCTTTCTGCTGCTTTTGTTCACTAAAAGGATACTGTCTATACATAATGGCCTGCCTTGGGGAACCTTGCCACTCTGCCTGAATGTTAAACCAAAGTGCCTTTGTTCAGGGAAGCATCCTGACCCTGTCCACCTGCGGATGGCTGCAAGAAAGAAGAAATTAACACAACCCCTCTGAGGCTGGCCATTCCAGGGGACATTTGCAAAACCTAATGGCCTTTTTACTTTACTTCCTCATCTCCTCGCCCTCTCTATTCTATAAAAGAAACTGGTATCCAAACCCTAATAAGATGGTTCTTTTGAGACATTAGTCTGCCATCCTCTCGGTCTGCCAGCTTTCTGAATAAAGTTGTATTCCTTGCCTCAACACCTCGTCTCTGATTTATTGGCCTGTCATGCCGTGAGCAGAGCGAGCTTGGACTCAGTAACAATCCCAACCTCTCTTTCTCTCTTTCTCATCATATAACATGCAGATGTATTCTATTTACAGCTAACGTACGAAGATAAAAATGTAGGAAATTAGCACACTAGGTGATTATTCAGTTTATCAGTTTGCTTATTTATTGTCTCTTGGACAAAGTAATTTAGATCAACACTCGTAAAATATTGCAACACCATTCAGTTTTGAAATCAATTTGAATTGAAGAGTCATAATCTTTTAATGAATGAATGACTAAATGGATTTATTTATTTTTATTTCATCCAGAAACACACTCACAGACACACTCAGAATGTTTTTTGAAATTGAGTTATAATTGACGTATAACATTATATTCATATCAGGCATACAACATAATGATTCAATATTTGTATTATTGCAAAATGATCACTACAATAAGTCTAGTCAACATCCATCACCAAACATAGTTACACATTTTTTTTCTTGTGATGAGAACATTTAAGATCTACTCTTTTAGCAACTTTCAAATATACAATGCAGTATTGTTAACTTCAGTCACTATGTGGTGTTTTACATTACATCCTCGTGACTTGTTTATCTTATAAGTGGAAGTTTGTACCTTTTGACCACCTTCACCCATTTTACCCACCCCTCACTGCTTGCCTCTGGCTACCACCAATCTGTTCTTTGTACCTACGAGTTCAGGTTTGTCTTTTTATTAATTTTTAAAGATTTTATATATATTCTCAGCTATCTTTTAAATTAAATAAAATGGAGTACATTTGAGTAGAAAATTAGAGTGACCACCCTTAAAACTAAGTATTTTATATTTTATTTATTTATTTGTGGAACTTTTGTTTCCGTTAAAAACTTAGATGTAGCTGGGTATACAGTTACATCAATGGATAGGTACCTCTTGGGTACTGGGTAAAGATGTAAGATATATTTCTTCTTTCACTGGGTGATGATAAAATATTTGAAAGCTAGTGAGGCTATTCTAATATTCCTTAAGTATAATATATCCTAAATACACATATTTATGAAGAATATATATTGTGCCCTACATTAATCACTTTCGGAATTTGCAGTCTATTGGACGGGCCTCCTGTGACTAGTCTGTCTATGATAGGCCTTAGTCCGCTCCCAACTCACCCTGTACCTCCCTTGCCTCACATTTGTCACTTTACGAGGCTGGTGGTCATCAGAGGCCCCTTTTACTCACCAGATTTCAGTGTTGGGGGATGAAGCAAACCCAGGTTTGGTATTTAGAGTATCTGATATCAGAACAAGAGCTAAACCTAGATCCAGAGAGATTTCATAGTGTCCTACATTTCCCAAAACCCAAAACTAAGCACCAACTGGGAAGTTTTCTCAGGCTAGTTGTTTATTGCTGAAACTGGATTCCAAATTTCTCTCATGACCAAACCTCTGCATATTTCACTAAAGAATAGCACCCCTGTCCCAATTTTATAGGAAGAACCTGACAACAGAGCTTCCAAGGCCTTAAAGAAGAGTTTGATGAACTCACCTGCCCCTTAGGCATCCCAATTATCAGATTCCCTTTTACCTTTTTTTGTCTTTGAAAAGGAAGGGAATGCCCTTGGACTGTTCATCCAACTATACGGGGACTACCAGCAACCTATAGGGTATTATAAGCCAGCAACTGGACCCAATGGCACAGGGATACCCCCCTTGCCTTAGTGTCATTACGGGTACAGCCATTTTGGTTAAGACCACTGAGAAAATCACTGTGGGATCCCCTTTAACCATTTTTGTATCTCATGTAGTAGAAGCTCTCTAGAATCCTCATCACAGTCAACACTTCTCAGTCAGCTGCCTCACCTCCTATGAAGTCCTTTGGTTAACGCTGTTTATGTAACTCTTTTATGTTCTAATATCCTTACCCATGCTACTCTCCTCCCTCCATCTGATGTCCCTCCTGACTGTTGAATGCTGATGGATCACTTTCTGATTCCTCATGATGATTTGCAGAAAATTTCTTTGAGTAACAGCGACTTCTCACTGTTCACCGATGGTTCCTATTTAAAAGGTGACAATGGTAAATATTGTACTGGATATACAGATGCAACTCCTTTTGATGTTGTTTAGGCAGCATCTTTACCATGGCTACCTCAGTCCAACAGGCTGAGTTAGAGGTTCTTACACAGGTTTGTACTTCAGTCAAGGACAAAACCGCCAATGTTATACTGATAGTAGACATGCTTTCTGTGTAGCTCATGATTTTGGAATGTTGTAAAAGCAGTGTGGCTTCCTTTCTTCCAGTGAAAATAAAATTTATAATGGTCCCCATGTGCAGGAATTATTAGATGCAATATTTTAACCTGCCACTTTAACTATTATTAAGATTCTGGGGCATTCTAAACTTGACTTTCTGGAAGCTAAGGGAAATCACCTTGCTGACATTTTGGCAAGGAATGTTGCCCTTAAAGGGGCCAACAGCAGCCAAACCTCTGTCATGGGCCAAAGGAATATCTCCCCAAATGATAACTTAGAAAAACTGGCTAGAGAAACTTAACAATTGGCCTCAGGAAGGAAAAAACAAGATTGGAAATTCAACAAAATTGTTGATTTGATAAAAAGAGAAAACTCTGGTTCAGAACACATAATAACCCCTTCCTACCAGAGACTCTAAAATTCCCACTCCTCACCACTGTACATGCATTAAGCCACTGGTCTACTGACAAAATGGTAGCATTCATTAATCAATGTTGGTGGGGAAAAATTAACAAGGCCACAAAATTACCTACCACACTGCCCCACTTACATAAAGTACAACCCAGGGAAGCCTATTTTTTTTTGTGGTACACGGGCCTCTCACTGTTGTGGCCTCTCCCGTTGCGGAGCACAGGCTCCGGACACGCAGGCTCAGCGGCCATGGTTCACTGGCCCAGCCGCCCTGCAGCATGTGGGATCTTCCCGGACCGGGGCACGAACCCGTGTCCCTTGAATCGGCAGGTGGATTCTCAACCACTGCGCCACCAGGGAAGCCCTGGACCATTTTTCAAGTCTTTATTGAATTTTGTTACAACATTGTTTCTGTTTTATGTTTTTTGGCCACGAGGCATATGGGATCTTAGCTCCCTGATCAGGGTTCAAACCTGTACCCCCTGCACTGGGAGTCAAAGTCTTAATCACTGGACTGCAGGGAAGTACCTGACCCAGGACATCTTAATTGGCCCAATGGACAATTCAAGGTCTGGCAAATGGATTTCATTCAACTTCCTTCATCTCATGGATATAAGTATGTTTTAGTCATGGTCTGTGTGTTTTCACACTGGACTGAAGCCTTCTCTTGGAGACTACTGCCTCTTCTGTGGCTAAATTCCATCAGGAAAAAGTCACCCTTACCTCAGAAACTCCTTTCAAACTTCATAGTGATTGAGGGGTAAGACCTGATTTGCTGGGTAAGTACTTTAATAAACGGTGCTATTTGGCAGGTTTTACAATTCCACTGTGTTTATTACCCTCAATCCTCTGGTTTAGTTGAATGCACTAATGGCATTATTAAAACTCAGTCAGGGACTTCTCTAGTGGAGCAGTGGTTAAGAGTCCGCCTGCCAATGCAAGGGACACACGTTCGATCCCTGGTCCTGGAAGATTCCACATGCCACGGAGCAACTAAATCTGTGCGCCACAGCTACTGAGCCTGTGCTCCACGAGCCACAATTACTGAGCCCACATGCCACCACTACTGAAGCCTGTGTGCCTAGAGCCTGTGCTCTGCGACAAGGGAAGCTACTGCAATGAGAGACCCCTGCACCACAACAAGGAGTGGCCCCCGCTCACGGCAACTAGAGAAAGCACATGCGCAGCAACGAAAACCCAATGCAGCCAAAAATAAATAAATATATTTATAAAAAACTCAATCAGCAAAAATTCGTAGAAGCCCTCCAAATCCTTTGCCAAAAGCATTACCATTGGTCCTTCTAAGTCTCAAGATCACTCTTTTTGTAACCCATAAACTCTCATCCTTTGAGATAGTCACAGGATGCCCGATGCACTTGTCTCCTGCTTCTTTTGACCCACAGATGATAAAAGGAGATATGCTTCAATATTGCAAAGACCTAATTGCTTCTATTAAAAGTAACCATTGCTTGGTAAAGCAGTCTTTTCACAGTGTGCTCTTGGGAGATGAAAGCCTTAAGCATCATACCTTGCAACCTAGATATTTCATATTGGAAAATTCACCTCCAGAAGAACTCTCTTTAACCTCACTGAAAAGACTCCTATCAGGTACTGCTAACCAACCTTGTGCTGCCAAACTCCAAGGAATAGACTCTTAGATTCACATGATACAGCTAAAAAAGTTCCAAACCTTGACTGGACCTGCACGTCATCTGGTGACCTTAAAATAAAAATTTCCTTAAACTGAAGCAGATGACATCTGATGAGACAACTTTCCCAAGAATCTGGACCAGGACTGTTGCAAGTTTGTCACCAAACCTTTGATGATACGTAACACTTCAGATGATCTTCGATGTCTATGATCTTGAACTTTAGGTAAAAAGTGAGACATCTCTCTCCTACCTCTCCTTGTTACTTGAATGTGACATTAATAGGTCTCCAATCGGTGCACTTTCTCTCCAACGTGAGACACTATACCCAGGAAAGGTTTTTCTTGACATCGAGACAAAAAGTCGCTGACTAGAAAACCTGACTCTTGATCAGTTATGCTTTCAGAGCAAGATCTTGCTTCAAAGGAGGAAATATTAAAAAATTAATCATCAGAAACCTCAGTTAAAGAGAGTTGGGAGAGCAGAAGGGGGAGCTCTCAGACCTTGCAATGATAGCAGAGCCCAACAGGATGAAGAGACTCATTTTCTGGTAAGGATGCAGCTAACAAAAAGCCGTGGACTCTTTGTTTACTATAGCCCACCCAACTTCTTTTGTCCCCTCAATAAAAGCATTCTCCTTCCCTTGCTGTGCAGAAGACTTGCACATGGTTGCAGACTCCGAATTGTAATTCTCTGCTGATCCCAAATGAACCCATCTTTGCTCAAGAAACATCTGGCAGTCTATTTATTTCAGGTCAACAAAGCTCACATTTGTTGTTGAAGCTCCAGCCCCTAGCCTGGTGTCTGGCTCAGAAGGCTCATATGGGAAGTGTTGAACTGAATTCCAAATCAAGAAGTGAAGATAGTCCTCCTCTGAGATCTGCATTGCTAAGGCCTGAGGCATGTGGCAGAGGCTGGGTTTGGAAGGGAAGGTCTGGGGTCTGTTCTGGCTCTGTTGAGTTTTGGGTCCTCAGGACCATCAGTTTCTCCCTGACTTGCAGATGGCCACCTTCTTGCAGTGTCCTCACATGGTGGAGCAAGAGAAGGCTCTGGTTTCTTCCTCTCCTTCTAAGGGCACTATTCCCATCAAGGGGGCTCCTCCGTCACGATCTCATCTAAACCTAACTACCTTCCGAAGGCTCCACCTCCAAGCACCATCACATTGGGGGTTAGGGCTTTGACATAATGAATTCAGCAGAGACACAAACTTTCAAGTAAATAACACCTCTTGTCTCTCCAGTCATCTTCTTGAGTAAGCCCATTGTCCCTTCTGTGTTCTGGGGGTCCTGGGGAGCAGAAGATTCAGGGAGGGGTGGTGCTGGGCAGTGGAGAAGGGGAAAAGTGAGGGCAGGGCCTGGCCTGGCCTGGCTCAGGGAGGGGCAGAGCTGGCTCACAGCTGTGCGAGAGGCAAGTGAACTGGGTGCCCAGGGCTTTGGCTCCAGTGCGAATAGTCACAGTGGTTGACCACTCTTTCTGAGCCAGGTTCTGCGCTTTACATACTGTGATTCACTTAACAGTACAGTGCTATTTCTTCCATTTTACAGATGATGAAAGCAAGGCTCAGAGACACCAAGTAACCTGCAAGGCCACACCACACAGCTGGAAACAGTGGAGACAGCAGAGCCTGGTTCCTGGTCACTCTGTTTGTCATTCTGGCTCCCAGCATCAGTAGGAGTGTGTGAGGGAAGGAGATGGCCCACAGTGACTCACAGGTCAGGGGCAGCTAACACTTTAGGGTGAATTGTTGCCAGTCAAGGGGTCTCTGGGGTCCCCTTGGTTCTGGGGGAAGAAGAGGGTGAGGGAGGAGAGGCCCCAGAGAGGTGGGAAGGTGGACCGACCTGCTTACTCCTCATGTGGCTCCAGCAATAGAACCCTGAACCGTGGCGATTTCAGCAGCTGTACGCTCCTTGGCTGGGCTGCTTCCTTGATCTCTCGTTTGGTCAGTGTTATTCACCTCCAGACCTCAGACAGGAGAGGGCTCTTTTGCCCACTGTGTGCCCTGTGGGCCCATCTCAGTGGCACCCAGGCTCGTGTGGGTCTTCCCTGCTCCCTTCTTCCTCACTCCTCCTACCTTTGCTGAAGAATGTTTGGGGCTTATGAGTCCCCAGCAGCACTGAGTCTGGAGATTCTGGGCAAGATGATTGATAAGGTCCCTTTCCAGCTCTGCACTCTGTGCTCAGTCCTGTCACCCTCACTGCCTTCAATCCAGGGAGAATGATGGCCAGGCCACTTCTGCCCTGCCCAGAGCTTCATCCATGGGCCTTGGGCAACAGGCTTGTCTCTACACTTAGCTGAGAACTACTAAACTGGCATCAAGTGTCTCCCATGCTTAATACTTTACCTTGACGTCCTGCTTCCTACTGACTTTTCTACCAATATTTTCCCTCACTATTTACTTTTTAAATTTTTAAGTGTATTTTATTCTATTTTTTAAATTTAAAATAATTTACTTTATTATTTATTTAAATGTCCTGTTAAACTCGTGGAAACATAGATATGTCTTTTAAAAACAATATCTTATTTCAGAGAATTTGTTTAATTCAAAGAAGAGAATTTAAAACAATAATTCTACTAACCATGAGATAACCACTATTAACATTTCAATATATTTTCAGTGCTAATGTCTTTTCAGAATATGAGTTGTGTAGTATGTACAATATTGTATGCTAATTTTTCTACCTACCATTTTATTTTATTTTATTTTAAATTTTTTTATTGGAGTATGGTTGATTTACAAGGTTGTGTTAGTTTCTGCTGTACAGCAAAGTGACTCAGTTATACATACACATATATCCACTTTTTTTAAAGATTCTATTCCCATATAAGTCATTACAGAATATTGAATAGAGTTTCCTGTGCTATTCAGTAGGTTCTTATTAATTATCTATTCCATATATAGTAGTGTGTATATGTCAATCCCAGTCTCCCAATTTATCTCTCCCCACTGGTAGCCACAAGTTTGTTTTCTACATCTGTGACTCAACTTCTGTTTTGTAAATAGCTTCATTTGTACCATTTCTTTAAATTCCACATATAAGCGATATCCTAAGATATTTGTCTTTCTCTGTCTGGCTTACTTCACTCAGAATGACAATCTTTAGGTCCATCCATGTTGATGCATATGGCATTATTTCATTCCTTTTTTATGGTTGAGTAATATTCCATTGTATATATGTACCACATAATCTTTATCCATTCCTCTACTGATGGAAATTTAGGTTGCTTCCATGTCCTGGCTATTGTAGATAGTGCTGCAATGAACATTGGGGTGCATGTATCCTTTTGAATTATGGTTTTCTCACTATATATGCCCAGGAGTGGGATTGCTGGATCTTATGGCAGTTCTATTTTTAGTTTTTTGAGGAATCTCCATACTGTTCTCCATAGTGGTTGTACCAACTTACATTCCCACCAACAGTGCAGCAGGGTTCCTTTTTCTCCACACCCCCTCCAGGATTTATTGTTTGTCAATTTTTTGATGATGGCCATTCTAACCTGTGTGAGGAGATACCTCACTGTAGTTTTGATTTGCATTCCTCTAATAATTAGTGATGTTGAGCATTTTTCATGTGCCTCTTGGCCATCTGTATGTCTTCTTTGGTGAAATGTCTATTTAGATCTTCTGCCAACTTTAGGACTGGGTTGTTTGTTTTTTTATTATTGAGCTGCATGAGTTGTTTGCATATTTTGGAGATTAATCCCTTGTCGGTTCCTTCATTTGCAAATATTTTCTCCCATTCTGTGAGTTTTCTTTTCGTTTTGTTGATGGTTCCTTTCCTGTGCAAAAGCTTCTAAGTTTAATTATTTTTGTTTTTATTTTCATTACTCTCAGAGGTGGATCAAAAAAAAAACATCTTACTGCAATTTATGTCAGAGAGTTTTCTGCCTATGTTTTCCTCTAAGAGTTTTATAGGGTCTGGCCTTACATTTAGGTCTTTTATCCATCTTGAGTTTATTTTTTGTGTATGGTGTTAGAGAATATTCTAATTTCATTCTTTTACATGTAGCCGTCCAGTTATCCCAGCACCACTTATTGAAGAGGCTGTCTTTTCTCCATTGTATATTCTTGCCTCCTTTATCAAAAATAAGGTGACTATATGTGCGTGGGTTTATCTCTGGGCTTTATATCCTGTTCCATTGATCTATATTTCCGTTTTTGTGCCAGTACCATACTGTCTTGATTATTGTAGCTTTGTAGTATATTCTGAAGTCCAGGAGCCTGATTCCTCCAGCTCCATTTTTCTTTCTCAAGATTCCTTTGGCTATTTGGGATCTTTTGTGTTTCCATACAAATTGTGAAAAAAATTTTCTACTTCTGTGAAAAATGCCATTGGTAGTTTGATAGGGATTACACTGAATCTGCAGATTGCTTTGGGTAGTATAGTCATTTTCACAATGTTGATTCTTCCCATCCAAGAACATGGTATATCTCTCCATCTGTTTGTATCATCCTTAATTTCTTTCATCAGTGTCTTATAGTTTTCTGCATACAGGTCTTTTGTTCCTTTAGGTAGGTTTATTCCTAGGTATCTTTATTCTTTTTGTTGCAATGGTAAATAGGAGTGTTACATTAATTTCTCTTTCAGATTGTTCATCATTAATGTATAGGAATGCAAAAGATTTCTGTGCAGTAATTTTGTATCCTGCTACCTTACCAAATTCATTGATTAGCTCTAGTAGTTTTCTGGTAGCATCTTTAGGATTCTATATGTATAGTAAAGTGTCATCTGCAAACAGTGACAGTTTTATTTCTTCTTTTCTGATTTGGATTCCTTTTATTTCTCTTTCTTCTCTGATTGATGTGGCTAAAACTTCTAAAACTATTTTGAATAATAGTGGTGAGAAAGGGCATCTTGTCTTGTTCCTGATCTTAGAGGAAATAGTTTCTGTTTTTCATCATTGAGAATGATGTCAGCTGTGGGTTTGTCATATATGGCCTTTATTATGTTGAGGTAAGTTCTCTCTATGCCTACATTCTGGTGGAGTTTTATCATAAATGGGTGTTGAATTTCATCAGAAGCTTTTTCTGCATCTATTGAGATGATCATATGGTTTTTCCCCTTCAATTTGTTAGTATGGTGTATCACATTGATTGATTTGTGTATATTGAAGAATCCTTGCATTCCTGGGATAAACCCCACTTGATCATGATGTATGATCCTTCTAATGTGCTGTTGGATTCTGTTTGCTAGTATTTTGCTGAGGATTTTTGCATCTATGTTCATCAGTGATACAGCCTGTAGTTTTCTTTCTTTGTGACATCTTTGTCTGGTTTAGGTATCAGGGTGATGGTGGCCTCATAGAATGAGTTTGAGAGTGTTCTTCCCTCTGCTATATTTTGGGAGAGATTGAGAAGGATAGGTGTTAGCTCTTCTCTAAATGTTTGATAGAATTGCCTGTGAAGCCATCTTCCTGGGCTTCTGTTTGTTGTAAGATTTTTAATCAGAGTCTCAATTTCAGTGCTTGTGATTGGTCTGTTCATATTTTCTCTTTCTGCCTGGTTCTGTCTCAGACGGTTGTGCTTTTCCAAGAATTTGTCCATTTCTTCCAGGTTGTCCATTTTATTGACATATAGTTGCTTGTAGTAATCTCTCATGATCCTTTGTATTTCTGCAGTGTCTGTTGTTACTTCTCCTTTTTCATTTCTAATTCTATTGATTTGAGTCTTCTCCCTTTTTTTCTTGATGAGTCTGTCTAATGATTTATCCATTTTGTTTATCTCCTCAGAGAACCAGCTTTTAGTTTTATTGATCTTCGCTATTGTTTCCTTCAGTTCTTTTTCATTTGTTTCTGATCTGATATTTACGGTCTCTTTCCTTCTGCTAACTTTGGGTTTTTTTTGTTCTTTCTCTAATGGCTTTAGGTGCAAGGTGAGGTTGTTTATTTGAGATGTTTCTTGTGTCTTGAGGTAGGATTGTATTGCTATAAGCTTCCCTCTCAGAACTGCTTTTGCTGCATCCCATAGGTTTTGGGTAGTTTTCTTTTCATTGTCATTTGTTTCTAGGTATTTTTTGATTTCCTCTTTGATTTCTTCAGTGATCACTTGGTTATTTAGTAGTGCATTGTTTAGCTTCCATTTGTTTGTAGTTTTTACAGATTTTTTCCTGTAATTGATATCCAGTCTCATAGCGTTGTTGTCAGAAAAGATACTCGATATGATTTCAATTTTCTTAAATTTACCAAGGCTTGATTTGTGACCCATGATATAATCTATCCTGGGGAATGTTTCACAAGCACTTGAGAAGAAAGTGTATTCTGCTGTTTTTGGATAGAATGTCCTATAAATATCAATTAAGTCCATCTTGTTTAACGTTTCATTTAAAGCTTGTGTTTCCTTATTTATTTTCATTTCGGATGTTGTGTCCATTGGTGAAAGTGAGGCGTTAAAGTCTCCTGCTATGATTGTGTTACTGTCGATTTCCCCTTTTATGGCTGTTAGCATTTGCCTTATGTATTGAGGTGCTCCTATGTTGGGTGCATAAATATTTACAATTGTTATGTCTTCTTCTTGGATTGATTCCTTGATCATTATGTAGTGTCTTTCTTTGTCTCTTGTAATAGTCTTTATTTTAAAGTCCATTTTGTCTGATATGAGAATTGCTACTCCAGCTTTCTTTTGATTTCCATTTGCATGGAATATCTTTTTCTATCCTCTCACTTTCATTCTGTATGTGTCCCTAGGTCTGAAGTGGATCTCCTGTAGACAGCCTATATATGGGTCTTGTTTTTTATCCATTCGGCCAGTCTGTGTCTTTTGGTTGGAGCATTTAGTCCATTTACATTTAAGATGATTATTCATATGTATGTTCCTATTACCATTTTCTTAATTGTTTTGGGTTTGTCATTGTAAGTCTTTTCCTTCTCTTGTGTTTCCTGCCTAGAGAAGTTCCTTTAGCATTTGTTGTAAAGCTGGTTTGGTGGTGCTGAATTCTCTTAGTTTTTGCTTGCCTGTAAAGATTTTAATTTCTCCGTCGAATCTGAATGAGTTCCTTGCTGGGTAGAGTAATCTTGGTTGTAGGTTTTTCCCTTTCATCACATTAAATATGTGCTGCCACTCCCTTCTGGTTTGCAGTTTCTGCTGAAAGATCAGCTGTTAAGCTTATGGGGATTCCCTTGTATGTTATTTGTTGTTTTTCCCTTGCTGCTTTTAGTATTTTTTCTTTGCATTTAATTTTTGTTAGTTTGATTAATATGTGTCTTGGCATGTTTCTCCTCGGATTTATCCTGTATGGGACTCTCTGTGCTTCCTGGACTTGATTAACTATTTTGTTTCCCATATTAAGGAAATTTTCAACTATAATCTCTTCAAATATTTTCTCGGTCCCTTTCTTTTTCTCTTTTTCTTCTGGGACCCCTGTAATTCGAATGTTGGTGTGTTTCATGTTGTCCCAGAGGTCTCTGTGACTGTCCTCAATTCTTTCATTCTTTTTTCTTTATTTTGCTCTGCAGTAGTTATTTCTACTATTTTATCTTCCAGGTCACTTATCCATTCTTCTGCCTCAGTTATTCTGCTATTATTTTCTTCTAGAGAATTTTCAATTTCATTTATTGTGCTTTTCATCATTGTTTGTTTTCTCTTTAGTTTTTCTAGGTCCTTGTTAAACGTTTCTTGTATTTTCTCCATTCTATTTCCAAAATTTTGGATCATCTTTACTATTCTTACTCTGCATTCTTTTTCAGGTAGACTGCTTATTTCTTCTTTGTGGGTTTTTACCATGTTCCTTCATCTGCTGTGTGTTTCTCTGTCTTCTCATTTTGCTTTACTTACTGTGTTTGGGGTCTCCTTTTCACAGGCTGCAGATTCATAGTTCCCGTTGTTTTTGGTGTCTGCCCCCAAGGGCTAAGGTTGGTTCACTAGGTTGTGTAGGCTTCCTGGTGGAGGGGACTGATATCTGTGTTCTGGTGGATGAGGCTGGATCTTGTCTTTCTGGTAGGCAGTACCACGTTCTGTCTTGTGTTTTGGGGTTTCTGTGACCTTATTTTGATTTTAGGCAGCCTCTCTGCTAATGGGTGGGTTTGTGTTCCTGTCTTGCTAGTTGTTTGGCACAGGGTGTCCAGCACTGTAGCTTGCTGGTCGTTGAGTGGACCTGGGTCTAGCGTTGAGATGGAGATCTCTGGGAGAGCTTCTGCCGATTGATATTATGTAGAACTTGGAGTTCTCTGATGGACCAATGTCCTGAACTCGGCTCTCCCACCTCAGAGACACAGGCCTGACACCCAGCCAGAGCACGAAGACCCTGTCAGCCACAGGGCTCAGAAGAAAAGGGAGATAAAAAGAAAGAAAAAATAAAATAAAGTTATTAAAATAAAACATTTAAAAATTATTAAAAATTTAAAATTAAAAATAATTTAAAAAGGAAAAAAATAGAAAGAAAGAGAGCAAGCAAACCAAAAAACAAATCCACCAATGATCATAAGCACTAAAAACTATACTAAAAAAGAAAGAAAAATGGACAGAGAGAACCCTAGGACAAATCGTAAAAGCAAACTTATACAGACAAAATCACACAATGAAGCACATGCATACACACTCACAAAAAGAGAAAAAGGAAAAAATATATATATATATTTAAAAAAAGGAAGAGAGTAAACCAAATCAATATACAAATCCACCAGTGATAACAAACTCTAAATACTATACTCAGATAAACATAAAACCAGAAACAAATTAGATGCAGCAAGCAAACCCCAAGCCTACAGTTGCACCCAAAGTCCACCACCTCAATTTTGGGATGATTCGTTGTCTATTCAGGTATTCCACAGATGCAGTGTACTTCAGGTTGATTGTGGAGATTTAATCCACTGCTCCTGAGGCTGCTGGGAGAAATTTCCCTTTCTCTTCTTTGTTCACACAGCTCCTGGGGTTCGGCTTTGGATTTGGCCCCGCCTCTGTGTGTAGGTTGCCTGAGGGCTTCTGTTCTTAGCTCAGACAGGGCGGGGTTAAAGTAGCAGCTGATTATGGGGCTCTGATTCACTCAGGCCGGGGGGAGGGAGGGGTACAGAATGTGGGGCGAGCCTGCGGCAGCAGAGGCCAACATGATGTTGCAGCAGCCTGAGGTGCTCCGTGTGTTCTCCTGGGAAGTTGTCCCTGTATCACAGTACTCTGGCAGTGGCGGGCTGCACAGGCTCCTGGGAGGAGAGGTGTGGATAGTGACCTGTGCTTGCACACAGTCTTCCTGGTGGCTGCAGCAGCAACCTTAGTGTTTCATGCCCATCTCTGGTGTCTGCGCTGATAGCCGCACTTGTGCAAGTCTCTGGAGCTTGTTTAGGCAATGCTCTGAATCCCGTCTCCTCGCGCACCTGGAAACAATGGTCTCTTGCCTCTTAGGCAGGCCCAGACTTTTTCCCGGACTCCCTCCTGGCTAGTTGTGACGCAGTAGCCCCCTTCAGGCTGTGTTCACACAGCCAACTCCAGTCCTCTCCCTGGGATCTGACCTCCGAAGCCAGAGCCTCAGCTCCCAGCTCCCACCTGCCCCAGCAGGTGAACAGACAAGCCTCTCAGGTTGGTGAGTGTTGGTCGGCACTGATCCTCTGTGCAGAAATCTCTCCACTTTGCCCTCTGCACCCCTATTGCTGCGCTCTCATCTGTGGCTCCGAAGCTTCCACTCCACCGCCCCCTGTCTCTGCCAGTGAAGGGGCTTCCTAGTGTGTGGAAATTTTTCCTCCTTCACAGGTCCCTCCCAGAGGTGCAGGTCCTGTCCCTATTCTTTTGTTTCTTTTTTTTTTTTTCTTTTGCCCTACGCAGGTATGTGGGGAGTTTCTTGCCTTTCAGGAAGTCTGAGGTCTTCTGACAGCATTCAGTAGGTGTTCTGTAGGAGCTGTTCCACATGTAGATGTATTTCTGATGCATTTGTGGGGAGGAAGGTGATCTCCATGTCTTACTCCCCTGCCATCTTGAAGGTCTCCTCCCATATGATGCGTTTTAATCCTTTGCAGTATTTTTGTTATTGAAGTTCAAATTGTCCCATCCTTGGCTGGTGGGATTCTTTTCAAGTTGACCTTTGAGTACTTTAGTCATAACCCTTGCGGTTCTGCTAGATTCCTGGCTATCTGGTCTGACAAGATGTTCTAGGCTTATTTTGTATATTTCTGTGCCAGATCGAGAATCAGTCATTTGTCCAAGTCTCCTTGGTTTCTTTAACAGGTAAATGGTATTTCAAAACCATAATCTGTTCTGGGGGCTAGGAATACTCAATACTACTAGGTTGGTTATTATTGGGTTGGGCAAAAGGTTCGTTCGTTTTTTCCATAAGATGGCTCTAGTAGCACTTAGTTGTCTTTAACTTCATTTGAAAATTTTGTTAGATTGTACTGTGACAACTGTCGTATCAGTGTGCATTAAAAAAAAAACCTCACCAAAATTGGTGAATTTTTGTGTAGCCATTTTAATATTGAAGATGGAAGAAAAAAAGCAACATTTTCAGTGTATTATGCTTTATTATTTTAAGAAAGGTAAAAACACAACTGAAACGCAAAAAAAGATTTGTGCAGTGTATGGAGAATGTGCTGTGACTGATCGAATGTATCAAAAGTAGTTCACAAAGTTTTGCGCTGGAGATTTCTCACTGGATGATGCTCCATGGTTGGGTAGACTAGTTGAAGTTGATAGCAATCAAATCGAGACATTAATTGAGAACAACTGACGTTATACCATGCGGGAGATAGATGACATACTCAAAATACCCAAATCAAGCATTGAAAATCATTTGCACTAGCTTGGTTATGTTAATTGCTTTGATGTTTGGGTTCCACATAAGTTAAGCAAAAAAAAAACCTTGACCATATTTCCTCATGCGATTCTCTACTGAAATGTAATGAAAACGTTCTGTTTTTAAAACAAACTGTGATGGGCAATGAAAAGTGGATACTGTACAATAATGTGAAATGGAAGAGATTGTGGGGCAAGCAAAATGAACAATCTCCAAGTACACCAAAGGCCGTTCTCTATCCAAAGAAGGTGATGTTGTATATATGGTGGTATTGGAAGGGAGTCCTCTATTATGGGCTCCTTCCAGAAAACCAAGCAATTAATTCCAACAAGTACTGCTTCCAATTAGACCAACTGAAAGCAGCACTAGATGAAAAGCGTCTGGAATTAGTCAACAGGAATCGCATAATCTTCCATCAGGAGAACACAAGACCGTATTTTCTTTGGTAACAAGTCAAAAACGGTTACAGCTTGGCTGGGAGGTTCTGATTCATCTGGCATATTCACCAGACATTGCACCTTTGGCTTTCCATTTATTTCAGTCTTTACAAAATTCTCTTAATGGAAAAAAATTCAATTCCCTGGAAGACTGTAAAAGGCACCTGGAACAGTTCTTTACCCAAAAAGATAAACAGTTTTGGGAAGATGGAATTATGAAGTTGCCTGAAAAATGGCAGAAGGTAGTGGAACAAAACATGTGAATACATTGTTCAGTAAAGTTCTTGGTGAAAATGAAAAATGTGTCTTTTATTTTTACTTAAAAACCAAAGGAACCTTTTGGCCATCCCAATATTTCTAAGCCTTTTCAGTGGACAGAACTGAAACATTAGACACTTCACAAATTCATACTTACAAATTAAATTCAGGTCCACAGATTTTTAAAACTAAATCTCTTCTATATTACATTTTAATCTCATTTCTTAAACACTGAGAATCCTGGCTCTCAAGGAAATAGGGAATAATAGAATTATCATATTTTATTATTATTTGTTTGCTTTTCCCCATACACAGCAGTTTCAGCAAAAGTAATGCTAATAATACCACCAACTTTATAATTACTGAAAATAGATTAACAGTTTTTGTTGCATTTGTTCTGTCCATTCTCTCTCCATTCAAAATATGTTTGTACTATATTTGCATGATTGGACCATACAGACAACTGCAAACTATATTCTCTGTCTTTCAAACTTCACTTAGTATTAGTTGTACAAGCAACTCTGCATTTAATGCTCACCTCTATTCTTCTTCCTTTTTTTTTTTTTTTTTTTTTTGCGGTATGTGGGCCTCTCACTGTTGTGGCCTCTCCCGTTGTGGAGCACAGGCTCAGGACCCACAGGCTCAGCGGCCATGGCTCACGGGCCTAGCCACTCCGCAGCATGTGGGATCTTTCCGGACCGGGGCATGAACCCGTGTCCCCTGCATCAGCAGGCGGACTCTCAACCACTGCGCCACCAGGGAAGCCCTCACCTCTATTCTTTATGTCAATTTCTCTTGTCATTTTCTTTGCCTGACCCTGCTCTAGCACATACATACAAAAGGACTCATAGGAACAATCTTCTTTGAGCTCTTGCATGATAATAACAGTTTGTTTATTCCCTTTTGTCACAATGTATATCAGTTTTGCTGGTCAGAAAATCATTGACCCACATTTTCTTTCCTAGAGTATCTTAATGTGAACTTTTTGGCATGAGTATTGCTGTCCAAAAGTTTGATGATAGTCTAATTTGTTTCCCTTTCAAGTCACTTGCTTTTTTTATCTACACACCCAACTGATTTATTTTCTTTTTCTCTCAAGTCCAACACACCCCCCACAACCCTCTCCCTCACCCTGTCTTTAAAAACACACCCCTCAACCCTCTTCCTCACCCTGTCTTTAAAAACCTTTCCCTGAAAACCATCAGGAGTTCAGGTCTTTTGAGCATTAGCTGTCCATACTCCTTGCATGGCCTTGCAATAAATGCTGCACTTCCCATTACCACAAACCAGTGTCAGTAGATTGGCCTTACTGTGAATGGGTGAGTGGACCCAGATTTGGTTTGGTAACAATTTGACGTTGATTTTTTTCTTTTGTTCATTTCCCTGTGAAATTAGGAGACATGGTTCAGTATAGTTTTCAAATTTCATGGAGCTCCCTCTTCTATTGCTTCTTTGAAGCGTTCTAAAAAGTGGTGGCTTGCTCTCTCACATTTCCTGCTCTACTCCTGCTCTTCCAGAGCACAGTCACTATTGGATTGGGCAAAACCCCTTCCAGTTGCATCTGCTGTTCTCAGATTGGCCTGCTGAACTTTCCAGTAATACCTATTGGCAATTTTGTTGTTTTCCTGTTTTCAGGTTGCCAGATATCCTCTTGTTTTCCTTTGCTTCCCCCACACAGACCCCAATAGCATGCCATTGTTGTGACCCAGGATTTTGTCCTCACCCCACTGGTACTTTGGGTTCATAGGGATACCTTGTCACTTAATTTTGTTATAAATACTGTTAACGAGATCTTGCTATCTAGTTGCTCTGGTTGTTTCTATGAGGAGACTTGAGTAGAGTAAAAAGTCTACCATCAATACCAACTTCCCATAATCCTTGACTAAACTTTTAAATGCAAAAATGGGGGGAGGCAGTTGTAAAAGTATTAGTTAAAAATACAGGTGAAATTATTTCATAATCTTGAGGTGCAGAAGGTCTTTCTAAGCATAGTATTAACCAAACATTAAAGAAACCCAAAAGAAAACATATGTATTTGACTACATAGAAATTAGGTATCTGTGTACAGAATCCAGCATAAACAAAAGACAAACTTTTGGGGGCAAAAACAGGAGCAAATGTGCAGTTCATGAGAAACAAATACTATTCTTAACATGTGTGCACTTACAAATTAATTTTAAAAATTAACTCCCAATTCATAAGAAAGAAGATGAACAAGAAATTACAAAAAGCATAAATTAAGATGACAATCATTTTAAGAGTATGGGATTTGCAAAGTTTTTTAAAAAAGAGTTGGCATAACTTTCCTGGAGGGCAATTTGGTAATGTATATGTAAAACCCTTAAAAACGCACACACGCATTCCCTCCTACTCAGCAATAATACTTTTAAGAATTTATCCTGGGAAAATAATCACTCAAGTGTTGCAAAGATGTGTAAAGGAGGTTAATGGAAGCATTGTATTTATATAAGAAATGTTGAAAAATCTAAATGTGGTTCATTCATTGAGGGATTTGTTAAACAAATCACTGTTAATTGAAATAATGGGATACTTCTCAGTCATTCCAAAGATGATGTAGGGGTAGATTTATTGACCTTGAGAGGAATCAATGATACATTGAGTGAAAAGCCAAAAAACTTTAAAACAGTCATCATAATGTGGTAATACAAAGACATTATTTGTTTAAAATATAAGCATGTGTTAATGTGTAGGAAAATTCGGGTCGGTTACTATCAGAAATGTCTCCTGGTTTCCTGGGGCAAGGTGGGCTGCCTACTGGAGGGGTGCCTTGCCTGAATGAATGTGTATTGTACTTACTATCTGAAAAAATATTCCGCTGAAAATTTACAAGGCCACCTTCTCTGATTATGGGGCCCGATTTATCCACCCCCTTCCCAAACTCATATTTGTAGTCTACAGTCTCTACCACACAATTTAAGACTTAATTATATGCCTTAGTCATGTGTTATTCAATAATGACTTCATGAATGTCTCTCAAGCCTTGCCTACCTTCAGTGCAAGCTCCTCAAGACTGAAGATTGTTTTTCTGCTTTTTTTGCTTTGGAGACAGTATAATAACTGTTGATGGAAATAAATAGTCCATAAAGGGACTAGAAAAGAGTTTTATTTGAGCCAAGCTGAGGACAATAGCCTGGGAGACACACATTCAAGAAACAGTTGGAGCTTCCCTGGTGGCACAGTGGTTGAGAGTCTGCCTGCTGACACAGGGGACACGGGTTCGTGCCCCGGTCTGGGAAGATCCCACATGCTGTGGAGCAGCTGGGCCTGTGAGCCATGGCCACTGAGCCTGCACGTCCGGAGCCTGTGCTCCGCAACGGGAGAGGGCCACAACAGTGAGAGGCCTACGTACAGCAAAAAAAAAAAAAAAAAAAGAAGCATTTGAATTGTGTGCTACCTGACTACAAAATAGGGGAGGCTTATGAAGGTAAAATCCACAAAATTTCATAAGTTGTTCGTCAAGAGTTAGGATTGGAGCTGGTAAGAAGTAAGGGTACTTGTTAAGCAAGGATTGGTTGGGGTCCAAAAGTGTTGCAAGGGGAGACCTTGATACCAAGAGCTTGCAGCTGGCAGTGGCTGGAAGATATTATTTTGAGAATGGCTGATTGTACCTTTGAGTCTGATACAATTCAGAAAATTCAAGTTCTCAGTGATGCAGGAACATATCTGAAACCATATCCACAATGGCTGCCCTGTTCCATTTTGGATGCCTGAACCACAGTTACTCCATTTTGATTTTTAAATACATTATTTTCTTTAACGGTTTAAGCAGATGTACAATGCATGTTTGACGGGCTATAATACAGGCTGTTTTAATTAGCATAAAGTTAAAGTTAAATCATGTATAAGCCAGAATGACTTCCTCAAGCCTCAATACGCGAAAATTTCTTCCATCATAATCAAACACCATTTGTGGAAAGGTTAAACACAACCTTACATGTCTACTACTGTCCCTTAAAAATGTGGTCCGAGGGATAGTCAGCTCCTATTTACAGGTGAAAATTTGGAGAGGTCCAGGCCACTTATGCTCACTCCTAGGTACCTGTGATGGGCATAACAATGGTCCCCCAAAAAGTCCATATTCTAATTCCCAGAACCTGTGAATGTTATGTAACATAGTAAAGGAGAATTAAGGTTGCACATGGAGTACATTGAACAGGGTTGCTAATCAACGGACTTTACAATAGAGAGACCACCCTAGATTATCTGGGTGGGCCCAGTGTAATCACAGGGGTCCTTAAATGTGAAGACAGAAGCAGAAGAGCAGCTCAGAGTGAAGTGACATGAAAAGGACTCAGCTCAACATTGATCCTTTGAAGACAGAGGAAGGGGCCGTGAGCCAAGGAATGCAGACAGCTTCTAGAAGCTGGAAAAGCAGGGAAACATGTTGGCCCCACAGTCTCCCAAGGAACACAGTCCTGCCAACACCTTGACCTTAGCCTAGCAAGACCTGTGTCAGACTTCTGATTTTCAGAACAGTAAGACCAAAAAATTGTATTGTTCTAAGCCACTAGATTTGTGTTAATTTGCTACAGCAGCAATAGAAAATGAATACAGCACCCAACAGATTTACCATCATTTGAATTCTCAAACCTAGTCTCAGTTCAGAAACAAACCCCCTTCACATTATTAGACTCAAGACTGATAAAGGGATCCCACCCCATTCCTCCATTTGGGGGTATGTGTGTGGGACTCCCAGAGAACGACAGTGCTTGACAAAGATAATCTCACGAGTCCTGCTGATCCCTACCTCACCCCCATCTTTCTACACTGGAAGCTGATAAAAAGAGAGAAGAGTCAGGGACTGGTTCCCCAACTGCTCCTTTCCTAAATTCTGCATCTAGAGACCTCTCTTACACTCAGTGTGGTAACTGATATCTCTCAGATTGGTGACTCAGTTTATGTATTTATTTATTTTGGCCACGTGGCGTGGCTTGCGGGATCTTAGTTCCCCTACCAGGGATTGAACCTGGACCTGGGCCCATGACAGTGAAATCACTGAGTCCTAACCACTGGACCACCAGGGAACTCCTGGTGACTCAGTTTAAAGTGAAGCAGAAAGAGTCCCATGTTTTGAAAATTTATTTTATTATTTATTTTACTTTTGGCTGTGTTGGGTCTTCATTGCTGTGCCTGGGCTTTTCTCTAGTTGTGGAGAGCAGGGGCTACTCTTCACTGTGGTGTGCAGGCTTCTCATTGCAGCGGCTTCTCTTGTTGTGGAGCACGGGCTCTAGGCGCGTGGGTTTCAGTAGTTGTGGCTTGCGGGCTCTAGAGCGCAGGCTCAGTAGTTGTGGTGCACGGGCTTAATTGCTCTGCAGCAGTGGGATCTTCCCGGACCAGGGCTCAAACCCGTGTCCCCTCCATTGGCAGGTGGATTCTTAACCACTGTGTCACCAGGGAAGCCCAAGAGTCCCATTGTAATATCCTGCTACACAATCAAATATGTAGCAGTTGCTAAATAAACACATGCAGCCCTTGAGACTGGCCTATATATTAAATCTGATGTTACAACAAAATTTCTTATACAAAGTCCTTGATGGGTGAGCGTTTTTCGTAAGTTCATCTTGTCAAGTCCCCATCAAGCTTCTGTTCTTAGCTACCTTGGAAATAGATCTCTTCCCAGCAAGCTTTCCTAACCTGCATGGGTACATCAAAGTACAATGTGTCCCCTTTAATAATCTGTTTTAAGGTATTTTGTGCAAACAGTGGTTGTCAAAGGCTTTGCTGAGATTATCTCTGGTTTGCATCAACTTGCCCCACGTCCAAACTGGCAAAGTGATGAAGACAGAGCTCTCAGCTCCTGTCATATACCAGGTTTCTACAGGAATGCTTATAGTTTATTGGCATAAAGATAGAAATTAGAGTTGTCAATAACATGCATGTATGAATTCTTATTATCAATGATATTATTATTATCAATATCAGTAGCCTGATACTTGAGTGTACTTCCATTAATATAAATAGTGTTGTCTATATCAATCCTAATGTGATCACCTAAATGAGCTCTAACCTCTGGGACTAATTACTCTCTTGTGCTGAGAAATGAGGGTGATTGTTGATTTGGTACCAAGGGATTCATTATTTTCAGGGCTCCTCCAGGGATTGTTTCTGCTCCATCGGAAAGTTTGATCTCTTTGAATTAAAATTACACAGACTCAGGTTTTGAACAAACAGTACAACTGAAAAATGTCTTCCCAGGTGTTGGGATGGGAAATGGGGGTTGGGGGATCTGGTTTCCATGTGTGGCTTGGGTCGCACAGCACATGTGGCCTGAGCCTGGCCTTCTGGGGACAGGGAATGCTGGCGGGTGTCTAGGGATTACCATAATAAGTCCTCCTTAACCAGTGCCACGTGGGTCCTCCCTGGAGTGTTTAATAGGAAACTTTAAAAAAAATGGATGCTTACTTTTCTGTGATAATGAAAGCAGTCAACAGGGAACTTACAGTGGAAGAATCATACTTTCTCAAAGAGCAGGCTAACCAGAAAATCTCAAGAGGACAAAACCCTGTGGCTTGCTGGCAGCCAATTCACTCAACATGGTCATATTTATATGTTTATATGCATACATACATATATGTGTATCCACACATAGACACATGTTTACTATTTATTTAGAAAATTTTTGAGACTTACAGAAAAGTTACAAAAATAGTAAAAAGAGTATCCCTTTCACCCAGACTCTCCAATGCTAACCGTAGTACAGTTATCAAAACCAAGAAGTTAACTAAACTATAGGCTCTACTCACATTTCACGAGCTTCTTCACTAATGTCCAAGCAGCACCTCGTATTGCATTTGATTGCCTTTGTCCTCTTAGTCTCTTTCCATCTCTGGTGGCTCCTCAGTCTTCTCTAACTTTGACACATGTTAAGAGTACCACTAGTTTATGTTGAATGGCTCTCAGTTTGGGTCATGCATTTTGGTCAAGAATGCCACAGAAGGGATGTTGTGTCCTTCTCAGAGCATTGTATCAGGGGATACCTGATGTCAGTCTGTCTTGTTAGTGATGATGTTAACCTTGATTAGCAAAGACAGGTTTTGAGTTAAGAGATGGTGGGGGAACACACACCACAACAAGCAGAACGTTCCAGCCTGGGAAAGTGGCCAGCCATTGCTTTGGGAAGTATGTCCACTCACTGCCCTCAGGGGAACTTAAACCTGAAGAGGACTTCTATTCCTCAGGTCTGGGCTGTGCAAAACCACTATCCATTCTTCAGGGGTTTAAAAAATGTGGCTGGCTTGATGGAAGGCACTGGCTTTGGCTTTGTCAATCCTATCCTCTAAGTTAGTGTTTCTCAAACACGTTTGACCATGATCTACAATAATAGCAGTAGTAATAAGAATGATGAAAATAACAAAGGATACTTACTGAGTCAGACATGGTACTAAATGCTTTACATTTAATTGTTTTAATTCATTTCTTATGATAACCTTGAGGTAGTTACTATTATTTATTCTTTAAGAAATTGAGACCCAATGAGATCAAGAAATTTGCCCAAGGTCACAAAACTCCTAAGATGCAGGGGCCAGGACTCAAGTCCAGGCCTCCAGGCCCTCGAGTCTGACCCTTCACCACATACCATGCTGCCTTCAACCAGCGAAAGGGCGGTAGGAGTAATACATGTCGTGAAAGGACACAGCCCACTCATGTACACACCCACTCCCCACACCACACACACATCCTCACACACACTTACGCAGTTACACACACAGTTACTCATACTCACACAGTTACATAACCAAAATAGAGGTTGTGCCGAATCTACCTCTACCAGGCTTGATGCCTGAATTTTTGTCTTGTCTTCCATTTTATTTTTAAAAATGCTGGACTTTGCTGATGACAGTAATGGTTCTCTGAAGGATGGGGAAACCCTGCCTACATCCCACTAGCCTGAGAGATGCTCACACTATCCTTTCCTCTATCTGTCAAGCCTGGGGCCAGATAGCAGAGGGACCCAGAGGGTGAGGACAGTGTGGACTGGCTGTGACACAGATATTTCTGGGAAAATCTGTAATTATGAGTGTGGAATATGGGTTAAACTTTTTGAGTTTCCTCATGTAAATTTCAAAGATGTTTGATTCAGTAACCTATCATCCCTTCTGCTTAATAAGAATTATGTGCTTTGATGGAAAGTACAGAGGACCGTCAAAGATACTTTTAAAAAACGTTTTGAAGAAAAGTCCAACCCCTTGTAGCCAAAGTCTTTATAGCCAATTTCTACTTTTCTAGGCAATGACCAACAAAATGAAAACTTCTAAGCCCTTTGTGAGGTCTATGAAGGAAAGAGTTGACTCAGCAGGTCTGGAGCTGCCAAACCCTGCACATTCCAAAGAAGGCTTTGCCTGGCTCATGGGAGGTAACTTATAAGGCCTTGGAATAACTTGTCTGATAAGATTGTCTTTGTTTACCTGGAGCTTGGGCCACCTCAGATAGTCTATACCAACTTATGTTGTTTGACTTATGTTGGGGGCCTTGGGCCATGCAGTATCAGCTTGACCTCTGAAAGGTCTAGAGACTAAGGTCAGCCAGCAAAACTGACTCCCAGTAACAACCCTGAACACCAAGGCTCGGGTGAGCTTCCCTGGTTGATAATACTCTGTGTTGTCCTCACTGGAGAACTAAGCACCGTCTATATGACTCCACCAGGAGAAAACAACTGGAAGCCTGCTCCTGGTCTTTTCTGGACCCTGTATGTTTTACCCTTGCTGATTTTAATCTGTATGCTTTCACTGTAATAAACCATAACTATGAATGTAACAGCTTTTCTCAGTTCTGTGAGTCGTTCTATCGAAGCTGAGAGTGGTCTTGGGGACCCCTAGCAACAGGCTATTGTTTGGGAACTTAAACAGAAAGAAGCCAGAGGGGCGTGGCTGTGGCTGCTATCTAGTTTTGCTCTGACTTCAAGGAGACCAGTGCCTCTCCTGCAGTGTTAGTTCTTTTTGGTGGTGAGTGGCCCCCATACATGTGGAGGCCATACTGCCAGCCCAGCTGAACACACACTGGGGTGACAAGGGGGTGAGTGTGAGCAGCGAGGGGTCTGCTGCTCAAGGGAGCAAAGCTGTGGCAAGACTGCCTTTGAGCATGTTGTGACTGAAGGACTCTGGCCCCGAGAAAGCAGCTGAGGGAGAGGCAGGAGCATAGGGCTGAGGATGGGGAAAGGCTCCTGTCTGTCTTTGGCGGACTAGGGAAAACAAAGTCAAGACTTGCTTTTTTCAAAACCCTGTTAATCAGTTCCCTAATTTAATTGGAAAAGTGTTTTTCTGATATCCCTCTGGGGGAGAAGGAGTTAAATTATAGGGAAACAAGCAAACTCCGAGATGAGGGAACTGCAGCCTGGGGTGCCTGGCTGCTAATGGGGAGGTCCAAGTTCAGGGGCCCTGTTCTATTAAAAATGAATGATTGGAGAGTGACTCAGTGATGGTTGTCATACTGTGAGGAGATCAATGTGTTTCAGGAAGAATTCAACCCAAAGTTTCTGTTTTATCTCCACATAACAGAAACTTGAGTAGCATACAGGACCCTAAGCGCCTTCCTTGAGATTTGTCTGAATTGCCTGGTCTCCCAGGTCACGTCAGGGAGGCCAGTGCCCTGTCCCCTCTAGCTTGGCAGCTGAGATCTGGCCTGCATGCACTGGTAGGCATCGTGGCCAACTAAGGGATTGAAGTTTACTCAGCTCAGCCTCCCTTGTGGGGAGGACAGGTGGCCTGGAAGGGGCTCCACTCCCACCCTGCAATCCAATCCACTTACCTCATGGCTGGTACTCTCATTCAGGCTTGCAGCTTTCAATACCATTTATATTGATTACCCCAGTGTATCTCTCTAGCTGGGAACTCCACGTGGGTCTATTGGGGTGTCTAATAGGCACCTCACACAGAATAGGTCAAACCGATCTCCTGATCTGTCCATCTTGGCCCTGACCTGCCTGCCTTCCCAGTCTTAACCAGCAGTAACCCCACACTTCTCCAGGGGGTCATTCTGGACTCCTCTCACACTCACAGCAGTAAATTCCATCAGCTCTACTTTCAACTTCACAGCACCTCCACTCATCCTTGTTCCAGCCACCATTTTCCGTCTGGATATCTCTGTAGCCTCCCAGTTTCTCTCCTTGCATTTGCTGGGCCCCCTTTTATCTATTGTCAACACGGAAGCTAGAGACCTCATCTCTCAAGTCTTTACCTGAAGACAAGGGCATCACACACTATGGGTTGTAGGACACCCAATTAAATTAGAATTTTGGATAAAAAATACTTTTAAAATAAAAAGATATATATTTAAAAATCCAAGAAATGAGTTATTTATATTCATTGTAACTCTTTTCATGTGCTTATAAAAGACATGAAAAAGAATAATACACTCCTCTGTATGCCATGTTTCAGTGTCTTTCCTCATTTATATTTCTATTAATACTATATATGTTTAATTTTGCATAGTATATACTATATATTGTAACACATAAGTATCATGGAATTAACACACTATAATATTAATGTAGCATTAATGTAAGCATGTGCATTGCATTCCTGATATTGTATAATACATGTTATGTTTAATTGTGCATATATTTATCATCCCTGTGGATATTCTTTACCAAAAGTAATTCTTAACTTTACATAGGACATTAAATCCTTAATCGTACAGAGTACATCCAATCAATTCAATTGTCGTCAGCATGTATATCATGTTCAGTATCATCTCTTAACAAGCAGGTTCTGAGAAACCAGCAACCTCGCGGTTAATGCCACTTTTATTGCCCTGGGCCCGTTAATAGCAGGAGATTGTAGCTTGACACAATATTTGGCATCTGGTTCTTTCTTCAGAGCCAAAAATCTGAAGTTAACTTTAATACTTTTTTTCCAAAAATTTTTCTTTAAAACTTAGCCTATTTCTCAATTAAAGACAATTTCAAAATTTGCATTTTTAGAAAGAATTCTGCTTTAATGGGCTGATATTTTCCAATTCCTATTATGTAGGTTTTTCTTCCTCCTTCTCACTCCAAATTTGAATTTTTTTTAAAAAAATCCAACTTATAACAATTATTAATGTAGCTTATTTCCAAGCAAGGCACTGAAAATGTCTACATGCGGTCTTCAAACCTCCGTAAACATGTAGACTTGGTCTTGATTTTTAAATTAATTTTTGGTAAAATTACATGTGCTAGCATCCACATTGCAGGGAGAATGCTCTCTAGATTATAAAGAGCTGAAAGGAGCAGGCATGGGGCACACTGTTTATGTATCTCATTACTCCTTGCTCAGTTCACCTTCATGGGTCACAGCCGTAATAAGAATTAAGCAATAAATGAAAGTTTGAGTTATACTCAGCAGCATATATAAGAGTTGGCAAATTTCATGCTAGTCACTGTGGGCATATGAACTCAACAAAATTTGGCATAAAGTGTGTTTAAGAGAAAAAAGAAATAAAGTTAAATTTTAACCAAAGCCATTAAAAATCTCCAGCTGAAATAAAAATAAGCTACAAAAGTGACTTTAACATTTTTAAATACATGAAAACTAAGACCCCATTATGCTGAGCCCTAAACCTAAACGACTCATAGAACACATGTTTTGTTTTCTTTTTGCCATAATACTATGAGCAACAGCTTAAAACACAGAGGTGGGATGATGGATGTCCTTAAAGGAGACAGGAAAGCAGGAGACACACAAAGACACATGTGAAGGGATTTTCCTGGGGGTCCAGTGATTAAGACTCTGTGCTTGCACTGCAGGGGGCATGCAGGTTCAATCCCTGGTTGGGGAACTAACATCTTGCATGCTGTGTGTGTGGCAAAAAATAAAAATAAAAAAAAAAGACACATGTGAAGAAGAGACAGAGATTGGACTGATGCAGCCACAAGCCAAAAAACACCAAGGACATTCATCATTGGATTTAAGGTCCACCTTAATTCATGATGATTTCACTTTACCTTTATTACATCTACAAAGACTCTTATTCCAAATAAGGTCATATTCTGAGGTTCTGGGTGCGGGCCCAGCCGCTCCGCGGTATGTGGGATCTTCCCGGACCGGGGCACGAACCCATGTCCCCTGCATCGGCAGGCAGACTCTCAACCACTGAGCCACCAGGGAAGCCCTGGGTGGATTAAAACCTCCAATACCACAAGTAAAGAAACGGTTTCTTTATTTAAAAAAAAAAAATTCCTTCAATATACTCCAAGAAGACAGTCCAGTGTGAAAATTAATAAAAGGGAACTTTACTGTATTAGAGTTGAGAGGCCACAAGGGGGAGCGCCACACATGTACCACTTAGTCAATACGAATCTTAGTAGGAAGAGACACATACTTTGCATCTCTGGCTGGAAATGACCCTACTTTACCACTGCCGCATGAGGAAGAAAGATTTTTCTCCTTGCTTGGCAACAGCACATCCAATGTGAAGTTGTCACAACTCAGACAATGAAAAGCCACCATACTTCAGTGGACTTTTAGTTTGTAACAGCCCCTCCCAACTTTCCCTTCTCCTCTCTAAAACAGTTTCTTCTCCTTTGCTTTATGGGACTTGCAGGTGGTTCGCCATGATTGCATGTCCCAAATTGCAGCTCTTTGCTGCTCCCAAATAACCCATTTTTCAGGTAAAATATTTGGCTGTTTTATTGTTTTAAGGTAACACCAGTCAAGGAGAGAGCACCTGAGCCACTAGATGGGCTCACCTGGAGGACACTGTCACCCACTACTCCATCATTCTCCTCTTCCCTCTCTTCTCCACCTTCAGTCCATCTTTTCATGACTATCTTTTTCACCGTTTTTGTTCTATACTTACTTCTCCCCGTATCTTAGATTCCCTCTTCCCCAAATCTCTATGATCCTAATAGCCCAAAGTAGGGACCTGATATTTCTGGTGGTTTGTATGCTGTTTATTCTGGAAGAGTGTTTGCTTCTTATTCTCAGATTCCTCCATCCTCTATTTGAGGTCATTCATGAATGAAGAGCCACAGTCTTCAGCACACGTATTGCTGTATGAATAGTGAAGTCCTTTCATACACCCTTTCTATTATCTGAGGAGGAAGGAATTGGGGAGCTAGAATGGAGGGGGAAGGCTCAGTGTAATCCCTCCCCAGGTTAAACTCTATGAATCAGCTAGGGGTTGTGAATATTTCCATTATTCATATGGGAGTGAGGAACCTAAATTCTGAGTGGAACAATCCAGTCATCCAAGCAAAATCTCAGATTTTTACTGTGCATTTTCTCCTTGGTCCAAGTCACCAAGGAGAAAATGGCTTAGGTCAGGATCCTAACCATTAATTAAGACAAAAGTGGGTATGAGCTGGATAGGTATTTCTTCATCTAGAAAAGACAAGCCAGTCAGTAACCTCCACTAATTTGCTAAACAAGGTCCCAAAAGAATGAGGATTCCAGTATGCATGTAACACCAAACCCCTTACCTCCCACCAAACCTTCTCCTTCTTCCATCTTTCACTTGTCAGTCAACGGCAACGCTATTCTTCTACTTGTGAAGGCCAAAACCCTTGAGTCTTCCCTGCCTCCTTTCTCTCATGTTCTACATCCAATCTATGAGCAAGCCCTATTGTGTCTCTACCTTCAAAGTATATCCAGGATCCTACTACTTCTCTCTGCCTCCATTATTTGCACCTTGGTCCAAGTCACCATCATACCTGGTCTGAACCACTATAATAGCCTCCTGTCTGGCTCTTTGATTCACCTCAGAGGGCACTTATAAAGGCTTCATCAGACTGCATTCCTCCTCTACTAGAGCCCCAAGCACACACAGAGGCTGGCCACATACCTGGCACATGATTTATGACTTCTCCAACTTCATTGTTTTGACTCCCCTTGTTCACTCATCTCCAGCCATGCTGTTCCTCCAAACTGCTGGGCTTGCTCCCACCTCAGGGCCTTTGAACATGCCGTTCTCCCTGTTTCAAGTATTTTCCTCCTTGAATTCTGCATGGCTTATTCTTCATATCTTTTGGCTTTTCCCTCAAATATAATTTTTTCAGGGAGAACTTCCATGACCACACTATTTAAACATTCCCCTTCCCTGATTTTTTTTTTCTCCATAGAACTTTCCACTTTGCATACCATATATTTCACTTGTTTGTTTATTGTCTGTTTCTCTCACTGGAATGTAAGCAGTGACTGTCACAGAGTGGGCATTCAGTAGATGGCTGTTGAATGAATGAATGAATGGGATGTAGGTTCTGGGGAACAAAGGAAGGTAGGAAACACTGCATTTATGTTACCTAAAATAGCACACCACCCTCCCAGAGCTCATCTTCTACCCCGTTAACTTGCTTCATTTTTCTTCACAGCACCTATCACTTTTGATACTGTTTCTTGAGTGCCTCCTCTATTACAAAGTGAGTCCCATGAGAACAAGAACTTTTTGTTCTCCGCTGTATCTGGTCTGCCTGGCAACAATACGTATTTGTGGAAAAAACAAGGACAAACTTGAGTGTGCCCTCGGTTCCAGAATCTCACAAATGGGCATGGTAACTTATTTTTCTCACCCAGGTGGTTTACACTTTACAGTGACCAAAACCCTTATGAGAAGTGCCAGGGTGGAGAAGAAAATACAAAATCTTCACTACTCGCCCCTCTTCTTGAATGTTTAGCACAGTTTGGTCCCAAGGATTTTTGTGTTTAGAAAAACCCTTGGAGGCCAAGGCACCCTTTTCTGTAAAGTCACTTCCTATATACTTTATGGAGCAGAGCCTCAAAGTGTGTGTATGGAGAGGCGACGGGAGTGGGCCAGGCTGGAAGGGGGATTCCCCCGCCCCGATTTCTCCGCCCCCCCGCCCCCCACCGCGCGGCGCACAAGGTACCTTGTCTGCAGACAATTTTAGTTGTTGTAACTCGTGGAGCAGGGGTGTGGTGTGCTACTGGCACCTGGTGGGTAGAGGCGAGGGATGCCCAAAATCCTAAAATCACGGCTGCCAGATTTAGCAAATAAAAATACCTGTCGGTAGGGTCGCCAGATGGAATACATAACTCCAAGATTAATTTTAGAGTATATTTTTATCTGAAATTCAAATTTAACTTGGCGCCCTATATTTTATCAGGTGATCCTACCTGCAATACATGGGACAGGGCCCCACAACAAAGAATTATCCAGACCAAAAGTCCAGGGTGTGAGGTTGGTCCAGTAACGCAGATTGTTGGGCCTGGCCTCGGAGTTTCTGATTCGGTAGGTCTGGGGTGGGGCCCCAGGATTTGCATTTCTATCAAGTTCCCAAGTGAAGCTGCCATCGGTCTGGAACTACATTGGAGAACCACCGACCTAGAAAGAAAAAAAGACTTCGTGCCCTCCTGAGTAATAGCGAGGAAAGTGCCTAGGCTAGCATGTAAGGAGACAGGACGAGAAGGGGCTGCAATAGGGGCAGAAAATATTTCTGCCGTCTTGGGCCCTGCCTCAGAGGCACTTCTGCGTCCCCTCTAGGCGCCGGGGAGGCCCCAATGTCTCGATGGTCGCTCGAATCGGGGGCGTGTCCTGGGCAGGGGCGTGTCCTGGGCGGAGAGCAGAAGGCGGGCCGAGGGGAACCGAGCGCTCTCGTGCCGGACGTTGCGCGGCCGCGACGCCCGACGCCGGCGGGGCAGCGGCGCTCTGGGCTCTGCGCTGCCGGTGGTATCTGGCGCGAACCCACGAGGTTTCGGTCCGTTCGGCGCAGGTAGGCGTCGTCCCGCTTGCACCGCCTACTGGGCCCCTCTTGGTTGTGGGAGCGGCGCGCCCTGGCGTTGCGTTTTCTCAACGGTGCCCGAGGCGTTGGCCTTCGCTGCCGCGGGCGGACTACGGGTAGGTGGGACCAGGACAGGGACAATGGACCTCCGGGCGCGGAACTCAGAGGGCCGCACGGGGGCGCTCTCGCCGCGGGACGGGGAGGCTGGGCTGGGACCGGGGAGGACTCAGCTGGGGCGGATTGGGCTTGGGGGCGGGAGACTTTGGGCGAGGCCGGGCTGTGGGCGGGACCGGGGCCTGCTAAACGCAGGATGTACTAAGGGAGGAGTGGCTGGGACCCTTGGTAGGAATCGGGGGCGGGCCCGGGCTGGAGGCCGGACGGACTGTGGGCGGAGCTGGGGCTGGGTCAGGCTGACGCGGGGCAGATTGGGGGCGGCGTGGGCGGACATCTGTGGGCGGGGTGGGTGGGGGGGCGGCTCCCACGCCACGCCCCTTAGGGGGAGAGGCTGCTCCGCGCGGGGCGCGCTGGGTGCAGGGCATTTCTGGCATTCATAGTTTTTGCCTGCTTCTGGGATCGCCGACGTTGCATAGGGTCTTTGTTTTCCCCTTTTCCCCCCTTTTTGTTTGGTATTGAGATGGGTAGGAGAAGAAGGAGGAGGACTCCGTTTCACAAAGGCCATTCCTGAGCTGTGGTACACCTGGCTTAGCTTTGAGGCATTTACGTTTATAAAATGTCTTATTAAAAAAATTTTTCTTTGAAGTAACTTAAGAATTTGAAAAAAGTTTTAAAACTAGTACAAAGAATTCCCACATTCTAATCACCTAGGTTCCCCAAATGTTAACATCTTATTTAACAGAACAATTAGCAAAACCAGGACACCTAACATCTACAGGCCTTATTCAGATTCTTTTCGCTCTTCTTGTCCATTTCCTTTTTGTGGTATAGGATACAAGTCAGGATTTAGATGCATTTAGTTGTCGTGTCTCATTGGAAAAATTTATATTTTAAACAGTAGAAGCCCCCTTACCTCCAAGATCCTTCAGAGTGGCCCTTGGGACCACCAGATCTCAAATCAAAGAGGCTTTTCTTCTTGGATGCCAGGGCCAGTTGAGAACGTCCAGTTGAGCCTTCCGGCAGCTTTGGCATAGGTGGTCACCTCTGTCCCTTGACCCATCTGGCCCTTGGCTGCTCAGCCTCTCCTACTTCTCCTCCTACTTCTCAAGTCAACCTCCTCCCTCAGATCTCCGCAGATGCCCTCCTTGGCCAGCTTCTCTTTCAGTGTGGGCTTCCTTGCATGATCTCTTGTGGCTTCAAGGATTCTTGTGGCTTTGAGCATTCCATAAATCTTCAGAAAACTCACTTGTTTATCACTTCAGCCCAGGCCATTTCTCGATCTCAGACCCACAGGGATTGTGGCCTATCGCTACCTTTCTGGGTTATCTCAAAAGCATTTCCAGGGGCTTCCCTGGTGGCGCAGTGGTTGAGAGTCCGCCTGCCGATGCAGGGAACACGGGTTCGTGCCCCGGTCCGCGAGGATCCCACATACCGCCGAGCGGCTGGGCCCGTGAGCCATGGCCACTGAGCCTTCGCATCCGAAGCCTGTGCTCCGCAACAGGAGAGGCCACAACAGTGAGAGGCCCGCGTACTGCAAAAAAAAAAAAAAAAAAAAAAAAAAAGCATTTCCATTCCAATATGCGCAAAACACAGCTCCAAGTCACCCACTTCTAGTCCACTGTATCAATTGGGTCTCCACTGATAGACATTTCCTATGCAGAGTTTCAGAGAATCTTAGAGAATGCATTTTGGTTAGGGGCAATCAAATATTAAGAGTTCCTAGTACTTTTTTAAATAGCTGTCTTAAAGCCAGAAAGTGAAGATGAAGATGAAGGCCTGCTACAGGATGAGGAGGATGCCCTGCAGTATGGCCATTTTCTTAGCAGCACAAGTTGTTCAGTTCAGCAAGTATTTATTGGGTGCCTGTTGTATGCCAGGAGCTGTGTTGGCTTCTGGGGATACAGAGATGAATAAATTCTGCACCCACCCTGCCATCAGAGGGCATGTGGTGGGGTCATGTGTTGTAATTGAGGTGAAATCTGTGATAGAGGAAGCCTCAACTTGGAGAAGGAGGTTGCAGGACGTGAGTTGGCCTGAGCCTAGGTGGGAGAAGGCTGGGGACCCAGCTGTTAGGGGCCTTGACCTATTTCCAGGGCTCGTGGGATTGTGACCTCGGGAAGTTCTCCCTAGGCTATGATTATGGGCTGGCGTGGGAATGACTGGTTGGGGGCTGTCACTGAATGTTGGTGAGTGGATAAGGGTCAGCCTAGGGTACAGTAGAGGAAAAGGTGATGAGATGAGCTGCTGAGAGTGGTGTGACTGTGAAATGGTAACACAGGTCATACTCTCTGACCCAAACCCAACCAGACATGGGGAAAAGTCAGAATGTTTGAATTTTATCAGAGTCACACTGAAGCACTCCTTAATCAAACATAGGATTTCTGTAGCAATATCTATCAATATCTATAGTAAGTAATAGAAATAGGAATTATAAAGAGCCTCAGATATTTTCAGGTTTTGCTGCCAGGCAGTTTGTTGCCCAAACTTTGAAATAATGTTCAGTTTTCACAACATTTTTGACATTTGAGAATTGTAGGTGAAGGGTTGTGGATCTGAAAAGATAGCTACCACTTGTAGAGCCAGGCCTGTTGTGTGTGCTTCACAGGCATTGACTCTCATCCTCAACCCTACAAGGGTTGATACCATGCAGATGCCATTTTGTGGGTGAGGAGATGAGGGCATAGAGAAGGTAAGTGATTTGCCCACAGTCACACAACTCACCCCTGTTGGCTCCATAGTCCACATTCTTACCAGACTGCATACGTGTGAATGGGAGGTTGGGGAGTTGCAGGACCAAAGTCTTTCTCCCATACCTCAGATACCTGGCATCTGCAACCAGCCTGTGTGAGTGCCAAGGAGGGTCAGAAGAGAAGGGAGACAGGAGCCCTGTAGAGGTTGTGGTTACATACACAGATTCATTGAATGCCTGTGGGGACTCACTTCCTTGGTGCCTGGAGCTTGTGGTCTGGTTGGGCAGTGAGCTCTTCTCACAAGCTGTAGAGGAAGTTAAGTGCACTGTCAAGTGGACCAGAGGAGGACATGGGTGAGCAGAGGCACTGGGTTGACAAGCTGGGATGCAGACTAGCTGGGCTTTGAGAAAATTTAGGTAAATGATTTTATGAGGATTCTGTAAGGGATTCTTCATGAGAGACACAGACTGTTGAGTGCGGAGATGACTGTATTCTAATTTTCTTCCTCTAACTGCAAAAGATATATGTGCCCTGGAGCACCAGAGATGAATGCCTTCTGCCTGCCACTTCCATGTCACTGCAGACAGTGGTCTTCTCAAAGGACATTGAATGGGTCAATTTGATCATATTTGCTCAGGTGTGTGAGAATGTCCCTGTGCCTTTGTGAGTGCATGTATAACTGTGCAAAATATGCATTCAAAAACATATAAGATGCATAGGAACAGTTTAAAGAGTCATGAAAGAACTTTGAACACTCCACTCAGTTTAAGAAATAGAACCTTGTCAAAATCTTAGCAATTCCCTGTATGTCTGCCCCAATTGCATCTTTTCTCTTCAGAGGTAACTACTATTCTGAAGTTCCTCTTAATCATTTCCTTGCTTTTCTTTATAGTTTCACAATGTGTATGTGTCTCCAGATAATATTTTAGTTTTGTTTAACTTTTTGATCCTTATAAAATGAAACCATGTAGCAAGTTTTCTTTCTTTCTTTTTTTTTTTTTTTTGCTTATTGTCTTTTATTTGAGATCCATTCAGTCGTGTGTGTGGCTGAAGTTCTTCACTCACTTTTTCTGTGGTATTGCACCGCATCCATTCTGTTGATGGCCGTTTGGGCTGTCTCTAGTTTTTGTTACTCTAAGTAAACAGTGCTGCAGTGGACATTCTTGTCCTGGTCTCCTGGTGCACAGATGAAGTAGTTCTCAAACAGGGGTGAGGGAGGTGAGGTGAGATAGGGGTAAGGGAAGAAAGGGAAACACTTTTGGTTGTTATAACTGGGAGGTGGTGTGCTCCTTGTCTCTAGTGGGTAGAGGCCAGGCACACTGCTAAACATACTACAATGCACAGGACAGCCTTCCCATCTCCTCCTCTCCCACGCACCAAAGAATTGTCCGACTCCTAATGCGCGTGTCGAGGCTGAGAACCCCTGCTCTAGGGTAAATACCTGGGGTGGACTGCTGGGTGCGTGGGTTTGTGCATGTTCAACTTTAGTAGATACTAGCATACTGTTTACACTCCTTTCAGCAGTATGTGGCCTCTTGCATTACTCATTGTCCTTTTCAACACTTGATAATCTCTGCCTTTAAAATTTTTGCCAACTTGGTGTCTGTGAAATGGTATCTGATTGTGGTTTTAATTTCATTTCCTGAACAGTAATGAGATTGAGCATCTTTTCATGTCGGTCTTCTTTTTGTATTTCCTTTGAGAAGTGCCTCCTGATACCATTTTGCCCATTTTCCTGTTGTGTTATTTGTGTTTTTCTTAATTGTGTCTGGGATTTCTTTATATATCATAGATTATTCTTACCTCCTAGATGCTAATCCCTTATATTTGTTGCAGATAACTTCTCCCATTTTTGAGTTTATTCTGATGGGCTGAAAAGTTCTTAATTTAAATGTAGTAGAATTTATCAATCATTTTCTTTATGGTTAAATGCTTTTTGCTGGTTGGTTGGTTTCCTGCCAGATCCCCAGGTGGGCAGGACTTGTTCTAGGACCACACTGGAGCAGTGCTGAAACCAAGTCTCAGTGCCACTTCAGGACCCACAGCTGGCACTAAGGTTGGCAGGCCTGCTGCCAGGGGCACAGATGGGTGTTGCTGGATCCCTGGGTGAGCAGGACTGGGAGCAGGGCTAGAGCCAGGTCACAGGGCTGCTTCAGGATCTGTAGTCTGGTCCAAGGATGGTAGGCCTGTTACTAGGGGTACGGATGCATGATTCCTCCTGGGTCCCTTGTCAGATGGTTACAGGACCGTGACCAGGCAGGTCTGGAGCTGAGTCTGTAGGGAGTTGGGACTGCTTTCAGTTTGCTGGCAGAACCATGTGAGCTTGCCACCAGGGTGTGGGCCTGCCTTTTTAGAGCAGCTATCCTTGGCCTTGGGGTTCACTGGGGTTTTGCAACCTCCTATCTGGATCCCAAGGCTTTCACAAAGGCACTTTTGTCTGTAGTTGCCTTCCAAATCATTGTTTGTTTAGGGAGATGCATTCCTATTCCACCACCTTGCTAATGTCATTCCCTGTCTCCGTTTAAGTAGGATAGGTCAAACATGTCAGTTCTGTTGTTCAAGTCTCAGTAATTTTGTCTGCTTGACCATCAGTTACTGGAAGAGGTGTGCTGAAATCTCTTACTGTTACAATAGATTTGTCAATTTCTATAATTCTATTACTTTTTACTGTATTTTGAAGTTATATTGTTAGATGCATAAAGTTTAAAATTACTATATCTTTCTGATGAGTCCCACCTTTTTTCCCTGTGAAGTTACCCTCATTTTCTCTGATAATGCCTGCTTTACATTTTGTTATTTTTAATTGTAAAAAACACATGAAATAAAATTTACCATCTTAACCACTTTTAAGTGTACATTTCAGTAGTGTTAAGTATATTCACATTGTTGTGCAACTAATCTCCAGGACATTTTTATCTAACAAAACTGAGACTATACCCATTAAACATCAACTTCCCATTTTCCCCTCCACCCACTCCTGGTAACCACCATCCTACTTTCTGTTTCTATGAATTTAAATACTTTAGATACCTCATGTAAGTGGAATCATACAGTATTTTTCTTTTTGTGAGTGGTTTATTTCACTTAGCATAATGTTCTCGTTTCATCCATGTTGTAACATGTGGTAAGATTTCCTTTTAAGGCTGAATAATGTTCTATTGTAGATCTACCTATTGTAGGTTCTATGTGTAGACCACATCGTCTTTACCCATTCATCTGTAGGTGGACATGGGAGTTGCTCTCACCTCTTGGCTATTGTGAATAGTGCTGCTATGAACCTGGGTGTCTCTTTGAGACCCTGCTTTCAATTCTTTTGGTTAAATGCTCAGAAGTGGTATTGCTGGATCATATGGTAGTTCTGTTTTTAATTTTTTGAGGTACCATCGTACTGTTTTACATAGTGGCTGCACCATTTTATGTTCACATTAACAGTGCACAAGGGTTCCAATTTCTCCACATCCTTACAGCATTTGTTATTTTCTGTTTTTTTTTTTTTTGATAGTGGTCATCCTAATGGGTGTGAGGTGATAAATCATTATGCTATTGGTTTGCATTCCCCTAGTGATTAGTGATGTTGAGCATCTTTTTGTGTGCTTATTGGCCATTTGTATATCTTTAGAGAAATGACTGTTCATGTTTTTTGTCCACTTTTTAGTTGGGTTACTTTTTTTGTTGTTACTAAGATATAGGAGTTCTTTATATATTCTAGATATTAACTCCTTGTAAGATGTAATTTGCAAATATTTTCTCCCATTCCATGCATTGCCTCTCTACTTTGTTGATTATATCCTTTGATGAAGTTTTAAGTTTGATGTAGTCCCATTTGTCTGTATTAGCTTTTGTTGTCTCTGCTTTTGGTGTCATATTCAAGAAATCATTGCCAAATCCAATGTCATGAATCTTTTCCCCTATGTTTTTTTCTAAGCGTTTTATAATTTTACCTCTTACATTTAGGTCTTTGGTATGTTTTGAGTTCATTTTTGTATATGATACAAGATAAGTGTTCAACTTTATCCTTGTGCACGATATCCAGTTTTTCCAACACCATTTGTTAGGGACTGTCCTTTCCCTACTGAGTGGTCTTAGCACCCTTACCTGGCTGTATACATGAAGGTTTATTTCTGGCACTCTGCTGATTCATTGATCTATATGTCTGTCTTTAATGCCAGTACCATACTGTTTTGATTTCTGTAGCTTTGTAATATGTATTGAAATGAGGAAGTGTAAGTCTTCCAACTTTGTTCTTTTTCAAAATTGTTTTGGCCTTTGGAGTTCCTTGATATAACATGTGAATTTTTAGGTGGCTTTTTCTATTTGTACCAAAAATGCCATTGGAATTTTGATAGAGATTGCATTGAATCTGTGTATTACTTTGGGTAGTATTGACATACTGTCAACATTAAGTCTTCCAGTCTATGAACCTGAGATGTCTTTACATTTTTTGGTGTTTTTTTTAAAGTGTTTTCATTAATGTTTTTTTGTCAGTTTACAACTCTTTCACCTTCTTGGTTAGGATTGTTCCTAAATATTTTATTCTTTTCAATGTTGTGGTAAATGGAATTGTTTACTTAATTTCCACTTCATATTGTTCATTGTTAGTGTATAGAAATGCAACTAAAATGAATAGATTTTAGTGTGTTACTTTTGATTCCTACAACTTTGCTGAATTTTTTATTATTTCTAACAGGTTCTTAAAAAATCTTTAGGGATTTCTACATATAAGATCATGTCATCCACAAACAGGTAATGCTATTTCTTCATTTCCAATTTGGATGCCTTTTATTTATTTATTTTTCTTGCCGAAAGGTTCTGGCTAGGACTTCTGGTATTACGTTGAGTAGAATGGCCAGAGTGGGCATCCTTATCTCGATCCTGTTGGTAGAGGAAAAGTTTTCAGTATTTCACTATTTCATACGATGTTAGTTGTGATATTTTTTCATATATGGCCTTTGTTATGTTGAGATGGTTTCCTTCTATTCCTAGTTTATTAAGTGTTTTTATCGTGAAACAGTGTTAAATCTTGTTAAATGCATTTTCTGCATCAATTAATATGAACATGTTTTATTTTACATGATTTTTACATGTTGAACTATTCTTGCATTCCAGAAATCCTACTTTGTTGTGTATAATCCTTTCAATGTGCTTTTGAATTCAGTTTGCTAGTATTTTATTGAGGATTTTTGTTCATATTTATCAAGGCTATTGGTCTTTAATTTTCTTCTAGTGTTTTTGTCCGGCTCTAGTATCAGGGTAAGGTTGGCTCAGCTATTATATTTTTCAGCTCTAGAATTTCTGTTTGGTTCTTTTTTATAGTTTCTATCTTTGTTGATATTCTTATTTTGTTCATGCATTTCCTGATTTTGTTTAGTTGTATATCTGTGTTTTCTTTTAGCTAATTGAATATCTTTAAGAAGTAGTTTTGAATTTTCATTAAGAAATTCAGCAACCTGTTTTTCTTTTGGGTCCAGTCTGGAGTTTTATTTCGTTCCTTTGATTGGGCCATGTTTCCTTGTTTCTTTGTATACTTTGTGATCTGTTGCTGAGATTTGGCCATTTGACAAAGCAACTTCCTGTCCGGGTCGTAATGGACTGGCTTCATTTAGCAGAATACTTTCACCAATCAGCCCACCTGGAAGTTTGGGACCTCCCCATCCTTTTCTAGTGATGTATGTTCTCTGGACTTGTGTGTGTACTTTTTAACTGTCTTAATTTCTCTACACTGCTTGTCCTTATTTCTTCTCAGGAGCTTGTGATTTCTTGCTCTCCCAGACATCTGCCTGCTGAACTGCAGAATCTCTGCAGCTACTGTGCTGTGGCACCTGCCTACATTTTCAGTGTCTTCCAAACTACGCCAACATGCCTGTCAGTGCTCCAAGTCTGGTGAGACAGAAATCTGTCCCTCAGGCAGGCCCCAGGCAAACCAGAACTAGGTTTTCTCTTAGTTGCACCTAACTATACTGAGATGGGGGAGAAGCATGTGTGTGCAAAATGCCATGAACTTTTCCTACCCTTTTCAATGGAATCCCTTCTTGGTTTTCTATTGGCTTGGTTTTCCATTGGTCTCTGACCCCCGTTCCTGGGACAAGAGAGCAAGAAAAAGCAGGGGAAAGCATCAAGAGACTGGTCTTAGCAGGGTGGAAGTTTTTATATGGTTATTAAGGAATAAGGTGAATTAAGCAAATATTGATAGGGGTGAAAGAAAGGTGAAACAGAAAAGGGAGAGTCACAGGACTTGTCTCAGCAGGGTGGAAATCTTTATTTAGATGGTTGTTAGGAAGTGGGATGAAGACCACCTAGAGGAGTGGGATAGGGAGGGTGGGAGGGGGGGAGACCCAAGAGGGAAGAGATATGGGGAGACCCAAGAGGGAAGAGATATGGGGAAATATGGGGAAGTGAAGCTGATTCACTTTGTTATAAAGCAGAAACTAACACACCATTGTAAAGCACTTATACTCCAATAAAGATGTTAATTTAAAAAAATGAAAAGAAGTGGGATGAATAAAATGGACATTGATGGGGTTAAAACAAAGGTTTTAATACAGCCATACCAAAGACTGGGTGTTAGCCAAAGGGATCTCCTGCTGGTCCCCCAGCATGTAGGGGTCCCAAACAAGTCTGCTCTATTTATCCCAGTTTGGAGAAGTAAAAAGCCAGAAGGCAGAGACTACATTGAGGAACCTCGCCAGCAGTCACTTGGGGCAGTGGTTAGGCAGATTAATCAAGTTGACAGTTGACAAAAGGGCCAGGGTACCTTGGCTCAACCCTTACTAAGGACCCAAAGCCTTTTGCACATGAGTGGGTAAAATGGTCAGGGGATTGATACAGGAGTCCTACGAACTGTGGTACCAAGACCTATTGGTGAAGCCGTGACACAGGCTACAGTTAGATTTAGAGAGTATAAAAGTGTGGGTTGGGAATTCCCTGGCGGTCCAGTGGTTAGGACTTTGTGCTTTCCCTGCCAAGGGCCTGGGTTCAGTCCCTGGTCAGGGAACTACGATCCCCACAAGCCGCGTGGCACAGCCAAAAAAAAAAGTGTAAGAGTTAATAAGATTGTGAAAGTTGAAATGTTTAAACAAGCTTTATGTAAAGAAATTGTGTCTTCTTTACCTGAATGTTTTATGGGAATCGATACTGTGTTTGGCTGGGGAACACTTCCCCTACCTAATATTGTAACACAAAACCTGTTGATGTGATCCTAATGGAGGCCACAGTGAGGGTTGATAGAATTAAGATTGAAGTTTGTAGAATTGTTGTTTGAACAGGCTCTATGTGAAGTGGTTGTGTCTCTTTTTTCTGATTGTATTATGGGGATGGACGTTGTATCTGGGGGATGTTTCCCCTACCTAATATTGTAAACAGAAGGCATGTAACTCTACCCTTTGAGCAATATTAATCAGACATGATAAATAGGAACCAGTAAGGAGTGTGGAATAGAAGTTGGATTGCTGGTAGGGACAAATTCTCTGTGTGATAGCCCGTGGAGCCTAGACTGTGGTTTATGACAACAGCCTGTGAATGCCTCCCAGCGATCACTACTGGGAATTTATACTAGACAGTTTCCATTTGAAGGGCATTTACTATCTTGCCATTTGACATTATTAATTGAAGCTACCCCTATGACTGAAGGACATAAAATTATCTTAAAACCTGAAATGCTCAATGTGTAGGGTGATGTCAGAGAATCACTCTAATGGGGATGTCAGTGCCTGGAAGAATTTCATAATAAAATAGAAATGGTTTATACAGGATGATGCTGCCTGGGGAGTGCAAGGAGATACTCACGAGTAGGGGGCTTCTTTTTCTCTAGGACTGTCTCTGTAACTGTGTGAGGAGTTGCTGGATTCCTTTGTCACTTGGACACTGCCCTATAAAGAACTCTCAACTGACCAACAAAGAGTTGCTGCATTTGTGGATGACATTTAGAAGGTGAATGGACAGCATCCTATTTGGAAGGCCACCACTCTGAATTCTTCAAATCAGATTGGTGGGCTGACTTGCATGCTGTTATCCTAACAGTGATGGAAGAATTGAACGATGGTATAAGCACCTATGTTTGGTTTTTATTGATTCATGGATGCTGGCCAATAGACTGGCCATATGGTCAGGCAGGAGGGCAATGGAAACCTGGCCCATTAAAGGGATGCCCTTGTAGGGCACAGGCTTGTGGAAATTGGAGGGGTGCATTAAAGTAGAACATGTCAATGCCCATCAGAAGAACTCTTTTCCAGGTTTAGTAGGTGATTGGAATCAGCAAGCAGATACTCCTGTGTGCTCCCTTGAGATGGCCACCTGGGTCCGTGACATGTATGGACATAGGGGTCACTGCAGCAAAGTAAAGATGGGTTGAATTTCCTCATAGTCTTCTTGTACTCTCATGTACAAAACGCCAGTAAGAGAAGTTCTCTTTGTCAACGAGAGAGACAGAGATTGCACATGGCTATATGGCAGATTCCCTGGTGGGAAGGCTCTGATCATGGTTGGCATATGAGACAATGCTGGTAGCCATGGGGGGCTACAAATGGGTCCTGACACTGGGAATAGACACTGACTCTGGACAGGGCTATGCCTGCCTAATGGTAGATGAAAATGCTCAGAATACTGTGAAAGAACTGGAACAGAAGATACTATACCAATTTGGGTTGCTGACTATCATTTCTTTAGACCAAGGAACACATTTTACAGTCTGTAATGTCCAACAATGGGCAGAGAAATATTCTCCTCTGAGTACTAGTTTGATAGAAGATTGGAATGGGCATTTGAAGCATTGGTTGTCTAAAATGGAGGAAAATAAAGGCATGAAGGGCTGGCTTTACACACCTTCATGAGTGTCTACTCATATTAAACGTGAGTGGGACTAGAAGAATGTCCCCACTGGATAGATTCCTCTATTTTTCTGGTGGATCTAGGGAAGTAGGGGTGACAAAGGATGCTGATATGACTTACCTTCTTGCCAAAGGAGGAGGACGTTGGTATAATAGCTATAGTTTTTTTTTCCCTCTCTTTTTCTTCTTTTTCTTCCTCACGTCACATCACCTCAACTTTTTGTTTGTTTTTCCTACCTGATGGCAGTGGTCATGTGACCAGGGCTGCAAATACAAGTTGATTGATTCCTAAGCAAGAAACTATAACTATATTTTTAAACCTTAAGTCAGAATTCCTAAGGGCCTGATGGGGCAGAATGTGCCTTCATCCCATCTGACAAGACTGAATGCAGCTATATTGCTTGGTGGTAAAGATAGCCCACTAGTTCTGTATCTACATAACCTCACCCTCTCTAAATGGGAGTGGACTGAGGGAAGGCACTTGCTAGGCTAATATTGCTTTCTGCAACCTAGACCAGCACAATGGTTGAATCTAATGAACCTTCCAAAAATGGAAGAGTTTCGGTATAAATGAAGAGAAGGAGGAATAGTAGCTAAGGGTAAGTAGTGAATAAATGTGTTATGTAAAAAGGTAAATTCAGTATTACATTAGTACCTCAAAAGAGCTCAGAGCAAGAGATGACATTGTTTCTTAGGTCAGTTATATCAGATGTCTGAAAGAGTGAAGCCGTATGTTTGCTGAAACCACTCCTGCTTTTGGAACCTGATATGATCGAATGAAAGACTGCAAACCGGAGTGGCCTAACCCTGGGAAACATCCTCATACAACAAAATGATGAACTGGAATGATTATTAATGATTGCATGGGGTTCTAGTAATGTGCCAGTGTCTTTTGACTTGGGTATCATTTTGCTGAAAGGGGTCTGTGGCCAGAGCCCATGGGGTGGGCTATGAGATAATAGAAAATATACATAGATCTCTGCCCCAGTTCCTGGAACAGAGCTCCTGAAATCCTTGTAATTTCCTATGTGATAAGAGCACTAGGAGCATCTTTTGTCCTAATATTTGGTTTTTGACCTGGGTTCCTGGCACAGGGCTCCTGAAACCCTTGTAATTTCCTGCATGATAGGAGTGTCCTTTGTTCTAATGAGGTGACTCTGGTTGGGTGCCTGGATGGCTCCTGGATGAGGGCTGGTTACCAGAAAGACCAAGCCATGATTGGAAGCTTGGAATTTTCAGCCCCACCCACTCCCCATTCTCTTGAGAAGAGAGGAGCTGAAAACGGGATTAATGATAAATCATGCCTACATGATGAAGCCTCCATAAAAATCCCCAAAGTACAGGATTCAGAGAGCTTCCGGATTGGTGAACACATGGAGGTGCTGCGAGAGTGGCGTGCCTGAAGAGGGCATGGAAGCTCTGCACCCTTTCCCCATACCTTGGCCTGTGCATCTCTTCATCTGGCTGTTCATCTATATCCTTTATCATATCCTTTAATAAACTGGTAAACATAAAGCATTTCCCTGAATTCTGTGAGCTGCTCTAGCAAATTCATTGAACCCAAGGAAGGGATCATGGGAACCCCTGATTTGTAGCCAAGTCAGACAGAAATTGTGGGTAACCTGGGGACCTACTACTTGTAATTGGCATCTGATGTGGGGAGCAGTTTTGTGGTACTGAGCCCTTAACCTGTGGGATCTGACACTGTCTCCAGGTAGATGGTGTCAGAATTGTTGGACACCCAGCTGGTGTTGCAGAGAGTTACTTGTATGGACCCCCCCACCCCGAATTTAGTCACTAGAAGTGTCAGAAGTGAAACGTTCTATGCTAGTGGTAAAGAAGACCCACAGGAGAGAACAAAGGAGGGAAGGACTGGGTTTCTTCCTACTCAGGAGGAGGAAAACTGGGTTTTTCCAATTTAGTGGTGTTCTCATAAGGTATTCTGGCCCATATATTGATGTTAACTTGCATTTCTGTGGGGAATGAGGACCTAGAACTTCCTAGTCCTTCATCTGTTGATATCACCTCCCCCATTATCTGCCTTTTGATTAGATAGTTTAATCTATTTACTTTAAAAATAATTACTGAAAAGGGGAGACTTATTTTGTCACATTGCTATTTGTTTTGTGTCTGTCTATCTATCTTATAGCTCTTTTGTCTCTCATTTTCCTCCATTACGGCCTACCTTTTTTGTGTTTAGTTGATATTTTGCAGTGACATGTTTTGATTTCCTTTTAATCTCCTTTCATGCATATTCTTTAGATTTTTTTTTGCAGTTACCATGGGATTATATAGAATATCCTAATGTAACTAATTTCACTTGATAGCAGCTTTGCTTCAGTTGCATACATAAACTCCTCTCTTACAAAGTTCTTCCCCCCTTATATTACTGATGTCAAAAATTACATCTTTAATTTATAATTGTTTTTTATGCATTCATCTTTTAAATTCTGTAGAAAATAAGAAGTGGAGTTACAAACTAAAATGACAACAATGTTGTTGTTTTTTTTTAAAATATGGGTTTATATATTTACCCTTACTGGTAACTTTATCTTTTCTCAAGTATGACTGAGTTACTGTCCAGCATCCTTTCCTTTCAACATTAAGGACTCTCTTTAGCATTTCTGGTATTGTGGGTCTAGTGGTAATGAATTCCTTCAACTTTTGTTTGTCTGGGAATATCTTAATTTCTCCCTCATTTTTGAAGGACAGTATTGCTGAATATAGAAATCGTGGTTCGCAATTTTTTTTCTTTTAGCACTTTAAATATATCATCTTACTACCTTTTGGCCTCTAAGGTTTCTGATGAGAAATTGACTGATGATCTTATTGCAGATCCTTTATACTATGAATTGCTTCTCTCTTCCTGATTTCAAAATTCTTGCTTTGGCTTTGGCCAATTTGATTATGATGTGTGTTGGTGTAGGTCTCTTTAGTTTATCCTACTTCAGGGTTTGTAGATCTGTGTCTTCCCTCAAGTTTGGGAAACTTATGGCTATTGTTTTTTTAAGTAATGTCTGTGCCCTTTTCTTTCTCTTTTCCTTTTGAGATTCTCAAAATGTGTATGTTGACTGACTTGGTGGTGACCCACAAGTCTCTTAGACTCTGTTCACTTTTCTTCATATATATATATTTTTCTGTTTGTAAGAGTTGATATTTTTAATAGTCCTGTGTTCAGTCCTTTTTTTCTCCCTTCACAACCCTGGTGTTGAACTCCTCTAGTGAATTTTTCATTTCAGCTTTGTTTATATATTGTTTGCCTGATTTCCTTTAGTTCTTTGTCCATGTTTTCCATTTACTTGCAGCATATTTAAGATGATTATTTTAAAGTCTTTGTCTAGTAAGTCTGATATCTAGGTTTCCTCAGAGTTGGTTCTGTCAGCTTTAAATGAGCCACATTTTCTTGTTTCTTTATGTGCCTTGTGATTTTTTTTTGCTAAAAATTGAATGTTTTTCTATTATTATGTGGTAACTCTGGAAATTAGACTCCTTGCCTTCCCCAGGGTTTGCTTTTTTAAATTTTTTGAAGGCCATTGTAGTTAATTTGTTTTGGGACTTTTCCAAACTATTTCTGCAAAGACTGTATATTGTCATGTGTGATCACTGAAGACTTTGTTCCTGTAGCTTGTGTTCAGCTAATCTTTTGACAGAGAATTCCATGAATCTCAGGAGCTGAAACAAACAAAAAAACACTGAAAAAAACCCCAAAAAAGACCATCTACCTCTCCCTGTCTTTACATATTTGCTCTTTGCTGGGACACTCCTTCATCACTTAGTTAGGATACTCTTAATCTTGGGATTAGCCCAAGGTAAAAATTTAAGGTCTCAGGAGTTTTCTGAGCATGTGTCTTGGTCTTGCATGTGGCTTTCTTAAATTCCTCCATATTCGTGGAAGCTTTTGAATGTCCTGTATTTCCAAATGGCCTTAAATGGTCTGTTATGTATCTTTACCCACAGTCTGTTGCTCCAGACGTCTGTGGATTTGTATTCTGCCTCACAGCTTTTTCTGCCACACCAGGGTTTTAGGTATCCTTAAGACACATTAGAGCAGAAATACACAATAATTTGCAATCAAGTTTGCTCTTTCTCCCTTTAGTTTGAGGGGAAAACTGGGAATTGGGCGTCTGGCTACTCAAGACTAAGATTGCTGCAGCACTGGAAAGGGGGTAGGTCAAGGGTGAGTAAGAACTCCACAAAACGTTCTATTGTTTTGAAGTTGGCTTTTTAATTTTTTTTCAGTTGTATTGAGATATAATTGACATACAACACTGTATAAGTTTAAACTGTACCACATAATGACTTGTCATACTTATATTGTAAATTGCTATAGTAAGTTAACGTCCATCTCATATAGTTATGAAGAAGAAATTTTTTTTCCTTGTGATGACAACTTTTAAGATTTAATCTCTTAGCAACTTCCAAAGATACTATACAGCAGTGTTAACTATGGTCATCATGTACATATTTCCCCAGTTATAAACTGAGACTTCCTCATTTATTTTATACCTGGACACTTGACCTTTTCACCACCATCAACCAATTCCCTCTTCTTCAACCCACCACCTCTGGTGACCACAAATCTGATTCTTTTTATATGAGTTCATTTGTTTGTTTTTTTTAGATTCTACATATAAGTGGGATCATACGATATTTGTCTTTTTCTGTCTAACCTATTTCACTTAGCATAATGCCCTCAAGTGCATCCATGCTGTCACAAATGATAGGATTTCCTTCTTTTTTATGGCTGAATAACATTCCATTATATATATGTACCACATTTTCTTCAGTGGGCACATCTTGGCTATTGTAAATAATGTTTCAGTGAATGTGGGGATGCAGGTATTTCTTCAAATAGTGACTTCATTTCCTTTGGATGTATACCCAGAAGTGGACTCGCTGGACTGTATGGTAGCTTTATTTTTACTTTTTTGAGGAACCTCCATACTGTTTTCCGTAGTGGCTGCTCCAGTTTGCATTCCCACCAGTAGTGCACAAGGGTTCCCTTTTTTCCACATGCTTGTTGTGTCTTTTTGATGGCAACCGTTCTAACAGGAGTGAGGTGATATCTTACAGTGGTTTTGATTTGCATTTCCTTGACGGTTAGTGATTTTTTTTAAATAAATCTATTTATTTATTTATTTTTGGCTGCGTTGGGTCTTCATTGCAGTGCACGGGCTTCTCATTGCAGTGGCTTCTCTTGTTGCAGAGCACGGGCTCTAGGTGCACAGGCTTCAGTAGTTGTGGCACGCAGGCTCAGTAGTTGTGGCTTGCGGGCTCTAGAGTGCAGGCTCAGTAGTTGTGGCGTACAGGGCTTAGTTGCTCCACGGCATGTGGGATCTTCCTGGACCAGGGCTGGAACCTGTGTCCCCTGCATTGGCAGCCGGATTCTTAACCACTGCACCACCAGGGAAGTCTGATGATTAGTGATGTTGAGCATCTTTTCATGTACCTGTTGGCCGTTCAGTATTTTCTTTGGAAAAATATATAATTTCCTCCACGTAGCACCCCAGGACTGGGGCACCTAATCTGTGGCTTGAATTGCTCACTTCCCAGGGCAGGTGTCTGCCCTTATAATCTTCCATTTCCTCTGAGTCCCCTTCCAGGAGCACCAGGTCCTGACCCCATCTTTTCTTCCCTTCATACCTGATCACGTGTATATCTTTCCTACATCCTTGTTTGTACAACAGGCCTTCTGCCAGTTTCCACTTAGTTTTCAGTGAAAATTGTTTACGTGTAGATATATTTTTGATTTGTTTGTGGCGGGCAGTGAGCTTCATGTCCTCTCACGTTGCCATCTTGATCCCTTTGATTACTATAGCCTTATAATATAGTTTGAAATGAGGAAGTGTAATGCCTCCTGCTTTGTTCTTTTTAGGATTGCTTTGACTATATGAGGTCTTTTGTGGTTCCATATAAATTTTAGGATTGTTTTTTCTACTTCTATAAAAAATGCCATTAAATCTTGATAGGGATTGCATTGGATCTGTAGATGGTGTTGGGTAGTATAGACATTGTAATATTAATTCTTCCAATCCATAATTGTGGGGTATTTTTGTCTTCAGTTTCTTTCATCAATGATTTGTAGTTTCCAGTGTAAGGATTTTTTTTTTTTACTTCTTTGGTTAAATTTATTCCTATATATTTTATTGTTTAATGCTATTGTAGTGGGGTAATATTCTTCAGTTCCCTTTTTTAAAAAATATTTATTTATTTTTTGGCTACACTAGGTCTTAGTTGTGGCACGCGGGGTCTTTAGTTGCAGCATGCAGAATCTTTAGTTTCGGCATACAGGATCCTTAGTTGCGGCATGAGAACTCTTAGTTGCAGCATATGGAATCTAGCTCCTAACTAGGGATCCAACCTGGGCCTCCTGCATTGGGAGTATGGAGTGTTAGCCTCTGGACCACCAGGGAAGTCCCATTCTCCAATTCTTAAGAGAATTCAGTTTTAAAGTATAGTAATGCTACTGATTTTTTTTTTTTTTTTTTTTGCGGTACGTGGGCCTCTCACTGTTGTGGCCTCTCCCTGTTGTGGCCTCTCCCGTTGCGGAGCACAGGCTCTGGACGCACAGGCTCAGTGGCCATGGCTCATGGGCCCAGCCACTCCGCGGAATGTGAGATCTTCCCAGACCGGGGCACAAACCCATGTCCCCTGCATCGGCAGGCAGACTCTCAACCACTGCACCACCAGGGAAACCCATGATTTTTGTATGCTGATTTTATATCCTGCAACTTTACTGAATTCATTAATTAGATCTAACGGTTTTTTTGGGAAGTGTTTAGGGTTTTCTGTATGTAAAATCATGTCATCTGTAAATAGAGACAGTTTTTCTTCTTCCTTTCCAATTCTGATGCCTTTTATTTCATTTTCTTAATTTATTGCTCTGGTAGGACTTCTAGTACTGTGTTGAATAGGAGTGGTGAGAGTAGGTATCCTTGTCTTGTTCCTGATCTTAGAGGACAAGCTTTCAGTCTTTCACCACTGAATATGATGTTAGCTGTGTGCTTGTCATCTGTGACTTCTGTTATGTTGAGGTATGTTCCTTCTATACCTAAGTTGTTGAGAGTTTTATCTTGAAAGGATATGGTGTTTTGTCAGGTGCTTTACTGTATCTATTGAGATGTTCCTATGATTTTTATCTTTCATTCTATTGATGTTGTGTATCACGTTCATTTATATGTTTTATCAATACCACCCGTGCATCCCAGGGATGACTCCCACTTAATCATGGTGTATGATTTTTTTTTAACATCTTTATTGGAATATAATTGCTTTACACTGGTGTGTTAGTATCTGCTGTACAACCAAGTGAATCAGCTATATGTATACATTTATCCCCATATCCCCTCCCTCTTGCATCTCCCTCCCACCCTCCCTATCCCATCCCACTAGGTGGTCACAAAGCACTAAGCTGATCTCCCTGTGCTGTGCTGCTGCTTCCCACTAGCTATCTATTTTACATTTGGTAGTGTATATATGTCAATGCTACTCTCTCACGTTGTTCCAGCTTACCCTTTCCCCTCCCCATGTCCTCAAGTCCATGCTCTATGTCTGCATCTTTATTCCTGTCCTGCCCCTAAGTTAATGAGAAACATTTTTTTTTTTTAGATTCCATATATATGTGTTAGCATACGGTATTTGTTTTTCTCTTTCTGACTTATTTCACTCTCTGTGAGAGACTCTAGGTCCATCCACCTCACTACAAATAATTCAATTTTGTTTCTTTTTTTATGGCTGAGTGATATTGAATTGTATGTATGTGCCACATCTTGTTTATCCATTTATCTGTTGGTGGACACTTAGGTTGCTTCCATGTCCTGCCTATTGTAAATAGTGCTGAAGTGAACATTGTGGTACATGTCTCTTTTTGAATTATGGTTTTCTCAGGGTATATGCCCTGTAGTGGGATTGCTGGGTCATATGGTAGTTCTGTTTTTAGTGTTTTAAGGAACCTCCATACTTTTCTCCATAGTGGCTGTATCAATTCACATTCTCACCAACAGTGCAAGAGAGTTCCCTTTTCTCCACACCATCTCCAGCAATTATTGTTTGTAGATTTTTTGATGATGGCCTTTCTGACTGGTGTGAGGTGATACCTCATTGTAGTTTTGATTTGCATTTCTCTAACGATTAGTGATGTTGAACACTCTTTCATGTGTTTGTTGGCAATCTGTATATCTTCTTTGGAGAAATATCTATTTAGGTCTTCTGCCCATTTTTGGATTGGGTTGTTTGTTTTTTTGATATTGAGCTGCATGAGCTGCTTGTATATTTTGGAGATTAATCCTTTGTCAGTTGCTTCATTTACAGATATTTTCTCCCATTCTGAGGGTTGTCTTTTCCTCTTGTTTATGGTTTCCTTTGCTGTGCAAAAGCTTTTAAGTTTCATTAAGTCCCATTTCTTTATTTTTGTTTTTATTTCCATTTCTCTAGGAGGTGGGTCAAAAAGGATCTTGCCGTGATTTATGTCATAGAGTGTTCTGCCTATGTTTTCCTTTAAGAGTTTTAGTGTCTGGCCTTCCATTTAGGTCTTTTATCCATTTTCAATTTATTTTTGTATATGGTGTTAGGGAGTGTTCTAATTTCATTCTTTTACATGTAACTGTCCAGTTTTCCCAGCACCACTTATTGAAGAGGCTGTCTTTTCTCCATTGTATATTCTTGCTTCCTTTATCAAAGATAAGGTGACCATATATGTGTGGGTTTATCTCTGGGCTTTCTATCCTGTTCCATTGATCTATATTTCTATTTTTGCACCAGTACCATACTGTCTTGATTACTGTAGCTTTGTAGTATAGTCTGAAGTCAGGGAGCCTGATTCCTCTAGCTCCGTTTTACTTTCTCAAGATTGCTTTGGCTATTCGGGGTATTTTGTGTTTCCATACAAATTGTGAAATTCTTTGTTCTGGTTCTGTGAAAAATGCCATTGGCAGTTTGATAGGGATTGCATTGAATCTGTAGATTGCTTTGGGTAGTAGAGTCATTTTCACAATGTTGATTCTTCCAATCCAAGAACATGGTATATCTCCCCATCTGTTTGTATCGTCTCTAATTTCTTTCATCAGTGTCTTATAGTTTTCTGCATACAGGTCTTTTGTTTATTCCTACGTATTTTTTGTTGTTGCAATGGTAAATGGGAGTGTTTCCTTAAGTGCTCTTTCAGATTTTTCATCATGAGTGTATAGGAATGCAAGAGATTTCTGTGCCTTAATTTTTTACTTCGCTACTTTACCAAATTCATTGATTAGCTCTAGTAGTTTTCTGGTATTGTCTTTAGGATAGTCTATGTATAGTATCGTGTCATCTGCACACAGTGACAGTTTTGCTTCATCTTTTCTGATTTGGATTCCTTTTATTTCTTTTTCTTCTCTGATTGCTGTAGCTAAAACTTCCAAAAGTATGTTGAATAATAATGGTGAGAGTGGGCACCTGATCTTAGAGGAAATGGTTTCTGTTTTTCACCATGGAGAATGATGTTGGCTGTGGGTTTTCATATATGGCCTGTATTATGTTGAGGCAGGTTCCCTCTAGTCTACTTTCTGGAGAATTTTTATCATAAATGGCTGTTGAATTTTGTTGAAAGCTTTTTCTGCATCTATTGAGATCATCGTATGGTTTTTATCCTTCAATTTGTTAATATGGCATATCACATTGATTGATTTGCATATATTGAAGAATCCTTGCATTCCTGTGATAAACCCCATTTGATCATTTAATGTACTGTTGAATTTGGTGCGATAGTATATTATTTAGAATTTTTGCATCTGTTTTCATCAAGGATATTTGTCTGTAGTTTTCCTTCCTTGTAATGTCCTTATTCTGGCTGTGGTATCATGGTAATACTGACCTTGTAAATGAGTTTAGGGGTGTTCCCTTCTCTTTGATATTTTGGAAGAGTTTGGGAAGAATTGGCATTAATTCTTTAAATGTTTGGTAAAATTCACCTTGAATCCATCTGGTCCTGGGCTTTTCTTTGTTGGGAAGCTTTGGGTACTGATTCAGTCTCCTTACTAGTAACTGGTTCGTTCACTTTTTCTCTTTATTCTTGATTCAGTCTTGGTATATTTTTTGTTTCTAAGAATTATCCATTTCTTCTACATTGTCCAGTGTGTTGGCAGATAAATGTTCCTACTACCCTCTGATCCTTTGTATTTTTTTTTAACTTTTTAGTTTGTACTGGAGTATAGCTGATAAACAATGTGATCGTTTCAGGTGCACAGATCCTTTGTATTTCTGTGGTATCAGTTGTAATGTCTCCTCTTTGATTTATAATTTTGTTGGTTTTTTTTTTTTCTTGGATAGTTTAGCTAAAGGTTTGTCAATTTTGTTTGTCTTTTCAAAGAACAAACTCTTAGTTTTGTTAATCTTTTCTCAATTTTTCTTCTCTCCTTTAGTTATTTCTGCTCTAATCTTTATTGTTTCCTTCCTTCTGCTAACTTTAAGCTTAGTTTGTTCTTTTTTCTAGTTCCTTGAGGTGTAAAGTTGGGTTATTTATTAGAGATAGTTGTCTTTTCGTTCTGTATGTGTTTATGGCTATAAAGTTCCCTCTTAGAACTGCTTTTGCTAACATCCCCTGTTTTCGTATATTGTGTTTCCAATTTTGTTTGTTTTAAGATACTTTTTAGTTTCCTTTTAATTCTTATTTGCTACGTTGGTTGTGCAGGAGAATTATTTTTATGCATTCTTGAGTTTTTCAGTTTTCCTCCTGTTACTGATTTCTAGCTTTATACCACTGTGTTCAGGAAAGATACTTAGTATGATTTTGGTCTTGTTGAATTTGCTAAGACTTTTTTTGTGGCCTAACATTTAACATCCCAGTAAATGTTCTATGTGTGCTTAAGAAGAATGTATATTTTTCTATTGTTGAATAGAATGTTCTGTATATGTCTTTTATGTGCGTTTGGTCTATAGTGGCATTCAAGTCTGATGTTTCCTTATTGATTCTTTGTCTGAATGACCTACCATTGTTGACAGTGGGATATTAAAGTCCCCCACTCTTTATTGCCATTTATTTCTCCTTTTTGTTCTCTTAGTATTTGGTTTATATATTTAGGTGCTCAAATATTTAGTGCTTAAATATTTACAATTGTTATATCTTTTGATGGATTGTTGTTTTTCATTGTGTAATTATCTTATTTTCTTGTTTCCATTTTAGTAAAGTTAATTTCGACTGACATAAGTATAGCTACCCCTGCTTTCTTTTTTTTTTTTTTGGTTACTACTTGCTTGAAATATCTTTTTCCATCCTTTTACACTCAGCTTATATGTATATTTAAAGGTCAAGTGAGTATCTTGTCAGTAGCATATCATTGGATCTTACTTTTTTATCCATTAAGCCATTCCGTGGCTTTTGGTTAGATAATTTAATGAATTTACATTTAAAGTAATTATTGATGGGTAAGGACTAACTGTTTTTATTTTGTTCATCGTTTTCTGTTTTATAAATCCTTTGTTTCTTCTGTTCCTGTTGTGTTCCTTTATGATTTGATGAATTATTGTATCATTATGCCTTGACTTCTTTATCATATTCTTTTGTGTAACTACAATAAGTTTTTCTTTTGTGTTTGTCATGAGGTTTACATAAAATCTTGAAATGATAGCACCCTATTTTAAACTGGTAACACCTTAACTTCTATAACATTTCTAAACTTTACTCTTTTACTTCTCCTCCCCCTTACATTTTAGATTATTGATGCTACAGTTTACATATTTCTTATAGTATGTGTCTTATAACAGATTATTGTAGTTATAGTTGTTTTAGAATGTTATTTTTTCCTTTGTTTTTAAATTGGGGTATAGTTGTTTTACAATGTTATGTTAGTTTCTACTGTACAGTAAAATGAAGTAGAGTTCCCTGTGCTATACAGCAGGTTCTTATTAGTTATCTACTTTATACATATTAGTGTATATATGTCGATCCCAATCTCCCAGTTCATCCCATCCCTCCACTCCCCTCCCCCTGCTTTCTCCCCTTGGTGTCCATACATTTGTTCTCTACATCTGTGTCTCTATTTCTGCCTTGCAAACCGGTTCATCGGTACCATTTTTCTAGAATCTACATATATGCATTAACTTTTAACTTTAAATCTAGAGTTGTTAGTGAATTATACACCCCTATTACCTGACTGACTTTATAGTTACCATTACCAATGAGTTTTACACTCTCTTCATATGATTTTATGATATAATTAGTGCCCTTTTACTTCTACTTGAAGAATTCCTTTTAGCATTTATTTTAAAGCAGGTCTTGTGGTACGAACACCCTCTGCTTTTGTTTGCTTGTGAAAGTCTTTATGTCTTCTTCAGTTTTGAAGGACAGCTTGCTGGGAATAACATTCTTAGTTGATAGTTTTTTCTTTCTACATTTTCAATATATCATCCCATTCTCTCCTGGTCTGAAAAGTTTCTGTTGAAAAATCTGCTACTAGTCTTATAGGGATTCCCCTGTATGTAATTTCTCTTTTTCTTGCTGCTTTCCAAATTCTTTCTTTGTCTTAGACTTTTGACAATTTAATTATAATGTGTCTTGGTGTAGCCCTATTTGAGTTCAACGTATTTAGGGTCCTTTGGGCCTTCTGCCTACTACAGGTTTGTTGGAAGTTTGATGTAGTTAAAATTATCCACCTTCCTTTAAGTTTCTGTGTTTTCTATAAGAAACGTTTCCCTCTGTGGTCATTAATATACTTTAAAAGTTTTGCTTTTTTGCAATTAATACTTAATACATCTAGGACTTCGCTATCTAATATAGTAGCCACTACATGTGACTGTTTAAATTTGAATTACTTAAAATTACATAAAATTAAAAATTCAATTTCTCAGTCACACTAGCCATATATCCAGTGGTTAATACCCATATGTGGCTCATGGCTACCATATTGGACAGCACTGATATAAAACATTTCTATCATTGTGGCAAGGTCTATTGGCAGTGCTGATGTAGGACAGTATGTAGTCTTCAACCAGGGGAGATTTTACCTCCTACTCTCCCCACCAGAGGACATTTGTCTAGAAACCTTTTCGTTTTTCACAACTAGTGGGGTAGTTGTTCTATTGGTATCTAGTAGATGGAGGCCTGGGATGCTGTTAAACATCACATAATACATAGGACAACCCCCCCACGAGAAACAAAATGCCAATAGTTCTGACTGTGGGAAACCCCGCTCTAGAATGTATTTTGTTGTGAGGTGTGAGATGGGGGAGCTTGTTCTTTTTCCCTCTGACTAGCCAGTCAACTACACCTCATTTCCTGTGTGTACTTGATCCATTTCCCTCTGGTTGATAGTGAATCTTGAGATTTTTTTCCCCTTAAATGGTAGAGAAGGTCCTATTCCTTTGCTAATTAAGATATGATTTCTTAAAACTGACTTCTGTTGTCTTACAGATTCTTAGACTCTACAAGTAAAGACAAGCTCATGTTCACAATATACCATGGCTTCATCATCAAGGTAGGAGTAATGTTTGTTGAAAGGCTTTATGCAAGTACAGTTGCCTCTTGAACACATGGGGATTAGGGGTGCTGACTCTTCGCATTTGAAAATCTGTGTATAACTTTATAATCGGGCCCTCTGCACTGGCAGTTCCAACCCACTGAGGATCATGTAGTACTCCAGGACGTATGTACCGAAAAAAATCTATGTATAAGTGGACTCACATAGTTCAAACCCATGTTATTCAAGGCTAACTATATTTACTTCTCTGCTTTTGAAAGACTAAGTCTATAACATTTTCAGTTCTCAGTCCTGCTACCCACCCTAAGCACTTGGTGTCTATGAAGCACCAAGGAGGGAGAGAAGAGAGGAAGATTGGAGAAAAGACAAGGCAGACAAAGGCGTGTGTATGGTACAGTACGGGTGCAGCTGTGTAGCTCTAGTTCTGCACTTGATCTAAAAACATGATTTACTTTCCTCATCTTTCAAGACACAAGATGGTTGTCTGTGGGGCTGCCTCAGTTCCTGCAGGCTTTCTCACTCCAAGGGTTTGAGCAGGTATGCACAGAGGTGTTTGAGGGCCTGTTTGAGTGGTGAGACTAGCAGAGATTGTGGCTGGGCAGGCCTGGATCTGCTGCTGTAGACCAGGGGAGGCATGAAGATGGCTGTTACCCTTTGAGAACGTGTCTTAGTTCGAGGTCCATGGAAAGGAAGAGCTTCAGGTTTCCTCTCCCTGTCTGGCTGGCCATGGAGAGCTTGAGGCATACCTCATCTCCCCAGAGGTCAGACTTCTTGTGCTCTAGCCTCCAGCAGGGGTGGCTGGTGGAGTCAGTGTCCTGGAAGTGAGGTTGGAGTGAATCTCTAATGCAGCTTAAACTCCAAAGCCTAAGAGCAGGCAGAGAAATAGCCTTTGTGGTAAAGCCTGCATCCTCCCTCTGGTACACGGCTTTTCTCATGCAGAGGCCAAGGCATAGGGCAGCAGCAGTGTCCACCTTCCCAAGTCCAGTCTGTTCTCAGCCAGAGTAATGTATTTGACCCCTCACTGTCCTGTTCCATCCCCTCAGGGGCTTCCTGTGATAACTGAATACAACTGGAAGTCCTGATCAGGACCTCTGGAACCCTGTGGGGCCTTGGCCCTGGACGCAGCCACCTCTGCTCTACTCTCCTCCCCTCACTACATCTGCAGTGTCACTAACCTCCTTGCTGTTCATAGATATCAAGTCCCTTCAACCACAGGGCCTCGCACCTGTACCTACAGTTCTTTCTCTCCCTCTGGGACACCCAGTCTCCAGCTGTCTGCAAGGCTCACTCCGCCTCTCCAGGCCATCTGCCCTGTGAGCCTTCCCTCATCATATGTCTAAAGTAGCACCCCCAGCCCTGTTCCTTTGCTGCACTCTCTGTCCCTTATTCAGGATGGCCCTCATCACTACCTGATGCCGTCCTGCATAGCTGCGTGTTTGTTGATGTGTCATCTGTCTCCTCCATTTGGAAACAAGTGCTATGCAGGTCAGGGAGTGGAGTGTGCTCACTGCCAGCCCCTGGGCAGCACCTGCTCGTGGTTGGTGCCCACTAAATACAAATATCTCTTGCATTTGGTTCCTACATGTACAGGGAGAGTTAGAATAGCAGGGGTTTCCATGTTTCCAAATCTATTTAGCAGTTAGTATGCAGTAGGATATCAGATGTTGAGGGAGCTTTGTGAAGATCTGTCTGAATCTGTTTAGGTCCTGAATTTGGGTAGTGAGAGTTCAAGTATGGAGAGTTTGAGAATTGGGGAAGTGAGGAAACTTATATATGCCAAGTGAATAAGAAAAAGGGAAGAGACAGATAAGGCAGAAGCATGAAAGCAGAGCTGCTAGGGCCACTGAGTCAGGAGACATCGGTGGATGTCACTTCAGCAGCCGAGCCTTCCCATTGACAGTTACTGTTAACCAGGTGATAACAGTGGCACCTGGATTCATCACTAGAGGGGATCCTCTATTCAGACACTTTATTTAAGAAGGAAAGGAAGTATGGAATACCTCTTTAGAATGTCTCCCTTCATTAAAATACTTCTGCACTTAGATGAATAATTTGTGTTTGTCTGGAAAATTCACTTATCTGGCACTGTGACTTACGGTGTTAGGTCCAAGATGCTGTTGCAGTGGGAGTGCCCTCCTCTTGGGCAATGCTTTAGTGGAGTTTTCTGCTGAAGCACTGGCTTTCCTGCATGGCCTCTCTTCATTCTGTTTCCTGTCATCGCAGCAGCCTCACTACCGGGAGAAGAACCGGCTCAAAGCTGAAGTCCATGAAGTTGCTTGAGGTTCTGAATGCTCTGGAGGAGGAGGAGTCTGGCCAGAGTAGGGAGGAGATCTTCATTGCACCGCCCAACAATGCTTCAGGGGACTTCACTGATGAGGACTCGGGTGATGAAGATGGCCGGCGAGGAACCCTCCTGCCTGGCAATGTGCTGCATGCCTTTGTTGTGCCTGAGGACTCTGGCACCGGGGAGGATGATGATGACCTGCAGCTGCAGCCAGCCATGAAGAAGCAAAAGGCAGGAGTGGAACCTCAACATGTTTGGACCAAAAGAGATATCTGCCCGGACTTCACCAGTTGGACAGCATCGGATCCTCATATGGAGGATCTCAAAAGCCAGGAACTGAGTCCTGTAGGCCTCTTTGAATTGTTTTTTGATGAAGGAACAATTAATTTTATTGTTAATGAAACCAATCGTTATGCTTGGCAGAAGAATGTCAACCTGGGTCTCACAGCTCAGGAATTGAAGTGTGTTTTGGGCATTTTGATTTTAAGTGGGTATATCTCCTATCCAAGGAGAAGGATGTTTTGGGAAACATCCCCTGATTCACATCATCATCTTGTGGCTGATGCAATTAGAAGGGACAGATTTGAACTGATCTTCTCATACCTGCATTTTGCAGATAACAATGAGCTTGATGAAAGTGATAGGTTTGCCAAGGTGAGGCCTCTCATTGTCCGCATGAACTACAATTTCCAGAAGCATGCACCCTTGGAAGAGTTCTACAGCTTTGGCGAGTCTATGTGTGAGTACTTTGGACACCGGGGGTCCAAGCGTCTGCCTGCGGGGAAACCTGTGCGGCTGGGCTACAAGATCTGGTGTGGGACGACCAGCAGGGGCTATTTGGTGTGGTTCGAGCCCTCACAGGGCACACTGTTCACTAAGCCAGACAGGGGCCTGGACCTAGGAGGCAGTATGGTGGTGAAATTTGTGGATGCACTTCAGACACGTGGGTGTCTGCCATACCACATATTTTTTGACAAGGTTTTTACAAGTGTCAAATTGATGTCCATTTTAAGGAAGAAAGGAGTGAAGGCCACAGGAACTGTTCGTGAGTACAGAACTGAACGATGTCCCCTTAAAGATCCCAAAGAACTGAAGAGAATGAAGAGGGGTTCGTTTGATTACAGAGTTGATGAGAGTGAGGAGATCATCGTGTGCCGCTGGCATGATAGCAGTGTGGTCAACATCTGCTCCAACGCTGTGGGCATAGAGCCAGCAGGGCTGACCAGCCATCACTCGGGAGCAGCCAAGACGCAGGCCCAGGTTCATCAGCCATCCCTGCTGAGGCTGTACCAGGAGAAGGTCGGGGGTGTCGGCCGCATGGACCAGAACATCGCCAAGTACAAGGTGAAGATCCGGGGTATGAAGTGGTACTCGAGTTTCATTGGCTATGTTATTGACGCTGCTCTTAACAATGCATGGCAGCTGCACAGGATATGCTGCCATGATGCCCAGGTGGACCTTCTGGCCTTCCGGAGATACGTGGCCTGCGTGTACCTAGAGAGCAACGCCGATACATCATCCCAAGGGAGGCGAAGCAGGCGGCTGGAAACCGAGAGCCGCTTTGACATGATTGGGCACTGGATCATCCACCAGGACAAGAGGACCCGGTGTGCCCTGTGCCACTCACAGACCAACACCCGCTGTGAGAAGTGCCAGAAGGGTGTCCATGCCAAGTGCTTCAGGGCGTACCACATCCGGTAATGCATCCTGGGCAGAGGGAGCCCCCTGGATGTTTGGTTTGTTATGAGATGTTTACAGCTAATTACATATAGCATTTGGGGCCTTTGTGTGTTGTGTTGACAAAAGGAGACCTGAATCCCTGATTTGGTTTTGTATTCTTCCTCGTCTTCCTTACAGTTATCTTTTTATCATCTTCTGTTATGCCTACATGTAATATAAATTAATATTTATGTTAGTAATCATAAATGTTTATAAATATATATTTTATACTGTTTTTTATTTCAACTTATGGGCCCTTTTTTATTCAAATAAAAATCTTGCTTTGGGGTATAGCTGTCCTGATAAGGAGACTTGAACGTAACCAAAAACTTAAGAGAAACTTTCGTGAACAGTAAAAAGATTTTATAGTGTATGCTCTCAGTTATAATCTAAGATATAGGCAATATTGTATCAATATGATGAAGGATATCTTAATCATATTTATTTCACTTTAATTTAATGCTAGCAAACTGTCCAGGGACAGATAATCTGCCATGTATTTATCCAGCTGACTAGATTTGTAGAGTTTGTATTTTCTTGATAAAAAATATTTTTCTAATACACATATCCATGTGGAATCCATTTTTATAAATAGTGTGAAGTAGGGAGTTTTTTCCCCCAAATGGATGGTTAGCATCATATTAATATTAAAAGTTATATATATATTTCCCCAGTGATTTAAATTCTACCTTTAAAAATTCCTGAACTTTGGGGGAAAATACTGAAACAAAGAAAAAAGTTTATGTTAGAAAGCCTAGTGGAATATAATCCAGAAGAATAAAAGAAATACATATAAAAATTTGGACTTAATCAAAAATCTAAGAGAGCATGTTGAGTGTCTTTATTTGGTAAAGAACTTTCTACAACAGCACAAATGAAAAAGAAACACATCAATATATTTGACCATATAAAACTGTAAAATTGACATTCATTAGTAAAGGTAAAATGCAAAGAAACTGAGAAAATATGTTACAAATAATTCCATTTGTAATAATATCCTCAGTGCAAAAAGATCTCATAAACACATAGGTGACAAGGGTAAAATGTGCAATGTTATATAAAATAACAAATGATGGAAGATGAAAAACAAATGAACAGTGAAGATACATAAGAGGCAATAAACTGCAAAGGTAAGTAATTACTAGATATCCTTTTTTTAAACAAGTGAATTTATTTGTACATAATTACTGTTGGTATGGGTGTAGAAAGGTGACAGACTCATGTAGTACCTGAGGGAGTGTAAATCTGTACACTCTTTCTGAAGGCAATTTATCAGGTCCATCCAAAATCTTAAAAATTGTTCATACCCATAGAAAAGGAAATGTTTGGTCCATTGTGATGTGAATACGTAAATAAAAGGGGCAGATCCTCCCTTCAGTGGAATCCCAATTATAAATGTAGAAGGAAGGATGGAAATAAAATACTGCTATTTGGCAAACACCACAGCAGTAATTTTGCAGGCAAGAACTGTCAGTAGATGCTAAACTTAGGAGGGCAAAGCATTTCCTCACAAGATATCCAGGGGGAATAAACAGAAACTGCTTAGTGGAGAAATCAGGCACACCACCACAACCAAGCAGTCAAAGTTAATACCCCCAGTATTGAGATAGAGACATCATGTGTCCTACCCCACTCTCCCCAGGTATGGTAGGTACACTGTGATATTCCTGCCCAGAATGTACAGCCTGCATTCTACATCATGAGAAAACATGAGACAAACGCAAACTGAGGGACATTCCACAAAACAGTTGAATACCTTTTGAAAGTGTTGAGGCTGTAAAAGACAAAGAAAATGAGGATCTGTCCACAATTAGATGAGACCAAGGAAGTATAACAAATGTGATGTGTGATACTCGCCAGGTTCCACAAAAAAGCTTTCAGAAAGAACATTAGTGGGACAATTGGTGAAACTTGAATAAGATCCATAGTTATACTGTTTTATAAATATTAATTTCCTGGCTTTGACAACTGTACTGTGGTTATGCAGGATGTCAGCATCTGGGGAAGACTGGTAAAAGGGAACTATCTGTATCCCTGGAACTGTTTTGTAGGTTTGAAATACTTTCAGAGTGAACATTAAAAAATGTTTATACCTTTGGTGCATTATTTCCATCTTTAGAAATCTAGCCTGGATACTTTAAAACATTTGTCTTAAGGAGAAGTTTGTTCATCAAATTCTACTCTTCAGTTTTCATCTCTTGCATCATGATGATCCTGAAATATTAACCAGGTGTTTTTTATCTTACTGATGGTCCAAATCAATTAATTGAATGGTTGTGAAAACAGTTTGTGAAGCTTCCAGAAGCTACAGAATGGCCAATTGTGATTCCTCTCTTAAGAGCTAAAGGAAATATTTACACTTAGACAGATGTTTGGTCGCAGGTTGTAATTGATGTATGATTGATGTAGGAGCATGTGCAGTCTATCCCAGGCCACTAAATGATGCCAAAACTAACACAGTAGAAGACTGTAGACAATATCAAGTATCACAACTGGCAGTCAAGGCCAGATGACATTCCTTGTTGGCATATTCCCAAAGGAAGACTTTAAGGTACAAAATGAAACTATGGTCTATCACCAATCCCACAATTGGGGAAGCACTTGAACAGATTGTCTACCTTGTCTACTCTAGTACTGCAGAACCATTCATGAATCTTTGAACTAGAAAGGATATGAAAGGTGTCCTGGTTATTCTGGATGACATTTCAAAATTCTTCTAGTTGTTGAGAAACTAGACAAAATTAAAAACGAAACAAAACTTAGTACACCAAACTATGGAAGCATGCACAACATTGAAACTTTTCAAATGAACCATGAAAATGACTTTGTCTACAAGACTTCATTGATTGCCAGGCTATTATGTCTTTTTTAAAAAAGGTGGTAAAACACATAACATAAAATTTATTATCTGTTGTATTTTGTCAGATGCTTTTTCTGACTCTATTGTGATGATCATGTTATTTTTTTCATTTTATTAACGTGATATATTACATTTATTGATTTGTATATGTTGAACCATCCTTGCATCCCAGAGGTAAATTCCAGTTGGTCATGGTACATAATCCTTTTAATGTGTTCTGGAATTCAGTTTGCAAATATTTTGTTGAAATTTTTTGCATCTACATTCCTCAGGGATATTGGTCTGTAGTTTTGTTTTTTTGTAGAGTCTTTATCTGGTTTTGGTAACAGGGTAATGTTGATCTTGTAGAATGAGTTTGGAAGTGTTCCCTCATCTTCAATTTCTTGGAAGGGCTTGAGAAGGATTGGCATTTATTCTTTTTAAAATGTATGGTAGAATTCACCAGTGAAGTTGTTTAGTCCTGGGGTTTTCTGTGTTGGGAGGTTTTGAGTACTTACTCAATCTCTTTACTTGTTATTGTTCTGTTCAGATTTTCTATTTTTTTTTCCCTGAATCAGCATTAGTAGGTTGTGTGTTTCTAAACATTTATCCATTTCTTCTATGTTATCTAATTTGTTGGTGTATAACTATTCATAGTAGTCTCTTATGATTCTACGTATTGATGTAATATCAATTGTAATGTCTCCTCTTTCACTTCTAATTTTATTATTTGAGTCTTCTTTCTCATTATTTAAGTTAGTTTAGCTGAAGATTTGTCAATTTAGTTTATCTTTAAAAGTCAGCTCTTAGTTTTTTCATCTTTTCCATTGTTTTTCTGGTTGCTGTATTATTTATTTTGCTCTGATATTTATTATTTCCTTCATTCTCCTGATCCTGTGCTTAATTTTTCTTCTTTTTATGCTCTTGTGGTTTAAAGTTAGGTTATTTAATTTTTTTTTCTAGTTTCATAGTATATGCAGTTATTGCTTTAAACTTTCCTCTCAGAACTGCTTTTGCAGCATCCCATAGGACTTGGTATGTTGTACTTCCTTTTGCAGTTGTTTTGAGATATTTTTAAATTTCCCTTTTGATTTCTTTTGTTTTTTAAAGGTGTGTTGTTTAGTTTCCACATATTTGTAAATTCTCTAGCTTTCCTTTTGCTGATTTCTAGTTTCATACCAATGTGGTCAGAAAAGAGAATGCTTTCAATCTTCTAAAATTTACTAAGACTTGTTTTGTGTCTTATATGCTTTATCTTGGAGAATGTTCCATGTGCATTTGTGAAAAATGTGTATTCTGCAGCTGTTGGATGGAATGTTTTATATATGTCTGTAAGTTTATTGTTCTAAAGTCTGGTTCGGTTTAAACATTTTCTTTTGGTTTTTCTTTGTCAATGATCTATCCATTGCTGAGAGTGAGGTATTGAATTGCCCTTTTATTATTGTATTATTGTCTATTTCTCATTTCAGATCAGTTAGTATTTGCTTAATGTATTTGCTTAATACATTTAGGTGCTCCTATGTTGGGTGCATATATATTTACAATTGTTATATATTCTTGATGTATTGAGCTCATTATCATTATATAAAGACCCTTTTGTCTCTTATTCCTGTTTTTGGCTTGAAGTCTATTTTGTATTTTACATATATATATATATATATATATAGCTACCCACTTTCTTTTGAATTCCATTTGCATGGGATATCTTCTTCTAACCACTTTGAGCCTATGTGTGCCTTTGGAGCTAAAGTGTATAAAGCCTCTTGTGTACAGTATATAGTTGGGTCTTTTTTTCCATGCAGCCACTCTATGCCTTCTCACCTCCTTTCCATTTCTGCTTCTTTCAGAATTTCTTGCAAGGTAGATCCCGTGGTTGAGAACTCCCACAGCTTTTGTTTGTCTGGGAAAGTAGTTATTTCTCCTTCATATCTAAAGGACAACTTTACCAGATAAAGGATTTTTTTTAAACATCTTTATTGGAGTATAATTCCTTTACAATGGTGTGTTAGTTTCTGCTTTATAACAAAGTGAATCAGCTATACATATACATATATCACCATATCTCCTCCTTCTTGCGTCTCCCTCCCACCCTACTTATCCCACCCTCTAGGTGGTCACAAAACACTGAGCTGATCTCCCTGTGCTATGTGGATATTTCCCACTAGCTATCTATTTTACATTTGATAGTATATATAGTATATATAAGTCCATGCCACTTTCTCACTTCGTCCCAGGTTACCCTTCCCCCTTCCCATGTCCTCAAGTCCATTCTCTACATCTGTGTCTTTACTCCTGTCCTGCCCCTAGGTTCTTCATAACCGTTTTTTGTTGTTGTTGTTGTTTTTTAGATTCCATATATATGTGCTAGCATACGGTTTTTGTTTCTCTCTTTTTGAGTTCACTCTGTATGACAGACTCTAAGTCCATCCACCTCACTACAAATAATGCAATTTAGTTTCTTTTTATGGCTGAGTAATATTCCATTGTATGTATGCACCACATCTTCTTTATCCATTCATCTGTCGATGGACACAGAGGTTGTTCCATGACATGCCTATTGTAAATAGAGCTGCAGTGAACATTGTGGTACATGACTCTTTTTGAATTATCAGTTTCTCAGGGTATATGCCCAGTAGTGGGATTGCTAGGTTGTATGGTTGTTCTATTTTTAGTTTTTTATGGAACCTGCATACTGTTTTCCATAGTGACTGTATCAGTTTACATTCCCACCAACAGTGCAAGAGGGTTCCCTTTCACCAGACCCTCTCCATTATTTATCGTTTGTTGATTTTTTGATGATGGCCATTCTGACTGGTGTGAGGTGATACCTCATTGTAGTTTTGATTTGCATCTCTGTAATGATTAGTGATGCTCCATATCCTTTCATGTGTTTGTTGGAAAGCTGTATGTCTTCTTTGGAGAAATGTCATTTAGGTTTTCGGCCCATTTTTGGATTGGGTTGTTTGTTTTTTTGAGATTGAGCTGCATGAGCTGCTTGTAAATTTTGGAGATTAATCCTTTGCCAGTTGCTTCATTTGCAAATATTTTCTCCTCTTCAGAGGGTAGTCTTTTTGTCTTGTTTATGGTTTCCTTTGCTGTCCAAAAGCTTTTAAGTTTCATTAGGTCCCACTTGTTTATTTTTATTTCCATTTCTCTAGGAGGTGGGTCAAAAAGGATCTTGCTGTGATTTCTGTCATAGAGTGTTCTGCCTATGTTTTCCTCTAAGAGTTTTATAATGTTTGGCCTTATATTTAGGTCTTTAATCCATTTTGGGTTTATTTTTGTATATGGTGTTAGGGAGTGCTCTAATTTCATTCTTTTACATGTAGCTGTCCAGTTTTCCCAGTACCACTTATTGAAGTGGCTGTCTTTTATCCATTGTATATTCTTGCCTCCTTTATCAAAGATAAGGTGACCATATGTGTGTGGATTTATCTCTGGGCTTTCTATCCTGTTCCATTGATCTATATTCCTGTTTTTGTGCCAGTACCATACTGTTTTGATTACTGTAGCTTTGTAGTATAATCTGAAGTCAGGGAGCTTGATTCCTCCTGCTCAGTTTTTCTTTCTCAAGATTGCTTTGGATATTCAGGGTCTCTTGTGATTTCATAAAAACTGTGAAATTTTTTGTTCTATTTTGTGAAACATGCCATTGGTAGTTTGAAAGGGATTGCATTGAATCTGTAGATTGCTTTGGGTAGTATAGTCGTTTTCACAATGTTGATTCTTCCAATCCAACAACATGGTATATCTCTCCATCTGTTTGTATCATCTTTAATTCCTTTCATCAGTGTCTTGTAGTTTTCTGCATACAGGTCTTTTGTCTCCATAGGTAGGTTTATTCCTAGGTATTTTATTCTATTTGTTGCAATGGTAAGTGGAGGTGTTTCATTAATTTCTCTTTTGGATTTTTCATCATTAGTGTATAGGAATGCCAGAGATTTCTGTGCCTTAAGTTTGTATCCTGCTACATTACCAAATTCATTGATTAGCTCTAGTAGTTTTCTGGTAGTGTCTTTAGGATTTTCTATGTATAGTATCATGTCATCTGCAAACAGTGACAGCTTTACTTCTTTTCCGATTTCGATTCCTTTTATTTCTTTTTCTTCTCTGATTGCTGTGGCTAAAACTTACAAAAGTATGTTGAATAATAGTGGAGAGAGTGGGCAACCTTGTCTTTTTCCTGATCTTAGTGGAAATGCTTTCAGATTTTCACCATTAAGAATGATGTTGGCTCTGGGTTTATCAATATGACCTTTATTATGTTGAGGTTAGTTCCCTCTATGCCTACTTTCCAGAGGGGTTTTATCATAAATGTGTGTTGAATTTTGTCAAAAGCTTTTGCTGCATTTATTGAGATGATCATATGGTTTTTCTCCTTCAGTTTGTTAATATGGTGTACCACATTGATTGATTTGCATATATTGAAGAATACTTGCATTCGTGAAATAAACCCCACTTGATCATGATGTATGATCCTTTTAAATGTGCTGTTGGATTCTGCTAGTATTTTGTGGAGGATTTTTACATCTATGTTCATCAGTGATATTGGCCTGTAGTTTTCTTTCTTTGTGACATCTTTGTCTGGTTTTGGTATCAGGGTGATCATGGCCTTGTAGATTGAGTTTGGGAGTGTTCCTCCCTCTGCTATATTTTGGAAGAGTTTGAGAAAGATAGATGTTAGCTTTTCTCTAAATGTTTGATAGAATTCGCCTGTGAAGCCATCGGGTCCTGGGCTTTTGTTTTTTGGAAGATTTTTAATCACAGTCTTAATTTCAGTGCTTGTGATTGCTCTGTTTATATTTTCTATTTCTTCCTGGTTCAGATTTGGAAGGTTGTGCTTTTCTAAGAATTTGTCCATTTCTTCCAGGTTGTCCATTTTATTGGCATAGAGTTGCTTGTAGTAATCTCTCATGATCCTTTGTATTTCTGCAGTGTCTGTTGCTACTTCTCCTTTTTCATTTCTAATTCTATTGGTTTGAGTCTTCTCCCTTTTTTCTTGATGAGTCTGGCTAATGGTTTATCAATTTTGTTTATCTTCTCAAAAAAACAGCTTTTAGTTTTATTGATCTTTGGTATTATTTCCTTCATTTCTATTTCATTTTTTTCTGATCTGATCTTTATTATGATTTCTTTCCTTCTGCTAACTTTGGGGTTTCTTTTGCTCTTCTTTCTTTAATTGCTTTATGTGTAAGGTTAGGGTGTTTATTTGAGATGTTTCTTGTTTCTTGAGGTGGGATTGTATTGCTATACACTTCCCTCTTAGAACTGCTTTTGCTGCATCCCATATGATTTGGGACATTGCAATTTCATTGTCATATCTTTCTAGGTAGTTTTAAATTTACTCTTTGATTTCTTCAGTGATCTCTTGGTTATTAAGCAGTGTATTGTTTAGCCTCCATGTGTTTGTATTTTTACAGATATTTTCCTGTAATTGATATGTAGTCTCACAGCACTGTGGTTGGAAAAGATACTTGATACGGTTTCAATTTTCTTAAATTTACCAAGGCTTGATTTGTGACCCAAGATATGGTCTATCTTGGAGAATGTTCCATGAGCACTTGAGAAGAAATTGTATTCTCTTGTTTTGGGATGTAATGTCCTATAAATATCAATTAAGTCCATCTTGTTTAATGTATCATTTAAAGCTTGTTTTTCCTTATTTATTTTCATTTTGGATGATCTGTCCCTTGGTGAAAGTGGGATGTTAAAGTCCTGTAGTATGATTGTATTACTCTCGATTTCCCCTTTTATGGCTGTTAGCATGTGCCTTATGTACTGATGTCCTCCTATGTTGGGCGCATAAATATTTACAAAGTTATATCTTCTTCTTGGATTGATCCCTTGATCATTATGTAGTGTCCTTCTTTGTCTCTTGTAATAGTCTTTATTTTAAAGTCTCTTTTGTCTGATATGAGAATAGCTACTCCAGCTTTCTTTTGGTTTCCATTTGCATGCAATATCTTTTTCTATCCCCTCACTTTCAGTCTGTATGTGTCCCTAGGTCTGAAGTGAATCTATTGTAGACAGCATATATACGGGTCTCATTTTTGTATCCATTCAGCCAGTCTATGTCTTTTTGTTGGAACATTTAATCCATTTACATTTAAGGTAATTATTGATATGTATGTTTCTATTCACACTTTCTTAATTTTGGGTTTGTTATTGTAGGTCTTTTCCTTCTCTTGTGTTGCCTGCCTAGAGTAGTTCCTTTAGCATTTGTTGTAAAGCTGGTTTGGTGGTGTTGAAATCTCTTAGCTTTTTCTTGTCTGTAAATGTTTTAATTTCTCTGACGACTGAATGAGTTCCTTGCTGGTAGAGTAATCTTGGTTGTAGGTTATTCCCTTTCATCACTTTAAACATGTCCTGCCACTCCCTTCTGGCTTGCAGAGTTTCTGCTGAAAGAGCAGCTGTTAACCTTATGGGGATTCTCTTATATGTTATTTGTTGCTTTTCCCTTGCTGCTTTTAATATTTTTTCATTGTATTTAATTTTTAATTGTTTAATTAATATGTGTCTTGGTGTGTTTCTCTTTGGATTTATCCTGTTTGGGGCTCTCTGCACTTCCTGGACTTGATTAACTATTTCCTTTCCCATATTAGGGAAGTTTTCAACTATAATCTCTGCAAATATTTTCTCAGTCCCTTTCTTTTTTTCTTCTTCTTCTGGGAACCCTATAATTCAAATCTTGGCACATTTCATGTTGTCCCAGAGGTCTCTGAGACTGTCCTCAATTCTTTTCATTCTTTTTTGTTTATTCAGCTCTGCAGTCGTTATTTCCACTATTTTATCTTCCAGGTCACTTATCCGTTCTTCTGCCTCAGTTTTTCTGCAATTGATTCCTTCTAGAGATTTAAAATTTTCATTTATTGTGTTTCATCATTGTTTGTTTGCTCTTTAGGTCTTCTAGGTCGCTGTTAAACGTTTCTTGTGTTTTCTCCATTCTATTTCCAAGATTTTGGATCATCTTTACTATCATTATTCTGAATTCTTTTTCAGGTAGAGTGCCTATTTCCTCTTCACTTGTGTGGTCTGGTGGGTTTTTACCTTGCTCCTTCATCTGCTGTGCATTTCTCTGTCTTCTCATTTTGCTTAACTTACTTGGTTTGGGGTGTCCTTTTCGCAGGCTGCAGGTTCATAGTTCCCATTGTTTTTGGTGTCTACTCCCAGTGGTTAAGGTTGTTTCAGTGGGTTGTTTAGGCTTCCTGGTAGAGGCGACTGGTGCCTGTGTTTTGGAGGATGAGCCTGGATCTTGTCTTTCTGGTGGGCAGGACCACATCCAGTGGTGTGTTTTGGGGTGTCTGTGACCTTATTATGATTTTAGGCAGACTGTATGCCAGTGGGTGGGTTTGTGTTCCTGTCTTGCCGGTTGTTTGGTATAGGGTGTCCAGCACTGTAGCTTGCTGGTCGTTGAGTGAAGCTGGGTCTTAGCATTGAGATGGAGATCTCTGGGAGAGGTTTCACCATTTGATATTATGTGGAGCTGGGAGGTCTCTGGTGTACCAGTGTCCTGAACTTGGCTCTCCCACCTCAGAGGCACAGGCCTGACAGCTGGCCAGAGCACCAAGACCCTGTCAGCCACACGACTCAGAACAAAAGGGAGAAAAAAGAAAGAAAAATAAAATAAAGTTATCAAAATAAAAAATAATTATTAGAAGTAAAAAAATAAAAGTAATAAAAAAAGAAAATAAAGAAAGAAGGAAAGAAGAGAACAACCAAACCAAAGCATAAATCCACCAATGATAATGAGCACTAAAAACTGCACTAAGGAAAAAAAGAAAAAAAACAGAGAGAGAGAACCCTAGGACAAATGGTAAAAGCAAAGCTATACAGACAAAATCACACACAGAATCATACACCTACACACCCACAAAAAGAGAAAAAGGGAAAAAATATATATATATCTTTGCTCCCAAAGTCCACCTCCTCAATTTGGGATGATTCGTTGTCTATTCAGGTATTCCACAGATGCAGGGTACATCAAGTTGATTGTGGAAATTTAATCCGCTGCTCCTGAGGCTGCTGGGTGAAATTTCCCTTTCTCTTCTTTGTTCTCACAGCTGCCGGGGTTCAGCTTTGGATATGGACCTGCCTCTGCATGTAGGTCGCCTGAGGGCATCTGTTCTTCGCTCAGACAGGACGGGGTTAAAGGAGCAGCTGATTCTGGGGCTCTGGCTCACTCAGGGTACAGGGAGGGAGGTGGATGCGGGGCCAGCCTGCGGTGGCAGAGGCCGGCGTGGCATTGCACCAGCCTGAGGCGTGCCCTGTTTTCTCCCAGGAAAGATGTCCCTGGATCCCGGGACCCTGGCAGTGGCAGGCAGCACAGGCTCCCTGGAGGGTTGGCGTGGGTAGTGACCTGTACTTGCACACAGGCTTCTTGGTGTCAGCAGCAGCAGCCTTATCATCTCATGCCCGTCTCTGTGGTCCACGCCGATAGCCGCGGCTCGCGCCCGTCTCTGGAGCTCCTTTAAGCGACACTGTTAATCCCCTATCCTCATGCACCAGGAAACAAAGAGGCAAGGAAAAGTCTCTTGCCTCTTCGGCAGCTCCAGACTTTTGCCTGGACTCCCTCCCGGCTAGCCGTGGCCCATTAACCCCCTTCAGGCTGTGTTCACGCAGCCAACCCCAGTCCTCTCCCTGGGGTCTGACCTCTGAAGCCCGAGCCTCAGCTCCCAGCCCCTGCCCGTCCAGGCAGGTGAGCAGACAAGCCTCTCGGGCTGGTGAGTGCAGGTCAGCACCAGTCCTCTATGTGGGAATCTCTCTGCTTTGCCCTCCGCACCACTGTTGCTGCGCTCTCTTCCATGGCTCCAGAGCTCCCCACCTCCGCCACCTGCAGTCTGCACCCGTGAAGGGGCTTCCTAGTGTGTGGAAACCTTTCCTCCTTCACAGCTCCCTCCCACTGGTGCAGGTCCCATCCCTATTCTTTTGTCTCTGTGTTTTCTTTTTTCTTTTGCCCTACCCAGGTACGTGGGGAGTTTCTTGCCTTTGGGAGGTCTGAGGTCTTCTGCCAGCATTCAGTAGGTGTTCTGTAGGAGCTGTTCCACATGTAGATGTATTTCTGATGCATTTGTGGAGAGGAAGGTGATCTCCACGTCTTACTCTTCCACCATCTTGAAGCTCCTCCCATGTATCTCATTCATTTTTATGGCTGAGTAGTATTCCATTGTATATATATACCACTTATGCTTTATCCATTCATCTGTTGATGGACATTTAGGTTGTTTCCATATCCCAGAAATTGTAAATAATGCTACTATGAACATTGGGGTGCATGTATCTTTTAGAATTAGTGGTTTTGTTTTCTTTGAATATATACCCAGATGTGGAATTCCAGGGTCATATGGTAGTTTTATTTTTAGTTTTTTTGAGGAAACTTCATACTATTTTCCATGGTGGCTGCTCCAATTTACATTCCCACCAACAGTGTATGAGGGTTCCCTTTTCTCCACATCCTCATCAACATTTGTTATTTGTGTTCTTTTTGATGATAGCCATTCTGACAGGTGTGAGGTGATATCTCATTGTGGTTTTGATTTGCATTTCCCTGATGACTAGGAATGTTGAGCATCTTTTCAGATGCCTGTTGGCCATCTGCATTTCCTCTTTGGAAAAATGTCCATTCACATCTTCTGCCCTTTTCTTAAAGCAGGTTTTTGTTTTTTGGTTTTTTTTTTTTTTTTTTGATATTGGGTTGTATGAGCTGTTTATATATGTTGGGTATTAATCCCTTATTAGTCATATCATTTACAGATATTTTCTCCCATTCAAAAGTTGTCTTTTCATTTTGTCAATGGTTTCCTTTGCTGTGCAAATCTTTCAAGTTTAATTAGTCCCATTTGTTTATTTTTGCTTTTATTTCCTTTTCTTTGGGAGATGCATCCAAAAAAAACATTGTTGAGATTTATCTCAAAAAGTGTTCTGTCTCTGTTTTCCTCCAGGAGTTTTATAGTATCAGGTCTTACAATTAGGTCTTTAATCAATTTTGAGTTTATTTTTGTATATGGTGTTAGAGAATGTTCTAATTTCATTATTTTGCATGTATCTGTCCAGTTTTCTTAGCACCATTTATTGAAGATTCTGTGTTTTCTCCATTGTGTATTCTCGCTTCCTTTGTCATAGATTAATTGACCATAAGTGTGTGGGTTTATTTCGGGGATCTCTATCCTGTTCCACTGATCCATTTGTGTGTTGTGTGTGTGTGTTGTGTGTGTGTGTGTGTGTGTGTGTGTGTGTGTGTGTGTGCGCGCGCGCGCCAGGACCATACTGTTTTGATTACTGTAGCTTTGTAGTACAGTCTGAAGTCAGGGAACATTGTTCCTCCAGCTCCGTTCTCCTTTCTCAAGATTGCTTTGGATATTCAGAGCTTTTGTGTTTCCATATAAATTTAAAAATATTTTGTTCTAGTTTTGTAAAAAATGCCATTTGTATTTTGATAGGGATTGCATTGAACCTGTAGATTGCCTTGGGTAGTATGGTTATTTTAACAGTATTGATTCTTCCAATCCAAGAACATGGTATATCTTTCCATCTGTTTGTGTCATCTTCAATTTCTTTCATCAGCATCTTACGGTTTTCAGAGTACAGGTTTTTGCCTCCCTAGGCAGGTTTGTTGCTAGGTATTTTATATATATTTTTTGATGTGAAGGTAAATGGGATTGTTTCCTTAATGTCTATTTCTGACATTTTATTGTTCATGTATAGAAATGCAACAGATCTCCATATACTAATTTTGTATCCTGCAACTTTACTGAACTCATTGATGAGTTCTAGTGGTGTCTTTAGGATTTTCTATGTATAGTAGCATGTCATCTGCAAACAGTGACAGTTTAACTTCTTTTCCAACTTGGATTCCTTTTATTTCTTTTTCTTCTCTGATCATCATGGCTAGGATTTCCAAAGCTATGTTGAATAAAAGTGGCAAGAGTGGAGTCTTTATTCCCATCCTGTGGGCATCCTTGTCTTGATTCTCATCTTAGAGGAAATGCTTTCAGCTTTTTACCATAGAGTATAATGTTAGCTGTGTTTTTGTCATATATGGCCTTTATTATGTTGAGATAGGTTCCCTCTGTGCTCACTTTCTGGAAAGTTTTTATCATAAATGGGTGTTGTCAAAAGCTTTGTCAAAAGCTTTTTCTGCATCTATTGAGATGATTATATACTTTTTATGCTTCAGTTTGTCATTGATTGATTTCCAGATATTGAAGAATCGTTGCATCCCTGTGGTAAATCCCACTTGATCTTGGTGTATGATCCTTTCAATGTATTATTGGATTCAGCCTGCTGGTATTTTGTTGATTTTTTTGCATTTATGTTCATCAGTGATATGGGCCTGTAATTTTCTCTTTATTTATTTATTTGTGTGTGTATGTGATATCTTTGTATGGTTTTGGTATCAGGGTGATCCTGGCCTCATACAGTGAGTTTGGAAGTAATCCTTCCTTTGTAATTTGGAACTTGAGAAGGACAGGTGTTAACTCTTCTCTAAGTATTTGGTAGAATTCACCTGTGAAGACATCTGGTCCTGGACTTTTGATTGTGGGGAGTTTTTTTTTTTTTTTTTTTTTTTGCGGTACGCGGGCCTATCACTGTCGTGGCCTCTCCCATTGTGGAGCACAGGCTCCGGACGCGCAGGGTCAGCGGCCATGGCTCACGGGCCCAGCCGCTCCGCGGCACGTGGGATCCTCCTGGACTAGGGCACGAACCCGCGTCCCCTGCATCAGCAGGCGGACTCCCAACCACTACACCACCAGGGAAGCCCTTGTGGGGAGTTTTAAATTACTGATTCAATTTCAGTAATGGTAACTAGCTTGTTCTTATTTTCTTCCATATATTATTGGAAGATTTAATAGTGTTAAAATGACCATACTATCCAAGGCAATCTACAGATTTAATTCAATCCTTCCCAAAATACCAATGGCATTTCCCACAAAGGTAGAATAATTTTAAAATTTGTATGGAAAAACAAAAGACCCTAAATAGTCAAAGCAATCCTGAGAAAAGGCAATCCTATCTTGGGGATTTGCTGGTCTGCTGGTGATTGGGCCATTTCTTGACAGGGTTGGCTGCAGGGCCTTGGAGGTCCTGGTGCTTGTATTGGCCACTGGTAGGTGGGGCTGGATCCTGGGCCCCCTAGTAGTTAGAGCCAGGTCCTGGGGCAGCTGGGGGCTCAGTTGGTCCTAAGGCATCTGGCCTGCTAATGTGTCCCTGCCTAGCTAGCTGCATGGCCTGAAGCATCCCAAGACTGGTTGTTGGGGCCGTGTCCCAGGAATAATAAGCAAAAGGGAGAATCTAAAATGGTGCTTTGCAGCATTAGTGTCCTCGTGGTAGGATGAGCTCCCTAAAATATCTACTGCAGCATTTATGTCCCCAGGGTGAGTCCCAATTGCCTCCTGCCTCTCTGGGAGATTCTCCATGATCAGCAAGTGAGTCTGATCCAGGCGCCTTTCAAATTACTGCTTCTGTCCTGGGTCTCAGAGCATGTGAGATATTGTGTGCACTCTTTATGACTGGAGTCTCTGTTTCCCACAGCCATTTCTTGCTCCAGAAATAAGCCAACTGGCTTTCAAAGCCAAACATTCTGAGTGCTCATCTCCCCAGTACAGGACCTCCAGGCTAGGGAGCCCAATGTGGGGCTCAAACTCCTCATTCCTCTGCAATTTTAATTGTCCTCCTGTGTTTGGGTCACCTATCCATGAGTATTGGTCCTGACTCTACTGTGTCTCTGCCCCTCCTACCCATTTCATTGTGGTTCCTTCTTTATATCTTTATAAAAGAAAGAAAATCTTTTCTGTTGGTCTTCAGGTCATTCACACTGTAGCTCCTTTGTAAATAGCTATAACTTTTGTGTACCCATGGGAGCAAAGAAAAACCATACAAACTTACTTTATACATTAAAAGGAAGAAAAGGAAGGAAACCCAGAACTTCAGAATCCTAGGTGGGTTACTTTCTTCATTTCAAAAATGCTGTCTTTCTTTTTCCTGCAAATTCTTTGATTTCTGTGAATACTCTTCTTGATTGGTTAGTTGTTTCTAAAAAAATAGATCACCAACCTCATGAATGTCCTTAATGACACTGAATTATGCAATTTATGCTTTTGTGTGATGCTTGGGTCCTGATCACAGTATGATGCAGGGAATACTGAGTCATCCCTGTGCTGTGCATGACACTCTACCTGGAAGTAAGGGTGATTCCAAGTAGGCACAGTCGTAAGTGGAGAAGCCATCAGTCACTAGCAGGACAAAGAAGCCACAGCCATACCACAATCTCAAATGCAGAGTTAGAGATTTAAACCTCTGGAAACAAGTGTAGAGGAAAGGGAGAGAGGAAGGGATTAACTTTATTGAGGGTCCAAGTAGATGATATTTGAATCAGGAATTGAAGAAAATGAGAGATATTTAATGACTGCTACTGGCCAGGTATTTATTGACATGTAATTTCCTTAGGTCCCTGACAGGTATTACTAATTCCAGTTCTGTATATGAGGGCACAGAGGCATAAGTACATTGTCCAACACTACACCTCTGGCAAGCCAAGATTAAACCCAAATTAATTTTTCTCCGAGCTCTGTGTTCACATCATAAATAAAAGGTTAGGGCAGGTGAGAAGGTCATTTTGGGCAAGAAAGTTGACTTCCACTCAAGTGGAAGTAGTACTGTGAGAAGGAAAAGGAGATGATTCTATGAAGTTGAAGTATGAATATATGAAAGGAATGGAAGAAAGTAGTCAGGGTTCAGTCTGGATTTCAGTTAGATAATTTACCATGCTAAAGAGTTTGAATATAAGATAGGCATTATCATTTTTTTTTAATATGGAAATGGAAGGAACACACTGTCCTGGCTGAAAACTCACTTCTGGCAACTTTGTGGATAGTGTATGGAATGGGAAGAGACTGAGGCATGAATACCAGTAATGAAGCTATTAAAATAATAAAGGGAGAGGGGATGAAATTCTGAACTAAGACAGTGGAATTGGGGATGGAGAAGAATGGGATTAGATCAGTGCTTTTCAAACTTTGTGGGGAATATGGATCACACTGGAACTTGGTAACTACAGAGTTTTATTCAGTAAATCTGAGGCATGGCTTGAGAAAGTTTTTGCCACCAAAAGGCTGACATGGACCTTTTAGACGGTTTCATTTTGATGAGTACTGATTTGGTGGCATCTTCAAAGTTGTGGCAGAGAGACTACCTCTGCACATGCCATGGACTCTGTTCTTCTTGATATTGTGTAATGTCTTTACTGAGGTGTTGAGTGTTAAATTCCTCTGGCATACAAGAACTGATTTGTGAGGAGGCTGGAGAAGATGGCGGAAGAGTAAGACGCGGAGATCACCTTCCTCCCCACAGATACATCAGAAATACATCTACACGTGGAACTGCTCCTATAGAGCACCCACTGATCGCCGGCAGAAGACCTCAGACCTCCCAAAAGGCAAGAAAGTCCCCCACGTACCTGGGTAGGGCAAAAGAAAATAGAATAAACAAAGACAAAAGAATAGGGACAGGAACTGCACCAGTGGGAGGGAGCTGTGAAGGAGGAAAGGTTTCCACACACTAGAAGCCCCTTCACGGGGAGAGACTGCGGGTGGCAGAGGGGGAAGCTTCAGAGCCACGGAGGAGAGCGCAGCAACAGGGGTGAGGAAGGCAAAGCGGAGAGATTCCCACACAGAGGATCGGTGCTGACCAGCACTCACCAGCCCGAGAGGCTTGTCTGCACAGCGGCCAGGGCAGGCGGGGCTGGGAGCTGAGGCTCCGGCTTCGGTCGATGGCGGGAGAGGACTGAGGTTGGCGGCGTGAACACAGCCTGAAGGGGTTAGTGCACCACAGCTAGCCGGGAGGGAGTCCAGGAAAAAGTCTGGACCTGCCGAAGGGGCAAGAGACTTTTTCTTGCCTCTTTGTTTCCTGGTGCGCGAGGAGAGGGGTTTAAGAGCGCTGCTTAAAGGAGCTCCCGAGATGGGTGCGAGCCACGGCTAGAAGCGCGGACCCCAGAGACGGGCATGAGATGCTAAGGCTGCTGCTGCTGCCACCAAGAAGCCTGTGTGCGAGCACAGGTCACTCTCCACACCGCCCCTCCCGGGAGCCTGTGCAGCCCGCCACTGCCAGGGTCCGGGGATCCAGGGACAACTTCCCCGGGAGAACGCACAGCGCACCTCAGGCTGGTGCAACGTCACGCTGGCCTCTGCCGCCGCAGGCTCACCCCGCACTCCTTACCCCTCCCTCCCCCCAGCCTGAGAGAGCCAGAGCCCCCAAATCAGCTGCTCCTTTAACCCTGTCCTGTCTGAGCGAAGAACAGACGCCCTCAGGCGACCTACACGCAGAGGTGGGGCCAAATCCAAAGCTGAACCCCTGGAGCTGTGCGGAGAAGGAAGAGAAAGGGAAATCTCTCCCAGCAGCCTCAGGAGCAGAGGATTAAATCTCCACAATCAACTTGATGTACCTGCATCTGTGGAATACATGAATAGACAACGAATCATCCCAAATTGAGGAGGTGGACTTTGGGAACAAGATATATTATTTTTTCCCCTTTTCCTCTTTTTGTGAGTGTGTATGTGTATGCTTCTGTGTGAGATTTTGTCTGTTTAGCTTTGCTTTCACCATTTGTCCTAGGGTTCTCACCGTCTGGGGTTTTTTTTCTTTTTTTTTTTTTACTTTAAACAAATTTTTTTCTTAATAATTATTTTTTATTTTAATAACTTTATTTTATCTTTACTTTATCCTCTTTCTTTCTTTCTATTTTTTCTCCCTTTTATTCTGAGCCATGTGGAGGACAGGCTCTTGGTGCTCCAGCAAGGAGTCAGGGCTGTGCCACTGAGGTGGGAGAGCCAACTTCAGGACACTGGTCCACAAGAGACCTCCCAGCTCCACATAATATCAAACGGCGAAAATCTCCCAGAGATCTCCATCTCAACACCAGCCCCCAGCTTCACTCAACGACCAGCAAGCTACAGTGCTGGACACCCTATGCCAAACAACTAGCAAGACAGGAACACAACCCCACCCATTAGCAGAGAGGCTGCCTAAAATCATAATAAGGCAACGACACCCCAAAACACACCACCAGACGTGGACCTGCTCACCAGAAAGACAAGATCCAGCCTCATCCACCAGAACACAGGCACTAGTGCCCTCCACCAGGAAACCTACACAACCCACTGAACCAACCTTAGCCACTGGGGACAGACACCAAAAACAACGGGAACTATGAACCTGCAGCCTGCAAAAAGGAGACCCCAAACACAGTAAGATAAGCAAAATGAGAAGACAGAAAAACACACAGCAGATGAAGGAGCAAGGTAAAAACCCACCAGACCTAACAAATGAAGAGGAAATAGGCAGTCTACCTGAAAAAGAATTCAGAATAATGATAGTAAAGATGATCCAAAATCTTGGAAAGAGAATAGACAAAATGCAAGAAACATTTAACAAGGACCTAGAAGAACTAAAGAAGAAACAAGCAACGATGAACAACACAATAAATGAAATAAAAAAATACTCTAGAAGGGATCAATAGCAGAATAACTGAGGCAGAAGAACGGATAATTGACCTGGAAGATAAAACAGTGGAAATAACGACTGCAGAGCAGAATAAAGAAAAAGGAATGAAAAGAACTGAGGACAGTCTCAGAGACCTCTGGGACAACATTAAACGCACCAACATTCGAATTATAGGGTTCCCAGAAGAAGAAGAGAAAAAGAAAGGGACTGAGAAAATATTTGAAGAGATTATAGTTGAAAACTTCTCTAATATGGGAAAGGAAATAGTTAATCAAGTCCAGGAAGCACAGAGTCCCATACAGGATAAATCCAAGGAGAAACATGCCAAGACACCTATTAATCAAACTATCAAAACTTAAATACAAAGAAAACATATTAAAAGCAGCAAGGGAAAAACAACAAATAGCAAGAACTGATTTGTAAGCCATAGCTCAGGGACTAAGATGATTTGATCCTTTCTCTATCAACAGGTCTTTGCATAGTCCATACAATCATCATTAAAGAGACTCATATTTTTATACCATAAAATACTCTGAGTCTTTGATCTCATTTGGCACATCATACTTCTCTTTTATTCAGTTGTTAACTTTCGCAAGTCTTAAGCATTCAGATATTGATTACTCTGCTTATCCACTCGGTAGATCAAGGAGTTTCATCCACGTATCCTCAAGATATTTCTGACTTGCAGTTAGTTCTCGTTTCCTACATTAGACTTGAGTTATACACACACCTTTTAATTCATTAGGCCACTGCACATTCTTGTTTAAATTGCATTTCCTTTTCTTCTTAATTGACTTCATGGCTCTCTAAATAATTATAGTATCGAGATGCATTGGAATATTATCATTTTACTTATTTAAATGAGTTAATTGCATTCAAATTAACTATTTGATTGAGCTAAATAGTGAAAACATTCCATCCACTGGTTTATGCTCAGTTGCCTTGTAATTATGATCAAAATCTGTAATCTTGGCTATTCTTTATTCTACTGTTTGCTCTGTTGCAGTGTTACAGCTCAACTTTTGAATAAACTTAATTAAAGTTTTTGGAAATGCAAAGTGGTCTGCATCAGGAGTAGTTTATATATGGCCATTTTTGTATGTGGATGGATGCGTGCATGTTTTGGAAGATGAAGAAGTCAAGCATATAACATTTCTGGGTTTATGTCAAGATGTGCTTCTTTCAGGGGTTGAATGAGACCTATGTGATTCTCAGGGATATAAAGTTCTATCTTTGATCCAATTTTCCAGCAATTTTCTGTGGAATTTTATCATCAGTTTCCTACCACCACCACACTTGTGGAAGTTCACAGATTCAGGATAGAAACTTAATATTGTAAGGATGTTTCAAAGAAGGCAAGTACAAGTGATGCCGATTAAAAATAGAAAAAATACAACCCTGAGAAATTCCACCAGGATTCTAAAGCAATTCTAAAGAGGATATCAAAAGTACATAAAATGGTATGTGACACATAGGAGACCCTCATTACATATTTGTTTAGTGAATGAATAACTCGAGAAGTAAGAACTCTTGACATAGGAGTCTAACTTATTTAGGCTGAATTAAAGTTAGTGATTAGAGGTGGGTATATCTTCTTCTTTTAATTTGACATCAGTATCATCAACTCAGCACCTTCCTTAGGGCCCCCACCACTTCTTTGTTCCTAAGACCATAAATCAGAGGATTTAGCAAAGGTGTGAGAATAGGGCCAAGTACAAGGAGGACCTGGTCCAGCTTGGGATTATGATAAAAACTAGGCCTCATGTAGACCACCATGGCAGGGCCGTAATAGAGGCACACTACAGTCAGGTGGGAAGAGCAAGTGGCTAAGGCTTTGTCCCTTCCCTCTGGGGATTTCATGCGGAGGATGGCAAGGAAGATGAGAGCATAAGAGAACATGATAAGGGACAAGGGGATGAGGAGCACCACAATGCTTGTCGCTATCACAGCCTTCTCATAGGCAGGCCAATTTTAGAATGGCCATGACCTCACAGAGGAAATGGGAAATCTCTCTGGAACCGCAGATGGGGAAATGCATGGTGTAGGCCGTGTGTGCGAGGGATGTAAGGGCGCCCCCAGCCCAGGAGATGGCAGCCATCTGCAGACAGACCTTCTGGCTCATGATGAGGGCATATCTCAGAGGGTTACAGATGGCCACATACTGGTCATAGGACATGAGGGTGATGAGGATGCACTCAGCAATTCCTAGAGTCAGGAAGAAGAAGATCTGAGTCCCACAGGCCACTCGTGATATGTTTCTCCTCCCGGAGAAGAAATTGCTTGCCATCTTGGGTACTGTGCTAGAGATTAACATCATGTCCGTGAGAACCAGTTGGCTGAGCAGGAAGTACATGGGCATGTGGAGGTGAGAATCCACGCAGATCAGGAGAATTAGGACAAAGTTCAAAGTCAGAGCCACAGTGTAAATCACAAGCATAGCACCAATAAAAAATCTGATATGTTTCATATCCAGGAAAAGGCCTAGGAGGATGAAATCAGCTCCTGAGATTTCATTTCTTTTATCCATGCCTACGCTTTGTTGTAAACAATTAAATAACAGAAGGAAAACATAACAAGATATTATGAAATGCTACAAACAATGGATTTAATCCTTCAAACCCCTTTCCTCTCTCGTCTTTAACCAGGATCCATTAGATAGTGCAAACATGTTAAAGAGGCATTTGCAATTTTCATAGGCTTTAACCTGATTTCTGTCTCCCTACACTCTTATTCTCAGGAAAGAGTCACTGGTCACAGAAATTACTGCACACTGCTATAGCCAAGTGGCCCAAGTCCTGGAGAAGGGGGAGGGGTCACAAAGATGGTGGTACATCAGGGGAAGCCCTTCAAAGCTAAGTTCTCCTGCAACCTTTTCTCCCTCAAATTTTGATTTCCAGGTTCAAATAGAACTTATTTTAACCTAACACCTCAGATGATTATGATGTTCCCAATCACAAGGACTGTGTTTGGAAAGAAGTTTAATTATCTCCATCAAGAGACTAAGAGAGAAAATCAGTTGTCTCGCATTATATTGTTATTTCACGTCAGAGAAAGAACTTGTTCAACTTGTACCTTGCCTTCCTCACTGATTATTTTTGTGTTAATAGTTTATTATATTTTATGTCTTGCTGTTTTCTACTAATTTAAATTGTAACATTCTATTCAACAAGGCTTTAAAATATTTCATAACAGAGAAATAAGTATTATTTCTTTAAATTCAAGTTCTTTGGGTTTAAACATCATCCATGTTGTTTTCATGTTATTTAATTTTTTTATTAATTGATACTGGAATATAGTTGCTTTACAGTGTTGTGTTAGTTTCTGCTGTACAGCAAAGTGAATCAGTTATATGTATACAGTATCCACTCTTTTTTAGATTCACTTCCCATCTAGGTCACCACAGAGCACTGAGTAGAGCTCCCTGTGCTGTACAGTAGGTTCTCATTAGTTATCTGTTTTATATATAGTAGTGTATATATGTACATCCGTGATTTAGCTTACGAATTCCACTGACTACAGACTATGCAAAACTGTGCATAAACTTCTCCTTGGGCTGAGTAAGAGGTATTTCAAATGAACATATCTTAAAAATAACTCTAGATTTCTTCATCCCAACCTTTCCTTTTTCTAGTCTTTTCATTTTATTTTATTTATTTATTTATTTATTTTGCGGTATGCGGGCCTCTCACCGCTGTGGCCTCTCCCGTTGCGGAGCACAGGCTCTGGACGCGCAGGCTCAGCGGCCATGGCTCATGGGCCCAGCCCCTCCGCGGCATGTGGGATCTTCCCGGACCGGGGCACGAACCCGCGTCCCCTGCATCGGCAGGTGGACTCTCAACCACTGCGCCACCAGGGAAGCCCTAGTCTTTTCATTTTAGTCAAATTCAGGACCATTCATCCATTGCACAGGACCAGTTCCTAGGGGTTATCTTTGACTCTTTTTTCCTCATTTCCCCCTCTCTATCCAGCACATTCAGGTGTCCTGCTGGTGTACATTGAAAAATATGACCATAATGTGTCATTTATGTCATTGTCACACTACATCAAGCCACTGACACCCTGGCCTGACTCTGTGCCAAAAATAGTATTTGTTCTTAGAATCTCGTTTTATTTATTTATTTCTGTTACGGAAGTATGGACTTTTCAGTGATTGAAGTGCTCTTGGGATCGCCCAGTCTGCCTTTATTCTTTTATGCATGAAGACAGTGAGGCTCATAGAGGCTCAGAGACTTGTTTCAAGTTACCCAAAATGGTGGTCTAGAAGGCACAGTATCCAGCACACAGCTTTTAATCGTTTTCTAGACCTCTTTCAACATAGTCGTTTTAGTTATTCACATCTGCATCCATGATGATAAATGCTCTAAACGGACATACCGTGGCAGTCTCATGTAGAGAGACTATAAATGGAAGGGTACACAAGACTGCATATGACAAAAACATAGATCACCCAGAATACAGATTATGTAGCTATACTCTCTGTATTACCGATTCATGGTATTTGCAATGTCTGAACTGATATACTTTCAAGTAATTTATTTACAAAGTTTTATGCATGGCAAATTTCTGAAATTATTCTTGTGTGTTTTTTAAAAGGGCAAATTCAGCTATACAGGGTTGAATGAGAAAAAAGATCCTGTAATTTTACATATCATTTTATTATTTCAGGATATGCCCAGAATTGGTGTGTTAAGCATTTTTACAATCATTCATTTTTTACCTTTCATTAAACGTTAGTCTACAGAGCAGTGGGATGGGTGAAGAGCTTCTGCAGGGTCAATGCCTGTGAGCACACCATCTGGAGAGAGAGTGCTCTTTGGTCAAAGCTATAGCTAGTCATAATGATACTGATTCCCACTGTCACCAATGCCCTTCTTTGACGTAGGACACTTATGTTGCTGTAATGTGAGTACAGACCCTTACTTTCTACCTCAGAAAACATTGACATGAAGAACAGTCAAAGCCTTGAATATGTTGTTTGATTTTAAGGCACCAGGGAGTATATACTCTAATGATTGCCTCACTGGCTGATACATATATGCTTGACCTTCACAACATTGTAAAATAGGTCAAGTTTATCATGCCACACTTCCCCCAAAACAGTGTCTCTTAACTTGGTGCCTGGTGCCCTCTGACATTCTGGCACCATTCTCCCTATGACACTTTGTTTGTGGTGGGGCTTTCTAAACACCTCTCCCCAGCCTCTGCTGAGATGGATCTGCTTTTTGATCTGAAATACTCAAAGACATAAATGTGGTGCTACTTCTGCTGTGGTCAAAGCTGACTCTTGGGCAAGGCATTTGCGGCAGAACATGACATTTCTCCAATCACAGTGCAATCACCGTCTTAGCCCTCCCCACCTTTCATTCTTTAATGCCTAGTTGCTCCTTTAATCTTTGGTGCATCACCTACTTGCTCACCTACTTACTACTTTCCCCACCAGTAAAGTCTCCCACACACACTGGTATTTACCTTTCTCTTCTTCACTACTCCACACTCACGTTCCGTAATGCTGCCTTCTCAGATTATCACCAACCACATTCCCTGTCTGTAAGGTTACAGAAGAGTGCTTTATCTTTGATATTTGCTCTCATTACTGTTCCTCATACTCTTTCTTCCTGGGTTGCCCTGCCTCAGAATGAAAAAAGAAAAATCTCATTTTCATTTATCTCCTGGTGGCTCAAAGTAAGAGAGTAGAATGTAGGAAAAGTCAAAGAATTAGTTCAGGGCTTCCCTGGTGGCGCAGTGGTTGAGAGTCCGCCTGCCGATGCAGGGGACACGGGTTTGTGCCCCGGGCTGGGAGGATCCCACGTGCTGCGGAGCAGCTGGGCACGTGAGCCATGGCCGCTGAGCCTGCGCGTCCGGAGCCTGTGCTCCACAACGGGAGAGGCCACAACAGTGAGAGGCCCGCGTACCGCAAAAAAAAAAAAAAAAAAGAAAGAAAAAACGAAAAAAAAAAAGAATTAGTTAAATTTCTTTTACTTAGATGCAACTGCCTCTCCTTATAGATGTGAAATCTTAACAGAGGAATCTATAATTTCCCTTTCTTTCTTGGAGAATTCTGCCTGTTTGATTTTGTTGAGTGATCAACAAAACATCACTGCTCTGGGAAAAAATGTAAAAACAGGTCAATCTCTACCCAATTAATTGCTATGATCATGAGGAATAAGGAATTTATTACCCCTCATCTGGTTTCATGATAGTCATCAAAGCAATCCACTGTGGTCTCCTTCTGATCCTTTCTGTTCTCCTTTACAAAACTAGGTTTATGACCGATTGACAAAAAAATTCTCCTGGTGCATTGTAATTATCTTTATATTGAAGACTGCTTTGAAGAAAATATTTCCTCACTTCTCACTCACCTCTGTCCTTTAGTTGAGTCCTTTCAACTGTCTATTATCTCTTCTGGATCATGTTCATTTTCCAAATATTGAACATTCAGGTAAACAGGAATAAAAACTTCATGATGTCTGTTGCTCTACAAAATACAGAAACTGTAGGATTGGTGGTGTTTTTCTCAGGCACCTGTTTCTTCTTCAAAGTATGGTGTTTACTTTGTCTCAGGGAGCAAAATATATCATTTAATTCTGTTTACCCTTAAGGAATTGAGGGACAAGAATCATTAAGTAGCCACTCAGTGATAAAACATTTGCTCCAATTCAAGGTTTCTTAAATGCATTAACCGAAGTACTGGAAGGCAGGGTTCTTATTTGACACACATATTTCTGGGTCTTACCCTGCACCTACTGAGTGAGAATTTCTGGGAGTGGGGTCCTAGTAGAAGTACTTTAAATAAACACCAAAATGCTCATACTGTAGATTAACTTTTGAAACTCAAGGACATAATTTTTTCTGTCCTGTTTAATCTCCAGTCTCTAGAACAAATGTTATATTTTATGAGTGATTTAGTTGACCTCTAAATGAGAACCAAAGGCTGATCTCCTTTGAAATTACATTTAAAAGTTTACCTGTGTAGCTTTCCATTTACCAAGGGTTTTTTCTATAAGTTCATGCCATTCTCATGGCAGCCCTGTGAGGAATGCCATTCCAATTTTAAATATGAGGAAAAGTAGATACAACAATGGTGACTCATTCCAGGCTACCACAAGGTAAAAGACATGCTGCTACTGAATTGTAATAAATACAATTAGTGGATCATTTATAGATTCTTAAATTTCTTAGAGAAACTCCACTCTCTTTTCCTTTAAATTTGGAGTAAATAACCATAATCTTTCTTCAAACTATCCTTTCTGGTCTCTTGGGGGAAGCCATTTCAAATTTCTGTAATTCTTAATTCTATACTCATATCTGTTTTCTCCCTACATCGCTATCGCTACATACTTAACTATGTTTACTATTAGTTTTTATTTTTTTTTAAACACAGACAGTGGCCTGAATTATAGGTGCTTTCAGCCCTTTGTCCCATCATCCCAAGTATTCTAGCTTCTCAGCATTAAGAGGGAAGTGAGAGAGCCTATATTCATTGCTGTCACCACCTAGAAAGCAAAGAGGAAGTCTCATTAAACCTGATATTCAAGCAGACAGGTGTTGAGGCTTTCCTGTTACCAACTGGAGAATGCTTTTGCTTGATGGTGAAGAAATCATTCCATATGAAAATTCCAGGAGTGAAAGACTCTTTAGCGGAGAGGAGAGATGAAAGCCAGCTTCTCAAGTTCAGGTCTGCCAATATCAATTCATACCCTCTTGTGACCATTTGCCTGTGTGACCCATGGGGCTTTATCTCCCTAGGTATTTCCTGCCTATAATTAGTTCAGAAGGACTTGAGCCCAGTGGGAATTGTTTCTTACAGTTATAGTTAATTGTCAAACTTTAAAAGTCAAAAATAAACCAATAATTGTACACAATTTGTCTGGATCCCAATGCTCTAATTCACTTTAAGTCATACCATGTTGTGAGGCATGTTCAGCTCTCTATGTCCCCAGAGCTGAGCATCCTTGTAATGTGAAGGGTATGACATTTATATCTGAAATAAGGACCTTCTTGACCGGGGCAATGCTCAGTCAAGAACCCACTGTATCTCTCCAGGATGGGTGGGCCAGTGTTCATTGTTATAAATAAATAAAAGGTTCAGAGTGGTGAGTGAAGCTTAAGTTTAGATTTATTTTACATAATTGAGGAAACATGGGCTGTACATCAGTTTTCTGGAGGAAATATTCTCTTAGGCTTTAATTAACAAGTCCTTGGAGAATTAGAATTGAATGCTGTAAAACAATCTCTAAAGAGAATTAGCCACTCTTAGAAGCAGTCTCTTTCCTCAGTCTCCCTTGAATCACATTTCTCAGGTTTTATGGGTCTTGAATTTTGGTACAATTCAGAATTCACCTTATTGTCATTTACATTATTCAGTCAACCTTTGATGGGCTCCTGTGGTAAGTTAATTCTATCACTTAGAGGCAAGGTCAACTATGGCTTTGAAAACTTACCCATTTGATCATAATATAAGCTAATTAACTTTATTCTGTAGAATATCAATGCACATAATATATGCCATATATGCCTGACCCAACTGTCAACCTATTAAATGTGAGCTAATGTTTCAAGGGTCTGATGGCAGACAACCCAACACAACACTGAAATGTATATTTTAAAATCATCACTCATACCTTCCTAATGAACAGAATAATTTTCTATACTAGATTTCCCTTGCTTTCATTTCAAATAATTACATTAATAATTCAAAATAAGCAAATATACAAAGGATCATTTGAAAGATTAACATATGGTATCGGTGGAAGAAAGAGTTGTGGCAATAAGATCAACTGACTCCTCCAGGAATGAATAATAGGGGGAGAGGAATTTAGGGAAATATATTCTCATGAATGCAACATATAAACTTTTTTTTTCAATCTACCTTGGTGTAATATTATGAGAAAATATTTAAGGAGACAGATGTTATTGAGACTTAGAAGGGTCAAATTCATGCTGCATTTATACTGTCTTGCCTTTACACTTGAGCAAGAGAAAGCCCTGTCCTGTGGCCCATAAAAGGACTTCACTTACCATAATAATTAAATAACATTGTTGTTTTTTCTAGTCTGATGAGAAAGTTGTTAAAAATTTGGCACTAGGTTGAACAAACAGAAATTACTGGATAGGGACTTAGAAGCAGAGTTTTCCTCTTTTAGGCTGTCTATTTTGAGAGAACTCTTAACTTTTTGTATTAAACAGATTGTGTATTAAATAGACTGCTTCAATGGAATCTTCAACTTGATGTGGGCCATATCCCTGATTATAGGAAACACATTCTCTGTTCTCTGCCATTAGCAATATGGTGGTGTAATTAATTAATTAATTAATATGCAAAATATTAATTCATTCACTCATTCATCAAAGGAAAATTTGTTATGTGTCTACTTTGTATCAAGCCTGGTGCTACAAAATTGATATAAAGCAATAAAAGGCTCAGAATGTTAATATTCAAGAATATGAAATGAATCTAGACTAGGGATAAAGGGACGTATAATTATAATAAAACATAATACTCTAGTGACGTAGCCAGAAACCCACAGTGTCTTCTATGAAAATCCAAAGAATGCTCTGCAAAATTAGCTAAGCTGTAATTGAGGTGAGATGTAATCTAGGTGAATTTTCCATAGGAAGATCCCAGGTTGTCTTTTCTGGTGGTTGAAGGATGGGTAAATATACTAGGTGAAGCAGGGGAGAGTTAAGGACAATAGGGACCAAGAGAATATCATGTCAGGTGCTATCTAGGTGTCTCTACCCTCCCTAGAAATCTAATTAGTGAATGAAAGGAGTGGGTGTTAAAACAATAGAGAACTTATCAAAATTTAGGCTTCAACCTTGTATCAGCTAGGGTCCCAGCATGAAAGGATGGCACACTCAAGTTAAAATAATTCAAGATGGTGTTAGTACAGGAAATGCTTACAAATGTGGAATGATGAAGGCAGGCTATAGAAAAACTAGAATGGATAGTGCAGTACATCAAAGGGCAAAGAGAAGAAAAGACTGCTGGAATCAGAAGGTGAGAGTCAAGTTGAAAGGATGTCTCAAAATGAGCAGTGGTCTCTGAGGTGAGAGAGGTTGAAGTGTAGAGGTCTTGATTGAAGTCAAAGTTAAGTTTTTATCATCTTTAAATAGACTATTATCACTATAGTATGTTTTAGGTAAGCCTTATGGTAACCACAAAGGAAAGCCTAGTAGATCCACAAAAGATTAAGAGAAGGAAAAATATATATATTTACCATTACAAAAAAGTCAACAAATCACAGAGGAGAACAGCAAAAAGGGAAGAAAAGGAACTATGAAACAGAAATAATTAACAAAATGCTAATAGTAAGTTCTTCCCAATCAATAATTACTTTAAATAAGATAAATAAAAATTTCCAATCAAAAGACACAGAATGACTGAATAGATTAAAGAAGAAAACAGGAACCAACAATATGCTGCCTAAAAGAGATTCACTTTATTAAGGTCACACATAAACTATAAGTGAAGGAATGGGAAAAGATATTCCATAAAATGATAAAAAAAAAAAAAAGAGAGCAGGGGTGACCCTACTTAGAGCAGATAAAATAGACTTTCATTAAAAATTTGTCACTAGAGACAAAGAAGGTTACTATATACTGATGAAGGGGTCAATTCATTGAGCAAATATAATGATAGTAAATATATATGCATCCAACACTGGAGCACATAAATATATAAAGTGAATATTATTTATATATTGTAGCAATATTTTTTGGATCTGCCTCCTCAGGCTAAAGAAATAAAAGCAAAAATAAACAAATGGGACCTAGTTAAACGAAAAAGCTTTTGTCTTTTGGTTTTTATTTATTTCTTTATTTGGCTGCACTGGGTCTTAGTTGCAGTACGCAGGACCTTTGTTGTGGTGTGTGGGATCTTTAGTTGCAGCATGAGGAAACTCAGTTGTGGCATGCAGGATCTAGTTCCCTGAGCAGCAATCAAACCTGGGCCCCCTGCACTGGGAGCATGGAGTCTTAACCACTGGACCATCAGGGAAGCCCCTTAAAAGATTTTGGATGCAAAGGAAACCGCTGACAAAACAAAAAGACAACCTACTGAATGGGAGAAAATACTTGCAAATGATATGATTGATAAGGGTATATACAAACAGCTGATAGGACAACATCAAAATAACAAACAACCCTATTAAAAAATGGGCAGAAGACCTGAATAGACATTTTTCCAAAGAGGACATGCAGGTGGCCAACAGGCACATGAAAAGATGCTCAACATTGCTAATCATCAGGGAAATGCAAATCAAAACCACTATGAGAGAGGTTGGGTCAAGCTGGCAGAATAGGAGGAACTGGGGTTCACTTTTCCTTACAGGTATATCAAGAATACATCTACCAGTGGAACAATTCACACAGAACACCTGCTAAACACTAGCAGAGGAACTATGACATCTAAAAGGACAAAAAGAGGTCCCCGCATAAACAGGTAAGACGAAGGAGAGAAAGGGAAGAAAAAGAAAAGAGGAAACAAGATGGGACCCACACCCTTGGTGCAAGGTGGGGGGTGTGCTGAAGGAAAGGAGAGGTTATGGCATCCGGGAAGGCCCCCTCACTGGTGGTGAAGTATGCTGAAATAGAGGGCTTTGGGGGCTATCGGAAGAAAGTGCAGTGGCTGGTCAGTGGTCAGGACAGAGTTAGACTTGCACTGACGGTCTGTGCCACAGCCCTGTGCACCCCAGCCTGAGATAGATATCCATCAATGCTGGCAGGGGCTGTTTGCTGAAGCGTGGAGTTAAGAAAGTGGACCTGGGGAGAGGACTGCTGTTGGCTGCATGGAGACAGCCTGAAGGGATGGGAGTGAGGAGCTCAGCTGTGCAGAAACAGCCTGAGGGGATGGGAGCAAGGAGCTCTGCAGGAGGGAATGCTCCTGGAGGAAGTGCAGACTGCCTTGGAAGCGAGGTGCCCTTGCTGAGTGGCGAGCAAGGGGTAGGGCCGCTATTACAACCTATCTTCCCACATGCCAGTCCCTATCTCTGTGGGCACTGGGAAGGACTCCCAACAGAGCAAGTGCACACACCCCAGTCATTGCCGCCTTGCCCCCCTCATGCCTGAATGAGTGCATGTGCCCCGGTCTGTTTCAGCTTCCTACTGGCTCCTGCCTCCAGGGGAACTACAGGGGGCTCCCATCAGAGTGAGTGTGCACGTCCCAGTCATGGCCAGCTTATTCCTCTCTTGCCTGAGCAAGCACGCGCGCCCCAATTTGTCACCTCCTCTTGCCCCTCCCACCTAACTGAGCAAGCATGTGCCAGTCAGCCTCTGCTTTTGCCCGCTCTCGCCTGGGCAGGGAACAGACACCTGAGGCGGGGCCCACATGCAGAGGTGGGGCCAAAACCAGTGCTGAGATCCAGGGGCTGTGGAGCTAAGGAAGAGGAATAGAAATCTCTCCTTGCAGCTGCACAAACTATGGATTAAATCTCTGCAATCAGCTTGGTAAACCCTGCGTCTGTGGAATATCTGAATGGACAACAGCGCTCCCACAACTGAGACCAGTCAAGCTTTAGCAGCTATGGACTTTGAGGGCAAGTACATGCAGGAGTTGGGACAAGTCAGAGTATGACCTGCCCTGACAGTGCCCACAGCAAGTCCAGAGACCTACCTAGAGGTATTGGAGGGACTCCTGGGGAGGCGGGGTTGGCTGTGGCTCATAGTGGGGGCAAGGACACTGACAGTGGAGGCGCCAGTGAAATATTTTTGTTTTGTTGTTTCATTCTGTTGTTGTTGTTTTATTTTTTAATTATTTATTATTTCTTTTTAAAAATTTAATATATTTTTATTTTTCTAGTTTTATTTTACTGTTTTGTGGGGCTTTTTTCGGCTTTGTTTTTTTTGTTGTTGTTTATTCTCATTTCTGTTTTTTGTTTTGTTTTTATCTTTTTATTCTTTTTTTGATCGTTTTTGTGTGTTTCTTTTATATTTGCTTTTTTTTTAGCTTGCTTTCTGTTTTTGTTTTGTTTTTTGTTTTTGTTAGTTCTGTCTTGTTTTCATTTTTGGATTCTTTTGTTTGTTTGGGGTTTTTTTGAATTTTATTTTATTTTACATTTTTTATACAGCAGGTTCCTATTAGTTATCTGTTTTATACATATTAGTGTATATATGTCAATCCCAATCTCCCAATTCATACCACCACAAACACCTGCCCACACTTTCCCCCCTTGGTGTCCATATGTTTCTCCTATACATCTGTGTCTCTATTTCTGCCTTGCAAACTGGTTCATCTGTACCATATTTCTAGATTCCACATATACATTAATATACGACATTTGTTTTTCTCTTTCTGACTTACTTCATTCTGTATGACAGTCTCTAGGCCCATCCACGTCTCTACAAATGTACATATGTACCACATCTTCTTTATCCATCTGTCTGTCAATGGGCATTTAGGTTGTTTCCATTACCTGGCTATGTAAATAGTGCTGCAATGAACATTGGGGTACATGTGTCTTTTTGAATTATGTTTTTCCCTGGGTATATGCCCAGTAATGGGATTGCTGAGTCATCTGGTAATTGTACTTTTAGTTTCTTAAGGAACCTCCATACTGTTCTCCATAGTGGTTGTATCAATTGACATTCCCACCAACAGTGCAAGAAGGTTCCCTTTTCTCCACACCCTCTCCAGCATTTGCTGTTTGTAGATTTTTTGATGATGCCCATTCTAACCGGTGTGAGGTGATACCTCATTGTAGTTTTGATTTGCATTTCTCTAATAATTAGTGATGATGAGCATCTTTTCATGTGCCTCATGGCAATCTGTATGACTTCTTTGGAGAAATGTCTACTTAGGTCCTCCGCCCATTTTTTGATTGGGTTGTTTGTTTTTTTAATATTGAGCTGCATGAGCTATTTATATATTTGGGAGATTAATCCTTTGTCCATTGATTCATTTACAAATATTTTCTCCCATTCTGAAGGTTGTCTTTTCGTTTTGCTTATAGTTTCCTTTGCAGTGCAAAACCTTCTAAGTTTCATTAGGTCCCATTTTTTTATTTTGTTTTTATTTCCATTACTTTAGGAGGTGGGTCAAAAATGATCTTGCTATGATTTATGCCAAAGAGTGTTCTTCCTGTGTTTTCCTCTAAGAGTTTTATAGTGTTTGGTCTTACATTTTGGTCTTTAATCCATTTTGAGTTTATTTTTGTGTATGGTGTTAGGGACTGTTCTAATTTCATTCTTTTACATGTAGCTGTCCAGTTTTCCCAGCACCACTTATTGAAGAGACTGTCTTTACTCCATTGTATATCCTTGCCTCCTTTGTCATAGATTAGTTGACCATAGGTACATGGGTTTGTCTCTGGGTTTTCTGTCCTGTTCCATTGATTGATATTTCTGTTTTTGTGCCAGTACCATATTGCCTTGATTACTGTAGCTTTGTAGTATAGTCTGAAATCAGGAAGTCTGATTCCTCCAGCTCCGTTTTTTCCCCTCAAGATTGCTTTGGCTATTCGGGGTCTTTTGTGTCTCCATACATATTATAATATTTTTTGTTCTAGTTCTGTGAAAAATGCCATTGGTAATTTGATAGGGATTGCATTGAATCTGTAGATTGCTTTGGGTAGTATAGTCATTTTCAAAATATTGATTCTTCCAATCCAAGAACATGGCATATCTCTCCATCTGTTTGTGTCATATTTGATTTCTTTCATCAGTGTCTTATAGTTTTCTGAGTACAGGTCTTTTACCTCCTTAGGAAGGTTTATTCCTAGGTATTTTATTATTTTTGCGGCAATGGCGAATGGGATAGTTTCCTTAATTTCTCTATCTGATATTTTGTTGTTAGTGTATAGGAATGCAAGAGCTTCCTTTGCATTAATTTTCTATCCTGCAACTTTACCAAATTCGTTGATTAGTTCTAGTAGTTTTCTGGTAGCATCTTTAGTCATTATCTATGTATAATATCATGTCATCTGCAAACAGTGACAGTCTTAATTCTTCTTTTCCTATTTGTATTCCATTTATTTCTTTCTCTTCTCTGATTGCTGTGGCTAGGACTTCCAAAGTTAAGTTGAATAATAGTGGTGAGCATGGACATTCTTGTCTTGTTCCTGATCTTAGAGGAAATGATTTGAGTTTTTCTATATTGAGAACGATGTTTCATGTGGGTTTGTCATATATGGCCTTTATTATGTTGAAGTAGGTTCCCTCCATACCCTCTTTCTGGAGAGTTTTCATCAAAAATTTGTATTGAATTTTGTCAAAAGCTTTTTGTGCATCTATTGAGATGATGGTTTTTATTCTTCAGTTTGTTAATATGGTGTATCACATTGACTGATTTGCATATATTGAAAAATCCTTGAATCCCTGGGATAAATCCCACTTGATAATGGTGTATGATCCTTTTAATATTCTGTTGGATTCTGTTTGCTAGTATTTTGTTGAGGATTTTTGCATCTATATTCATCAGTGATATTGGTCTGTAGTTTTCTTTTTTGTAGTATCTTTGTCTGGTTTTGGTATAGGATGACGGTGGCCTTATAGAATGAGTTTGGGATTGTCCCTTCCTCTATAAATTTTTGGAAGAGTTTGAGAAGGATGGGTGTTACCTCTTCCCTAAATGTTTGATAGAATTCACCTGTGAAGCCATCTGGTCCTGGACTTTTGTTTGTTGGAAGATTTTTAATCACAGTTTCAATTTCATTACTTGTGATTGGTCTGTTCATATTTTCTATTTCTTCCTGGTTCAATCTTGGGAGGTTACACCTTTCTAAGAATTTGTCCATTTCTTCTAGTTGTCCATTTTATTGGTGTAGTGTTGCTTGTAGTAGTCTCTAATGATGCTTTGTACTTCTGCAGTGTCCATTGTAACTTCTCCTTTTTCATTTCTAATTTTATTGATTTGAGTCTTCTCCCTCTTTTTCTTGATGAGTCTGGCTAAAGGTTTAGCAATTTTGTTCATCTTCTCAAAGAACCAGGTTTTAGTTTTATTGATCTTTGCTATTGTTTTGTTTCTATTTCCTTTATTTCTGCTCTGATCTTTATGATTTCTTTCCTTCTACTAACTTTGGGGGTTTTGTTGTTCTTCTTCTTCTTCTTTCTCTAGTTCATTTAGGTGTAAGATTTAGATTGCTTGAGATTTTTCTTTTTTCTTGAGGTAGGATTGTATTGCTATAAAATTCCCTGTTAGAACTGCTTTTTCTGCATCCCATAGGTTTTGGATTGTCATGTTTTCATTGTCATTTTTCTCTAGGTATTTCTGATTTCTTCAGTTACCTCTTGGTTATTTAGTAACATATTGTGTAGCCTCCAAGTGTTTGTGTTTTTTACCTTTTCTTCCCTGTAATTTATTTCTAATCTCATAGCATTGTGGTCAGAAAAGATGCTTGATATGATTTCAATTTTGTTAAATTTACCAAGGCTTGATTTGTAACCCAAGATGTGATCTAACCTGGAGAATGTTCCGTGTGCATTTGAGAAGAAAGTGTAATCTGCTGTTTTTGGATGGAATGTCCTATAAATATCAATTAAATCTATCTGGTCTATTGTGTCATTTAAAGCTTGTGTTTCCTTCCTTATTAATTTTCTGTCTGGATGATCTGTCCATTGGTATAAGTGAAGTGTTAAAGTCCTCCACTACTATTGTGTTACTGTTGATTTCCTCTTTTATAACTGTTAGCATTTGCCTTATGCATTGAGCTTCTCTTATGTTGGGTACATATGTATTTATAATTGTTATATCTTCTCTTGGATTGATACCTTGATCATTATTTAGTGTACATCCTTGTCTCTTGTAATAGTCTTTATTTTAAAGTCTCTTTATCTGATATGAGTACTGCTACTCCAGCTTTCTTTTGATTTCCATTTGCATGGAATATCTTCTTCCATCCTCTCACTTTCAGTCTGTGTGTGTCCCTGCTCTGAAGTGGGTCACTTGTAGACAACATAAATATGGGTCTTGTTTTTGTATGCATTCAAGGAGCCTGTGTCTTTTGGTTGGAACATTTAATCCATTCACATTTAAGGTAATTATCAATATGTATGTTCCTATTACCATTTTGTTCATTGGTTTGGGTTTGTTTTTGTAGGTCCTTTTCTTCTCTTGTGTTTCCCACTTAGAGAAGTTTCTTTAGCAACTGTTGTAGAGCTGCTTTGGTGATGCTGATTTCTTTTAGCTTTGCTTGTCTATAAAACTTTTGATTACTACATCAAATCTGAATGAGATGTTTTCCAGGTAGAATAATCTTAGTTGTAGGTTCTTCCTTTTCATCACTTTAAATGTATTGTGTATTCCCTTCTGGCTTGTAGAATTTATGCTGAGAAATCAGCTAATAACCTTATGGGAATTCCATTATATGTTATTTGTCATTTTCCCCTTGTTGCTTTTAATAATTTTTCTTTGTCTTTAATTTTTGTCAGTTTGATTACTATATGTTTCAACATGTTTCTCCTTGGGTTTATCCTGCCTAGGACTCTGCACTTCCTGGACTTAGGTGGGTATTTCCTTTCCCATGTTAGGGAAGTTTTCGACTCTAATCTCTTCAAATATTTTCTCTGGCTTTCCTCTCTCTCTTCTGCTTCTGGGATCCCTATAATGTGAATGTTGTTGCATTTAATGTTGTCTCAGCAAAACTTGAATCTGATTCTCTGTTGTTGGATGGGGTTGAGTTCCCTCCCTGTTGGTTGTTTGGCCTGAGGTGACACAGCACTGGAGCCTACAGGTTCTTTGGTGGGGCTAATGGTCGACTCCAGGAGGGCTCACTCCAAGAAGTACTTCTCAGAACTTCTGCTGCCTGTGTCCTTGTCCCCATGGTGAGCCACAGCCAACCCCACCTTTGCAGGAGACCCTCCAACACTAGCAGGTAGGTCTGGTTCAGTCTCCTATGGGGTACTCTCCTTCCCCCTGGGTCCTGATGTGCACACTACTTTGTGCATGCCCTCCACAAGTGGAGTCTCTGTTTCCCCCAGTCCTATCAAAGTCCTGCAATCAAATCCCACTAGCCTTCAAAGTCTGATTTTCTGGGAATTCCTTCTCCCTTTGCCAGACCTCCAAGTTGGGAAGCCTGATGTGGGGCTCAGAACCTTCACTCCAGTGGGTGGACTTCTGTGGTATAATTGTTCTCCAGCTTGTGAGTCACTCACCCAATGGTTATGGGATTTGATTTTATTGTGATTGCACCCCTCCTACCATCTCACTGTGACTTCTCCTTTGTCTTTGGATGTGGGGTATTTTGTGTGTGTGAGTTCCAGTGTCTTCCTGTGGGTGATTGTTCAGCAGTTAGTTGTGATTCTGGTGTTCTCGTGAGAGGGAGTTTTTCCTTGTTTACTTTGTGTTTTTTGTGTTTTTTGTTTGTTTTTTCATTGATTTTTTTGGAGTATAGTTGCTTTACAGTATTGTGTTAGTTTCTGCTGTACAGAAAATTGGATCAGCTATGCATATATATATATATATATATATGTATATATATATATATATATATATATATATATATATATATATCCCCTCTTCTTTGGATTTCCTTCCCATCTAGGTCACCACAGAGCATTGAGTACAGTTCCCTATGCTATACAGTAGGTTCACATTAGTTATTTATTTTATACAAAGTAGTGTATATATGTCAATCTCAATCTCCCAATTCATCTTGCCACCCCCCTCCCCCCAGTATCCGTATGTCCTTTCTCTAGGTCTGTGTCTCTATTTCTGCTTTTCAAATAAATTCAATTGCATCATTTTCTATATTCAACATGTAAGCAATATTATATTATATTTGTTTTTCTCTTTGTGACTTAGGTTTTATTTTTATCATTTGCCTTGGGTTTTGTTTGTCTGTTTTCTTCCCTCCCCCCTTTTTTTGATCACACTGTGTGGCTTGTGGGGGTCTTGGTTCCTCAACCACAGTACGGGCCTGAGCCCCCAGTGTGGGAGCTCTGAGTCCAGGACTCTGGATCTCCAGAGAATTCCTGGATGCAGGGAATATTAAATGGTGTGAGCTCTCCTGGAGGTATCCAACTCAACACCAAGACCTGGCTCCACCCAACTGAGTGCAGGCTCCAGTGCTGTACACCTCATGCCAAACAACAGCAAGACAGGAAACAGCCCCACCCATCAGGAGACAGACTGCCTAAAGTTGTGCTAAGCTCACAGACACCCCAAAATACACCACCTTACATGGCCCTGCCCATCAGAGGGACAAGACTCAGCTCCACCTCCCAGAGTGCAGGGACCAGTCCCTCCCACCAGGAAGCCTACACAAGTGCGTGGACCAATCTCACTCACCAGGGAGCAGACACCAGAAGCAAGAGGAACTATGACCCTGCAGCCTGTGGAAAGGAGACCACAAACACAGTAAGTTAGACAAAATGAGATGACAGAGAAATATGCTGCAGATGAAGAAGCAAGGTAAAAACCCATACGACCAAATAAATGAAGAGGAAATAGGCAATCTACCTGAAAAAGAATTCAGAGTAATGGTAATAAAGATGATCCAAGATCTCAGAAATAGAATGGAGTCACGGATTGAGAAGATACAAGAAATATTTACCAAGGACCTAGAAGAACTAAAGAACAAACAAACAGTGATGAACCACATAATAACTGCAATGAAAAATACACTAGAAGGAATCCATAGCAGAATAACTGAGGCAGAAGAATGGATAAGTGAGCTGGAAGATAGAATGCTGGAAATCACTGTCACTGAAGAGAATAAAGAAAAAGAATGAAAAGAAATGAGGACAGTCTCACAGACCTCTTGGACAACACTGAATGCACCAATATTTGAATCATAGGGGTCCCAGAAGAAGAAGAGAAAGAGAAAGGGTCTGAGAAAATATTTGAAGAGATTATAATCAGAAACTTCCTTAACATGGGAAAGAAAATAGTCACCCAGGTCCAGGAAGCACAGAGAATCCCATACAGGATAAACCCAAGAAGGAACTCAGCAAGACACATATTAATCAAACTCACAAAAGTTAAATACTAAGAAAAAATATTAAAAGCAACATGGGAAAAGCAACAAATAACATACAAGGGAATCCCAATAAGGTTATTAGCTGATTTTTCAGCAGAAAGTCTGCAGGCCAGAAGGGTGCAGCAGGATTTATTTAAAGTGATGAAAGGAAAAAACCACAACCAAGATTACTCTACCCAGCAAGGATCTCATTCAGATTTGACAGAGAAATCAAAAGCTTTACAGAAAAACAAAAGCTAAGAGAATTCAGCATCACCAAATCAGCTCTACAAAAAATGCTAGCAGGGAACACAAGAGAAGAAAAAAACCTACATAAACAAACCCAAAACAATTAAGAAAATGGTAATAGGAACGTACATATCAATAATTACCTTAAATGTAAATGGATTAAATGTTCCCACCAAAAGTCACAGGATAGCTGAATGGATACAAAAACAAGACCCATATATATGCTGTCTACAAGAGACCCACTTCAAACCTAGGGACACATACAGACTGAAAGTTAGGGGATGGAAAAAGATATTCCATGGAAATGGAAATCAAAAAATGCTGGAGTGGCAATACTCATATCAGACAACATAGACTTTAAAATTAAGACTGTTACAAGAAACAAGGAAGGATGCTCCATAATGATCAAGAGATCAATCCAAAAAGAAGACAAAATAATGGCAAATATATATGCACCCAACATAGGAGCACCCCAATATATAAGGTAAATGCTAACAGCCACAAAAGGGGAAATCAACAGTAACACAATAACAGTGGGGGATTTTAACACCCCACTTACACCAATGGGTAGATCATCCAGACAGAAAACTAATAAGGAAACATAAGCCTTAAATGACACATTAGACCAGATAGATTTAATTTGTATTTATAGGACATTCTATCTGAAATCATCAGAATACACTTTCTTCTCAAGTGCACATGGAACATTCTCCAGGATAGATCGCATCTTGGGTCACAAATCAAGCCTCATTAAATTTAAGAAAATTGAAATCATATCAAGCATCTTTTCTGACCACAATGCTATGAGAGTAGAAATCAATTACAGGAAAAAAAAACCTGTAAAAAACACCAACAGGTGGAGCCTAAACAATATATTACTAAACAACCAATGTACTTATATGAATTGTCTAATTATAAAAATGTAACAAACTAGCAAAAAAAAAAAAACCCTACAAAGAAAAGATCAAGATTGGATGGTTTCACAGTTAAATTCTACCAATTACAAAAATGCCAGTCTCTTTAAAACTCTTCCAAAATTAAAGATAATAGAACATTCTTACTCATTTTAGCAGGTCAGCATTACCCTGATACAAAACCAAGATAATGACACTATTGCAAGAAAGAAATACTATGGGCCAATATCCTTAATTAATATAGATGCAAAAATTCTCAACAAAATACTAGCAAACTGAATTTAACAACACACTAAAAGGATTATATGCAATGATCAAGTGCTATTATTCCAAGGATGCAAGAATGATTTATGGAAGTCAATAAATGTGATATACAACATTAATAGAGTGAAATATAAAAATCATGTGATCTTCTCAATAGATGCAGAGAAAGCATATTAAAAAATTCAAAATTTTGTCAGGATAAAAACTCTCAACAAAGTTGGTATGGAAAAACACACCTCAACATAACAAAGGCAATATATGAGAAGCCCACAGCTGACATCATACTCAAAAAAGTGAAAGACTGAAATCTTTTCCTCTATGATCAAGAACAAGAGAAGGGTGCTTACTAGCACCACTCTAATTCAACATGGTACTGGAAGTCCTAGCTAGAGCAGTTAGGAAATACAAAGAAATAAATTCATCCATATCAGAAAGAAAGAATTAAAATGTCCTCTTTTGCAGATGAAAGGAACTTATATATAGAAAACTACCTTATATATAGAAAACTGTAAAGACTCCACAAAAAACCTGTTAGATCTAATAAAGAAATTCAATAAATTTTCAGGATATAAAATCAACATATGAAAATTCAGTTGCATTTCAATGCATTAACAATGAACTATCTGAAAAGGAAATAAAGAAAACAATTCTATTTACAATACATTGAAAATAATAAAACAGGAATTAATTTAAGCAAGAGTAAAAAAAAATACTATAAGACATTGGTAAAAGAAATTGAAAAAGACATAAATAAATTAAAAAATATCTTGTATTCATAGATTGAAAGAGTTAATATTGTAAAAATGTCTATACTACCAAAAGTCAACTATAGAGTCAATAAAATGCCCATCAAAAACCTAGAGTCTGTCATACAGAGTGAAGTAAGTCAGAAAGAGAAAGACAAATACCGTATGCTAACACATATATATGGAATTTAAGGAAAAAAAATGTCATGAAGAACCTAGGGGTAAGACAGGAATAAAGACACAGACCTACTAGAGAATGGACTTGAGGATATGGGGAGGGGGAAGGGTAAGCTGTGACGAAGTGAGAGAGTGGCATGGACATATATACACTACCAAATGTAAAATAGATAGCTAGTGGGAAGCAGCCACATAGCACAGGGAGATCAGCTCAGTGCTTTGTGACCGCCTAGAGGGGTGGGATAGGGAGGGTGGGAGGGAGGGAGGCGCAAGAGGGAAGAGATATGGGAACATATGTGTATGTATAACTGATTCACTTTGTTATAAAGCAGAAACTAACAAAAAAAATTTTTTAAAAAAGAAAGAGCCAATTGTGAATTCATACTATATTACAAGTTTAGTTTTTTAAAACCCCTGAGAAAAAGAGCAGGAGACATATGCAATGAAAGCACACAGACTGAGTCACTCCAGAGACAATGAAGGAAGAAAGGGTTTTTACTTAGACCTATATCTAATTTACTCTTGGATTCTGATTTAAAAGGCTACTCCTGATATCATACCTCTGCTTAAAAAAACAGAAAGTCTCCACACCATCCAGTGAATCAAGTGAAAATTTCAAAGCAGAGTATTTGAGAGCTATGACAATCTGGATCTAATCTACTTTCACCATCTTAGTGCCAACAATAGCAACCCTGTGGGCACCCTATGCTTCAACCAAATTTGAATAGTCAATGTTTCTTCAACATCTTGTTCCCTCTGATCCACTAGTACTTTGAACTGTGAAAGGATTTGCTCACTTCCTACTCACACTACTGTTATATATACTTAATACATTATATCTCCCTCAGGAAACTGTGAGCTCCCTAAAAGTAGGAACTCCTCTTAATTCACCATGCTACATATTCCACCATACCCATTCCAGGGCAGAAAGTCCAGCATAGACAATGTTTACTTACAAATACTGAAACGAAAGATCAGGAATAGAAATTAAGGAAACAATCCCATTTACCATCACATCAAAAAGAATAAAATACCTAGGAGTAAATCTACCTAAGGAGACAAAAGACCTGTACTCTGAAAACTATAAGACGCTGATGAAAGAAATTGAAGATGACACAAACAGATGGAAAGATATACCATGTTCTTGGATTGAAAGAATCAATATTATCAAAAAGACTATACTACCCAAGGCAATCTACAGGTTCGATGCAATCCCTATCAAATTACCAATGGACCCAGGTGTGGAGACAACACAGAGTGCAGTGAGGAGCATCACTATATGGATGAGGGCCAAGTGACAGGAAATCAGGTCACTAGGCTTAGACCTGCGATCCAGGATGAGTATGAGAATGTGGAAGAGAAGGAGAAAAGCATTGGCTGAGACTCCAACCCCACACTGGAAAAAAAAAAAAAAAAACCAGCATTTTTAATGACAACGTAAGTGGAAACTGATATTCTTAGTGGCATAGAGGAAATGTGTTTTGTGTATATGCAAATAATAATAATAATAAACCTCACATTATCAAGGTTCTTTCGTCAGTAGTTAAATCACCACAATTATCAGGTTTGTTTACCCTAATTATTCTCGATTAACCCTAACTACCTCATACAATTTTTTTAAAATAAATCCTCAGCCTTACTTTCTATGACAAGTTATATATGAAATATGTGTAATTTGTCGTATATATAATATTTAATTACCATTTTATATATTTATATTAAATACGTTATATAATATATATATTATTTATTAACTATTATATATAACTTTGTAGATTAATACAAAATTATAATATTATAAATATATATCCCAAAATATCTATAATACAGGTATACATTACCTATACTCCTATTGTATAACAGACCCTCACTCTTTACAAAACATTTTTTTCTGTTCCACATTCCCTAATTTAGTAATGAACAAATAATGATCCAAAACAGTTATATACGTATAAAATTTCTCAATAGTATTTATAAAGCTGAACTGAGTAAAATTTTATGAATGTGGAAAGAATGACCAAAACTTAGGAAAAATAATACCCAGTTGAGTCTTTCTCATATCACAGCATTTTGACACTTTCTATTATTCATCACTCTTCTATATTTATGAACCCTTATCATTACATTGGACCCCCAATAATACGAAATAACCTCTCTATATTAAATCATCAGATTAGAATACTTAGTTCCATATACTCCCTTATTTTCCTATTCCCAGAATCTGGGGAGTAGGATGTGGATATCTTTGGGGGTGTTATTCTGCTTGCCACAACTCCTACTAAATGTATCACCTCAAAATGGCTCTGGGTCTCTCTCAGTTTTGAGTTTCTAGCCCAGAGATCCCTCATGTAAACTGTACTGATCTCAAGAAGGAATTG